>NC_142338.1:44782500-45093750 GCF_054954075.1 Amborella trichopoda | reverse complement strand
GAAGAGAAACCCACCAAAAAAAAAAAAACTAGAAAGAAAAGAAAAGGAAGATTGCCCCCTATAAATATTGTTTAACACCAACACACCTAAGCAACTTTTGCAGAAGAAAACACCACCCCAACATTAAATACTCCCAAAATTCCAAGGAAAAATTATTTCCTCCCTTTGTTGCCCCTTAAAGAGTCCCAAAATACAGGCCAATTCTTCTGAGCTTCTTTCCACCCCAAAAAAGAACCCTCTCTCAAAGGGTCCCAACTGGACGAAACTATGCCATAACTCACCCCCAATAAAGCAGAACCAAAGAAGAAGAAAGACACTATAAATGGCAACCAATTTGGTATATCCACTTTCAAAATTACCTTCAGATAGTAGAAGACTGGGAAGAAGAAGAGCCCAAAAAATAGAGGAATCCCAACTGAGAAACCCATTCTACCCATCATTCGATTTGTTACTATTTCCGGTATGGTATCGTCTCTGGTTTCTTCTTCTTCTTCGCTGTCGTAACCTTCCTCTTCTCCTCCTCTTTGTTGTTTCTTTTTGGGTTTTTTGAGAGACGAAGGGCCGAAGCCTTTAGGACCTTTCAGAGCCTGAGTTGTGGCCGGAATTTGATGGGGTTTTGGCCGGAGTTTGGGTGGGTTGGCAGGGAAAACTCGCCGGGAAAATTTTCTGGGGAGGATTGGATTTGGGGCGTTGGAGATTGAGCATGATTCCATGTTTTTCTTCCCTCTGTTTTTGCTTCGTTGATCTGTTTTGAGGGGACTTATCCACTTGTACAGTGTTGTATGTGAAGGCAAGAATTTGGTTAGAAGATCATGGACCTTATCTTCTCGCGGAAAAACCAATATTTATAGGAAAAAGTTTATATAAGTGCCAGTCTCTACACAATCAAATTAGGGCGCACTCCAAAATTTTGAACTGAGAGAGGTTGTTTTGATGCTCAAAAATCCTCTTCGACCTCAAAATTCATGGGCATGATAAAAAATGGCTTTTCAATTTTGAAAATAGTGTATCTTGTAATGGAAAAGTTTATATAAGGTTGCAATCTTAAAATGCATAACTATGGATGTACCGCAAAAATCCATCGAAAAAGGTTGTTGGAATATTGAAAAACCCTCTAATTAATCATCTCGATGTTGAGATGAATGACCATGAAAAAAGAAAGGATTTTGAGTCTAAAAAATGATGCATTTAACAACATATTATCTAAACCGTCCATTTTCAACATTTTCATATGTTTATAGATCTACTTGGTTTTAATCATTTTTGGAGTTTAAAATTTTATAATTAGATATGAAAATAGATTTTGAGATAATCTTAAGGATATTTTTATATCAAAATTATATGCTATGATAAAATTTGGAAGCGCGCTTTAAATGGATTGTTTAAGGTTGCAACCTTATGGAAACCACACCCATCTTGTACTGTGTTTTTGGACTATCAATTTTCAAGATTATCAAGTTTTCATAGATCTACTTGATCTACACTATTTTTTAACCTTTAAATTTTATAATTAGAGATGAAAATGTATTTTAAGATTATCACAAAGATTTTCAGTATTGAAACCACAATTATTGACACTATTTAAAGGTGCGCTTTACTTTGATTGTTTAGAGCCTCGACCTTATACAAACTGCACCCATACTTATAACTTCTTGCTTGTCTTCGCTAGCTCGAAAGCAAGAAGCAAAGGTGTTAGCGCATCGTTTTCTTGCAAGCAAGGCCGCTAACGCGTATCGATTTTCTTACTTGCATTCGTTGGTTTGTTTTTTTTACCCTATACAGACATGTATACTATCCTCCCTTAGGAGCATAGTTTACATTCACTCCCTTAGTCACAGGACTAACTTAGAAGATTTTCTTCAATTTGAAATCTTGGGAAACTCTAGATGATTATTCTCAAAAGATAAAAGTTTGAAATTTGAGTTTTCCAATACAGATCTCACTCTTAAAAAATTGGACGGCCTTTATTCAATCTCAGGAAAATTTTCTTTTTTAAGTGTGCAGCGGGTACAATTAGGAATTTTTTTCATTGAGGTTAATCAATATATTCAAGAGGCTATATCTCAAAAATTTTGGGATCCTAAAATTAATCTTATATGGGACTCTACCTGAGGGAGCTAATAGACAGTATACTCCCGAGGGAGTGTAATCTTTTGACTATAATATGACTACAAAAAAGTTATGGTCATGAGTAGGACTCATGGGAGGCAGTGGGAACCACCACGGGGATCATTTGATGTTACTTTCTCTTTGTCACTTTCTCAATTGTGATCGGATTATTGTGGAGCTTGTGACCCGAGAGTTCTATAATGACGCAGATAATATTTTTTCAAAGTCTTTTAAATCTCTGTCCTATAAACTCTTGTTTAAATTTTATTTTATTTATTATTAATATTTTTCTATTATAATTCCTGATGGGCATCCCTTATAAGACTAAAGATTTGGCCTTTGATTGAGCATAACAGTAGAACAATGTAGCCGACGTGAAATAGTTGAGATAAAACTAAGATGATAATGATCGTCGATCCAGCTCGATCCGGATCGCCGATCCAACGATACAAAATGAATATCCGGAGTGAACGATTCAGCCCACTAAGTTCTGAAATAGGAAAAGTATTTACCTTTTGTACATGAAGGTCACAATCATTCATGTCCCTTAAATTTCAAATGGGTGGTTGTCAGAGAGTCATAGAATAGATACAAAATTCCAAAAAAAAAAATTCTCGGACTTCGTGGCTCATTTCAAGCCATCCAATTTGACATCTAATGAGTTGGAATAGTTGTGACCTCCTTGTAATAAAAATAAACGGTCTCTATATATAGATAATCCCTAATAAATAATGGTGGAAATCATAAAACTACTACCTATGTATGCGTCTCCTTTTCTCATTACCAAGAAAAGTTATATGGTTTGAGTTTCCTTGCATTAACTGGCAAATTTTCTAGGCTATGTTTCCAAGGGTTGAGATTCTCCTTAATCCAATCTATTCAATCGATAGAGGATGTAAACATATTATTTTCATCTTTTTCTACAGGAGAGGCTCGACTTCCATTTTCACCGAGACGCAAGTGAACATTCAAGCAATTTTATAGCATGGAGGGGTGTGACATTGTGTTATGCAAATGGGTGTGGTTTGGATAAAGCTGACACCCTAAACAATCAAAATAAGTTGCACCTTTAGATAATATCGAACGATGTTGTTTCAATGTCAAAAATCTTTTTGATGGTCTGAAAATTTATTTTTATCTCTAATAATAAAATTGAAATCTTAAAAAATAGTGCTCATCAAGCATATCTATGAACACATTAAAATATTGAAATTTATTTGTATATATAATGCATTGCAAGATGCACTATTTTTAAGAAGTTTTTTTATTTTTTTTACATCCATGTATCTCAAAGTTGAGATGATCGGATTTGGGAGTTTTTTGGCATTGAAAAAACTTTTTCTAATAAATTTTTGAGGTGCGCCGTATATTGATTGTTAAGGGCCTCAACCACATATAAACTTTTCCTTCACAAAATAAGGAAAAAAATTATAGCGTAAATGGCCAAAATGCCTTGGAAAGTCTTTAAATGACCAACTCACCCCACTTTCTCTTATCGGAATTCAACGGGGAGTACAGGCCGTACACGTTTTTTTTTTTTTTTTTGTCCAGAAAGATTAGGAAGTTAACCTTTTTTGTTTAAGGCGTCAGTAGGTGGTATCACGAGGTTGTAATTTTTTTTAGGGTGTGATTAGGTGGTATGAGCATGATTGAAAACCACAACGTGGTAACTAAATACTGGGGTTCTGCTACCACGATTCAATCCCTTTTTTAAAAATTACCCCAATTTAATGTGGAATTTTAACTTTTAGATTCGTTTTTATTTCTTTCTTGTAACTCTCATTCATATTCTTCAATCTAATTTCCAATGGCACATTGTTCATTTGATTAAATTTTAAAGAGCTGACAAATCAGTATGGGGTTCTTAAATTCATCGAATCACAACGATGCTAAATAGTTTAAAAGAAAAAGTTTATGTATGGTTGCAGCATTATACTATTGAAGTGAGGTGCATGTTAAAAATCCTATATAACACAATGTCTTGGCATTAGAGAACCCTCCAATTGATCATCTTAACAACAAGCTGTATGGACATGAAGAGAAAAAGGAATTTCGAGTCCAAAAAATAATGTTTATCGTAATAAGTTATCTGGATCGTCTATTTTCAATATTTTCAAGTGTTTATTGATTTGCTCGATCTGTATCATTTTCTAAATTTTAAATTTTATAGCAAGAGATGAAAATAGATTTTCAAGATATCATAAAGTTTCTTTCATCAAAACTACATCTCTAAGCAAAATTTCAAAACGCACCTTACTTCTATAGTATAACGAGGCAACCTTATACAAACCTCACGCTTTAAATTTCAATTTTTTTTTGTCTTTATTATTAGATTAAGCTTAAATTTTGAATATCCATAATTCTGGCCGTTGTGCACCTAAAAAGTATAAAAATAATAATTTTAAATAGATTAAATAACCAAAATAGCTAAAAATTATTTGGATAGTTTGGTTATTTTATTTTGATATGATTATACTTAATATTTTTTACATATGCACGATCGTGAGAAGTACGGATACATAAGATTTAAGTTCAATTTACTATACATCTGTAAAAGGTGAGGAATAAATATAAAATATGAAATATTTATAACATTTTTGAAATTATAAAAAACGCATGAGATATTTGTTAGCATTGTTATGTTTGAAAATATACTAGTTAATATTTCAAAATAATGTGGTGTCAAATATGGTTTTTCTAAATTCTTAATTTAATAGCAAGAGAAAGTGGTGGGTTTTAGTTTCACATTCAAGAATATAGTGGAGTTTAAATGATATTTATATGAAAGCATTTTCACGTCTTATGTTCATAGAATAAATGTGAGAGTGTGGATGCTTGTGTCTGGAGTACACTGTAGAATAAATGTGAGAGTGTGGATGCTTGTGTCTGGAGTACACTGCACGCATGTGCAAAGGCCCGTGACCTAAATTTGAAGCAATGCGTAAGGGATTGTTCATATAAACAATCACCCAAAGACCCGAAAAATATACCATGTGACTATTTACCTTTAGTACAATTGACTTTGACTATTGGATATGAAATTGCAAAGAAAATTGAACCATGATATCAAATTGGCATCAATAGTTAATGGGTGTAGTTGGCATACGGATGCATCCGTAGGTGTAATGGTTTAACATCAATGGTTAATTGGTGCAGTTGGCATATGGATGCATCTATAGGTGTAGTGGTAAGGTGCACCTCCAAATTTTATCATGATGTATAATTTTGATGTAAAATGTTTTAAGATTATTTCAAAATTTATTTTTATATTTAATTATAAAATTTTAAATTTAAAAAATAGTTAAAATCAAGTAGATCTATAAACATATGAAAATCTTGAAAATAGACGGTGTAGATAATATGTTGTAAAATATATTATTTTTGAGATTTAAAATTTTTTTATTTTTCATGATCATACATCTCGATATCGAAATGATCAATCAAAGGGTTTTTCAACATTAAAACTACCTTTTCCGATGGATTTTTGAGGTGTATTCGTAATTCTACATTTTAAAGTTGCATCCTTGTATAAACTTTTTCCGTATTTAATTACTATGGGTCTTGAAGGTAAATGGTACCGTTCTAGGGATGGGTGTTTTCGTTATTTTCACTACGTTGAGGGGTATCTTGTGTGCGGTCGTTACTTATTAAAGAGTCCTTCCAGTCTCTTCCTATGAAGCTCATTCCTCTGCTCGCATGGCTTCCTCTTCGCAATCCTCCTCGGCTTCAGAAGCAAAACACCCTCTTCTCAAAGAGGTATTCTTCCTACATTTGTAATATTCTTTCTTTTACCATGTATTTAATTACTTTTTTTTTTCTCTTTCAAAATTGTTAGTCGCTTTTGTCTTTCCTCTGATTATAATGCTTAGTAGTTTTGTGGTGAAGTTCAGGTCAGTTCAAGTACTTGTTTTATTTGAATTTTTAATTATATATATATCTACTGCCACTTAATTTTTCTCTTTTTTTTTTCCTTTTGTTATGAAATTCAGGTTAGGAGTCACGAGGTATCGATTGCTGAACTAAATAGCCTTTCATCTTCACGAGTAAGTAATTAAAAAATCACCACAACGCAGACAAGAAACTACTGGATGAATTCTTTTGTCTTCTGTAGTATTTTTGTTCTTAAATTGGCTCTGTATGATTAGCTGTTTATTTAGTTTCCTATTAGTGGGTATAATATTATAGAACTTTAAAGGAAATTGTGTTTGTTGGCCTTTGGTTTGGAGAAAATTAATGAAAGAATACCTATGGATAACTATATTAATTTATACAGGTTTTATGAAATGTTGTGAATGTTTGGTTTGTCTTAAACTTTTGACTCATCTTGAGGAACTTAAGAGGTTAACGTGGTTCCATGACTCACCCGAGTCACTTGGGCGAGTTACTCGAACTCACCTGTAAAACTCGGGGTATATAAAAGAATTTAAAATTCAAAAATTTGTTAAAAAAAAATAAAAATGGTGTATAACTTTTTTTATATGATTTGGATGTTTTTGGAATATTTTTTCCATAATCTCTATTTTATATATATATATATATATATATATCTATTTAAATCTCTCCATGTATAAATCAGTTTGTTTGGATCCATTTTTTATACTTTTTTAAGCTTATTTGGACTTTTAAGTTGGCTTTTAGTTTTATTTTACTTTTCCTTTATTTTATTTTAGTTTCATATTTTTATGATTTTTTATTTTTTCTTGGGTTTTTTGGTCCTGTACAGGAATTGCCCAATTTACTCAGATTATAATCAAGGCCAAGTCCCTTGCCCAAAATGAGTTTCTGAACCTTGGTAATTAAATAATTAAAGCCATAAGATCATTAGAATTCATTCGTTTCATGGAAATGTATGAGAAACCTAAGTAAATAATCCCAAGATCACAGATGTTGGCTCATCCCCGACTCTTAAAGAAGTACAGTGGGTTTTCCTGCCTCTTTGCAAATAAAGGTGTCTTTTCTTATTTCTGCTGATGTATGTCCTACTATTCTGATATTATTAGATTACTTAACAGATAAAGAACTCGATATCGAATTTTGGTGTGAATGACACATAAGTCTAGCCTTTTGTTCCCCTCAAAACCATTTCATTTAAGACTAATAGAAACATTTAGAATAAGTGTCCCATGTTAGTTCTAGTTGTTTTCTTTCAAGAGTTATTGTTAGAGTAGAGGGATGATGCATGTCAATACGATATTGAATAGTCGTCATGCTGGTTCTTAAAGATGTCAGGGCATGTCGCAGATATGTGCTCCTCTAGTAAAGGAGGTCAAGGGTTGAATTGGAGATGCCTAAAGGGTGTATTTTTGGGTAGGTCAATGCTGTGGGGAATCTTCTCAACAGTTACACTTCCGATCTCATTTTTGGGGATAACTCATGAAAGTTTTGGTTATCAATAGCTCCCTGTTGGATCCGGAGAGAAATGATGTTAATATGGGATCAGATCTTTTATTTGAATCAGGATCAGCCATGGATGAGTGAACTAGTTACATAAAGCGGTTCCATCCATAAAATCAATTGGTTTAGGCATATTTGAGTTCATCTTGTTCTATTACCAAGTGAGAATACAATTCAACATAGAGAAAAGAAGATAGATTAATGAAAGGAAACTACATGCACAAGTAGTCAAATGGTAACAAAGCCCAATGTCATGGTGGAATTAACTACTACCCATCTCCATGTTGCTTGTACCCATTTCTGAATGATTGTAATCTTCGTTTGCCAAGACAATTGACAGCCTGTCCCTGGGGTTTCTATATCTTTGTTGATGGTTAAACCCAAATATTATTCTCTGTCCATCATGCATCTCCTCTTTGAAGCATGTGTTTGTTAATCTCGTTCCAGTTTCTCTACAGAATGGTATGGAAGCTGACCCTCCAAATTCTCCTCTATTTCAGTGAACTAACTTTGTCAATATTTTGACTAACTTTGTCAATGTTATGAGTTTCTTTCCCATGGAACCTACTTAAATGGCCTTGAGCCCCAGGAATCTCCATATTGCTGTTCCACATTCTCTGTCTGACTCATCATACTACAGTAGGAGATCCCTATCCACCGCTGTCAGTGTTTCAATCACATATGCTGATCTTACAAAGCACCTCCTCAGATCATTTTCAATTGACTGCTGTAGGAAACATTATCCTTGCAGGGACATAAGGATCTGGAACCGTTGTAACCATTGGTGACAATCTGTAACAAGATTTTCACCGTAAAGAAAGCAAAGATAGGACTTGGTTATTTCTTTCAATGTATTGAAGTAGTTTTCCTGGAGTTCCCACTCTTGGGCCACAAGAACTGGCTTCTGCATTCTATCTATTCTATTAGCCACCATAGATGGTACCCAAAACACCATGGAATAATAAAACAATGTATTTGATACAAGCACTTTACTGATTTAAATTTTCCTGTTCAATCTACAGCGACAAATTAACCAATTCTAGGCAGTCATCTACACTATGGAAGAGCAAGCAAGGAAACTTCATCCATTAATGTAACGTAACTTTGCTAGAGTAGTTAGGAATTTGGAAGGAGTTCAACAGTCATCCTTGTGATGTGGTCAATCGTGGATGGGACAAAAGCAGAAGTTAAGTTTTTGAGATTAGACTTCGGCATTCATTTCTCAGAAAAAAAAGGAGATTGGACTTCGATCTAGCTAGTTTTTGAAATGTGTGATGCATGTTCTCGATTTTTTAGTTGGAAGTTTATTAAATTACATATGTCATATTTTTTGAACCTGCATAATGGGATCTTTCAGGTAATTGATTAAAAGGTAGCCTTTGAAAACAAGATGAGCAAAATGCATAATGCATTATTCTTGATAATTGGAATTTTCATCAAATGAATTATTCTTGATAATTGGATTCTGCATCAACAGGTTCATAACATTTCATAAACCACGTGTTAGTCTATGTTTGCATAAATTGTCTTAATAACTAAAATCTCCAAAATGAAAGTCTGTGCTGTCAAATATGTTTGCAAAAATTGGAAAGTTCTAGATTCCCATGGCACTCTATTACAACATTATCTCCAGTCTTCTCTTCTGCTGTCCCAAATGTACTGTTATCATTGCAGCATGCTGGTCGTTCTTGATCCCAGAAATTAGTTGTCGAGAAAAGTGGATATAAGCCAACAATTCTTATCTTGATATGATGTACATTAAGGTTCCTATTTATTTCCAAGTCTTCTAGCATGTGAATCGCCGCTTTTATCTTATTATCTTTCTTGGTATATAGCATTGATAAGCAATACATTAATTTTGTAATCTCATTCTTTATTTTCTATTTATAAATTTTCAGTTTCTGTAAAAAATTTATCTAAGAAATAATGAGTTTAAACAAAATGAGAGAATATACAATGGATATAGTTTTGAATTTTGTAGATTTTTTTCCCCGAATATGAACTTAGTTTTTATATTTTCATTTTCCTATAAGTACTACAGAAAGAAAGCATATGGTGTTCTCTAGGCTTGCATGAATAAATTTGGAATAAATTGTTCATGATGTATTTCCCTATTTCTATTGTAGTGAATGTTATGGACCTGTCTAATAAAGGAAATTGAATTAGATTAAAAAACGCCTTGTGCAAACATGATGCTTTGGTAGATTTGGACGGGCCTGTATAATTACGTGGGAGAACATATCCTTGAGAAATGACGTCTTTTCCTCTAGTGCTCTATATGCAGCATCAATTGCATATACATTTAATATGTTGCGTGTTTGTGCTAGAGCATGAAGTGGGCCGGCCCGAGGTCAGCCCAGGCTTGGCCTGTTACCCAAGTCCCTATCCCTGGCCAGTGCTCACTAAGCCCTGAATGTGCTTATCCCTTTTAAAAAAGTAAGACCCAGCTATAACCTATAATTGTATATAAGAAAGGTGCAAAATCACTACTCAGTGAATCATGAATTTGATAGTTAGCATGTTTGTTGTTTGCTCCAATAGCCTGAATTCATCTCTCGTGACTTTCAAAAACAGATTCTCACCAAGCTAAAAAAATATTCAGCCAGTCACTATTTTGTCAATCCATCTATTATGATCGATTCTACCGCCCAAAGAATGGATGGTTTGGAGTTACTAGATATTCCCCATTATTAAAAAATAAAAACAAAAGGCTAATGTGCCAGGCCCTGTCCGACCTGTTAAGACATACTAGGGTCCCATCAGGCTCAACATTGAAGGTCAAGCCTGGCATGCTAATATTGTGGGCCCTAAATTTCGGCTTGACCTGACCCTACATGCCCCATGTAGGAACCCAAACCATGCCCGCCCATTTTTGCTTGAGCCTGCTCGACCTGCTGGGCATGCTGGTTCTATTGTTGCCTCAGTTTGTGCGTTTTAGTATTGGTATGTGTTCTCTTGTCTGTCTTGATCCATTTAGAACATAATAGACTTGAAATATTGACAAACAAACAATGTAAAGTCACAATTAACATGGTACATAATAAGCTAACACAATTAACATGGCCTACATAAAACATCAATTTAGTAGTTGGGAATCATATTTGAGATACATAAATTCTCTATTGAAGTATTATTTCGTCATCTTTTTCTTTGAAGTATTATTTTGTCGTCATCTTTTCTAAGAACATATAATCACAGGAGATGTAAATTATACAAGCAATAACAGGGTCTTGTACTTGAGTAATCGGAGATTATTATTAATCGGAGATTGTTATAAATTTTCTCATTTGAATTTCTTGTAAGATGATTTTGCCTTGTCAAGTTCTGATATCTCCATGTCACTACTTTCTTGGTTGCAAATTTCAGTACTCGTGGCATGACATTCAATGAATGGTCTTCTATTGTATGTCTTCCTCATTATGTTATTGCCATAAATTGTTTTCTTCTGTTGAATGATATCAATAAATTGTTTTATTAATGTCTTTGTGATGTTCTGGAAGAGTGGGTACTTCATGATTAACTTTAATTTAATTGGATGTCCCATTTTTTGGAGCTCATCAAGTTCTTTAGCGGCTACTCCAATTAAATACTCAGCTTTCTCACAATGGATAAATTTCCCAAGATTTCAAGCCATTTTGATTGTATACCATTGTACTAAACATATATGTCTTGGTGTACTTCTTAATTACTAATATAGCATCCCAATATTTGGCTTGCATGTCCCTTGGCCTTTCAGCTAATGATGCAAATAACAAAACTCTTGGACCTACATTGCAACCTTTGTTCTCTTCATTGCTTCTATCATCAAGTAATCCTTTGGAAAATGTCCACTTTGAAAATTTCTTGGGTAGAATTGAGTTGATACAAAAATATTTTGAAGGTACATACGTGTGAATTCCAATAGGAAGATTTTGTTATATGCGGTGAAAAATTAATATTTAAGATGCAAATGCGGAAACATAAATAATTTTCTTGCTTTATTGTGGAAGTCTATTTCAACAACATATAGTTGAAATATAGTAAAATTGAAACGAGTAGATTGAGATTCTTGTGCATATATTAAGTAAAGATTTATGTCGAGATGTATTGAGGAATACATGATCTGACAATAAATAAAAAGAACTAATGTTGACATGTTCATTTTAGACTTTTGAACATACATCTTTGATTGGAGAGCCGAGAGACATGCATGTCAAATATTTAGATTACAACAATAGAAGAAATATATAGCAAATTGGATTTGTTCATAAAAAGGACAATCTGATATCCTAAATGTTTCAAAATCTTTGAACATTTATCAAACTGCATGGCAGTTGAGTTTTTTATTGGAGCAACATCTGAAGAACTCCATGAACTCCAAAGAAAGGTGACATCTATGTCGTATAATGGGTTTGAGAAATTATTAGTTATTAGATTATTCAATTAGCCGTGAACTAAACTAATTTTCCAAACATCACGAAGACACTAAATGGAATGGCTTATTAATATTGTAGCAACTGTTATGGGCTCATGCCCATTAAAACTTATATAACAATTGTAAGTCCTATACATAATGGGCCTCATGAAGTGGCTGTTATGGTGTTCTAGGCTCATGGCCATTAAAACCTGCAACTCCTATGAACAATGGACCTCATGCTTCATGCCCATTAGAACTTTCTGTAACAGCTATTGTAACTCCTGTAATGGTTGTAATTCTTTTGTATGTTGACCTACCCATAATGTAACCCCCAGAGGAATATGTGTATATATAGGGCACATTGCCCTACGATTTGGAGTGTGTGAAAAATATATGTATTTACTTCATATTAGGGCTTGAAACGCTAGGATATCCATGACTTACAACAGCCCTAGACGTACTCACAACGAGATGATATGGCTAGTATTTACTAATTGCATCATAAAATAAAAAATTTGCAAGAAGGAGAAATGATTGTGGAAGAGTACTTTGGGATATTAAGATATAAGTGGGAGGAACTAGACTACTATCAGCCTCTATTAATCCCACTGTTTATGACATTAAAAAACAGGCCGAGTACCTAAGGATCTTTGAGTTTTTAACAGGCCTACATCCTGACTTTGAACTTCGAAGAGTACAAGTTCTAGGAAAGGCCAAATTGCCCTCTCTTGAATCAGTCTATAATTATGTAAGAGGGGAGGCTAGGAGAAAGGATATTATAGAAGGGTAAAACTCAAGCATCTATTGTGATCAATCAGCCTTTCCAATAAGCTTCAAGCAAGGAAAAGCATAAATGAAAGGACCAAATCATACCCACTTTCTTCTGATGAAAAGGAGAAACTCAAATTCTCCCATTGTGATAAGAGGAGACACACTCGAGAGCACTGTTGGGACTTGCATCCACAATTGAGACCGAAACCAAGGAAGACGAGGAGGAAACCTCAGCCCCACAGCCTAATGAATCCGATCCAAGTCATCATGCTATCAAAGATTTATAACACCAGTTGACTGCTCTCAAGGCCTCACTCAGCTCTAAGACACTAGTAGAGCAGCCATGTACATATGCCATTAAAAACCATGCCTCCAACTCCATCTCTTCTACACCCTGGATCATTGATTCAGGGACTACTGGCCATATAACTGGTAAGAAAGTCTGTTTCTTGTCTTCTTCTCCTACTTTAAGTGAAGTTAAACTTGCTGATGGATTCGTGACCTATGTCCTTGGGAGTGGTACATATAAGCTTTCATCATCCTTTTTCTTACCCTTTGTAATACATCTTCCTTATTTTCCTTCCAATTTTCTTTCTGTTAGCAGCTTGACAAAGCAACTAAATTGCAACGTCACATTTTACCCCTCGCACTGTGTTTTTCAGAACCTGAAAACGAGAAAGATGATTGGTGATGTGGCCATTAAGACAATGGGCTCTATCTATTCAACACGGGATGCATTTCTACTGCACTTAGCACTGAATCTCGTAGTCATGAGCAAGTCCTCTTGTGCCACACCCGCTTAGGCCAGATGTTTTTGAAATCTTTAAAGTTATTTTTTTTAAGATAAGTTTGTTTCTTTAAATGTTCCTCAGTTCAATGTGAGACCTTTCAATTGTCTAAACATTGTAGGACCACTTTTTCTACTAGTGCAAATAAATGTTCTAAGCCCTTCCATCTTGTTCATTCTAATGTTTGGGACCTGCTCCAATTATTTTTGTTTTTAGATATTGGTATTTATCTCATTCATTGATGATTACTCTCGTTATACTCGGATCCATCTTATGAAAAGTAGGAATGAAGTACATTCAATGGTAAAAATATTTCATAAAATGGTTCATACCCAGTTTGAGACCCAAATAAAAATATTCGATTCTTATAATGCACGAGAGTATCCAAACTATGGATTAAAGAATTATTTTCAAGAACATGGTATAAAAACACAAACATCATGTTCCTATACACCTCAACAAAATGGTGTGGCAGAACAAAAAATAGACACTTGTTAGAAGTGGTGAGAGGCATCTTAATAGGAATGAAGGTTCCTAAGACATATTGGGATGAAGCGGTTCTTACTGTTGCATATATGGTCAATAAAATGCCCACACTTGTTCTTGATAGTTCTTATCCTTTCAAACTTCTCCACCATATACTTCCTTTGCTTTTTCATCCACAAAATGTTTTTGGTTGTGTTTGCTTTGAACATATGCTGGGGCCGACAATGCTATTCCTCTTCCAATGATCACGGATAATTCCAGAAATCCAACCAAGGAAGTGGTGGAATCTACTTGGAAACAGCTTAAAGTGTACGTCCAGAAAAAGAACAAGGGAAAGTCTGATGTAGACGATCACCTCGAATTCGTTGACTTGTCAGATACTTCTTCTCCTCCTACCCCTAAACCTTCTAATTCAATTTACTTTTGCCATAAGAAACGAAAAAAGGAATTGTACTCCTCATTCGTTCAGTAATTTTGTTTCTTATGCTTCACTTTCACCTTCTTTTCGTGTATACCTTTTCTCTACTTCCTCTCTTCTATTCCAACCAAAGTTGCAAATGCATTGGCTCATCCATAGTGGAAAGTAGCCATGATTGAGGAAATGATTTCCTTAGAGAAGTAGCGAACTTGGGATGTAATTGATCGGCCAAAAGGACATATGGTAGGATGTAGGTGGGCGTATACCCTGAAGCACAAACCAGATGGTTTGATTGAGAGGTAAAGCTCGTCTGGTGGCTAAGGTTTTACACAGTTATATAGGGTTGATTATGAGGAGACTTTTGCTTCTGTGGCCAAGTTGAAATCAGTATGGGTACTTTTATCTATTACAGCAAATAGGAAATGGCCACCCCACTAACTAGATGTGAAGAATGCTTTTCTCCATGGAGATTAGCAAGAGGAAGTGTATATGGATGATATTGTGCTCAAAGGAGTGTTTTTTATCATTCTGTATTTGTTAAAAGAAAATCTTGTTCTACCACAATACTAATAGTGTATATGGATGATATTGTGCTCACAAGAAATAATGATCACAAAATTTAAAAAGTGAAAGAGTTTCTCGGGGGGTGTTTTTGACATTAAGGATCTTGGTCCATTAAAATACTTCCTTTGGATAGAGGTGGCTAAGTCTAAACAATGAGTTTTTTGTCTCAACGAAGGTATACTCTTGATCTCCTCAATAACACAAGAATGCTTGGAGCATAACTAGTAGAATCTCCTATAGAGGCTAATCACAACTATACGATCAACTTTCAGAGTGTATATCAGAGATTAGTGGGTAGACTTATTTATTTGACTGTCACACAGCCAGATATTGCATATGTTGTAAGTGTGGCAAGTCGGTTTATGCACACTCCATGCCCCCATCATTTGGAGGTTGTTTATCGCATTTTACGACAATTAAAATCTACTCTAGGGAGAGGGCTACTTTATACTAGTCATGGTCATCTTGATGTACAAGGTTTCTTCGATGTGGATTGGGATTGACCATCTACGTGGCTACTTTATAATAGTGGGTGGTAATTTTGTCACTTGGAAGAGTAAGAAGCCAAGTGTTGTAGCTCGATCTTCAGTAGAAGCCGAGTATCGAGCAATGGCAAGTGCTACATGTGAAATAATTTGGCTCTGTTCTCTTCTTCAAGAGATGGGTGTTAATGCATCAATTCCTATTCCTCTACGTCGTGATAATCAAATGGCAATTTATGTGGCCTTGAACCCAGTATTTCATGAACAAACATAGCATATTGAGGTTGATTTCTACTTTGTCATAGAAAAGATCGCATCAAAGACAAAATGTACTCCATTTATTCGCTCCGATAATCAATTGGCGGACATACTTTGTGCAAGCTGGCATCTATAATATGCATGCTCCAGCTTGAGGGGGGAGTGTAGCTACTGTTATGGGCTCATACCCATTAAAACCTATGTAATAGCTGTAACTCCTATACTTTATGGGCCTCATGAACTGGCTGTTATGGTGTTAACTGCAATTCCTATGAATACTGGACCTCATGCCCATTGGAACCTGTTGCATTAGCTATTGTAACTCCTTCTGTAATGGTTGCAATTCTTTTGCATGTAAGAATATGTGTATATATGGTGCACATTGCCCTACGATTTGTAGGGTGTGAAAAACATATGTATTTAGTTTTGCATGAATATTACTCTCTCTCTTCTCTGTCAATTTAACAAATATCATTCATTAAGAAAATGACATGTGACAATAAAGCAATATATAAGACACAATAGTATATCCTTTGTAGAATGTCATGTAGGATGACATTTTCTATTTTATGTGGTGGCGCAAGACTATTATTTTAGCAATTTCTAATAAGAAAGTTCAACTTATCTGCAAACAGAGACTAATACACATGGGAAATTCATTGTGCATTTCATTCTTCTCCAGTTTTTAATAGGTTACCTTTTCTGACTAATCAACTACTTTTGATCGCTTCTATTATGCATATCAAAAGAAATGGCACTGGTAGATTATTTTTTACAGTTATATGGTAAAGTCTATGAAGAGTAGATGAATGGATTAAGAGTTGAGGCAGTTGACTCACGCACAGAATCAAGTTGAAGAATTCTTCGCTCTCTCTCTCTCTCTCTCTCTCTCTCTGACTCACGCACAGAATCAAATATCTTGTTTATTTATTGCACAAAGGCATCAATCTTACTGTTTCTTTTACTTCAATAAAACTTATATACACTTCCAAAAATGGCAGAGATAGGAAGTACTGTGGTGCAATGGTGTTTCTAGATCGAAGACACACGGGATAGGAGGAAGGTGTCATCATATGTATGGAGTAGATATCTGTATATGAGTCACTTTAATTTGAGTGGGTTATAAAATTTGATGGTTTAAATGCATTTACATCAATACCTGCTGTGTGATATGCACATTTTTAGTTTTCTATTTGTAATAAGGACTTGATCAGTATAATACGTGTTGCTTTATGTGTGTGTGGTATTTATTGGATTTGGATTTTTATTAGGTTGTTTACCAGAAAAATGGCAGCATCTTCTTTCGAACGAGCGTTAAATCAGCAATCACATCTGAACAAAGTAAGGTGCTTTATATATTATTGAGTACTTAACTCTGTTCCATATTTGTATTCTCACTCAAGTGTGTGCATGCGTCCAGATTACCATCAGAATACGAAATTGCTTCTCTATTTATGGTGTCTGAAGTGTAGTTGTTTTGTGATCTCTCTCTCTCTCTCTCTCTCTCTCTCTCTCTCTCTCTCTCTCTCACACACACACACACAAGTGCGTGCATGCATCCAGTTACCATCAGAATACCGATTTGCTTCTCTATTTATGGTGTTTGAAGTCTAGTCGTTTTGTGATCTCTCACTCTCCTCTCTCTCTCTCTCTCTCTCTCTCTCTCTCACTATGTGACTGTATTTTCCTTTATTGGTAGAGCAACTAGACACAGCCAAAGCTCGGCTTCAGAAGATAAATTCAGAGTAAGACCAGTGGGTATCCTGTGTCACTTGAAATTGAGGTATATCCTCACATCCTGTTTAAGAAAATGCATAGAAAATCTCCTCCCTCTCTCTCTCTCTCACACACACACACACACACACACAATTGGTTTCAAGCACATTTTCGTTGGTAATATGATGCTTTCGGGACACTTGATCGGGAGTGAAATTCTTGGATGTATTGGTGATTGCTGTGAAATTTTGAAGGCCGGTGAGGATCATGGCCAGGGGTACCTCCAAGATTAACTTTGACTTTGAATTCCAACATCAAATGTGAGATCTTGTAATTGTGAACTTATACTGCAGAGACATGTAAGTAACATGAAATTTGGAACAAATCGCTCTTAAGATTCTATTTGATGGAATTTCTTCTAAATTTTGGTGAATTGCAATTTGATCCCATTGAAAAGGTTGCAGAATTCAATTTTTTCAGCCAAAATTTAGTGCAAGTTTCATAGGAATGTTCCTATATGAGAACATTCCCATATAATTTGAACCTTCTTTTTCTGCGAGGGCAGCTTAGTGTGGGATTCCCAGGTTCGAATCTCATGCTGACCTTTTTAAGTGTGAAAATATACTCCTGATATTGTTGGACGATTTTCTATGCTAGGTATAAGTAATTCACTGTAATCATCCCTAAGTTCTTAATGCCCAGTAAATTTTGTGAATTTTGGAGTTTATGAATTTCCATGATCATGAACCTTAAGAAATATGGATTTCATTTTGAGCTGTATTTTCTGACCGTTTTATTTAGTTCTTCGCTATTCATTAAATCAGCTCAATTTTGTGTATAAAGCTGAAATTGAGTGATTTACAAGGTGTTTCATGTAAGAGCAGTGATACCAAGCCTCCCTCTCTTTCGATTTATCAAGACTGAAAAGTGTTGTAAGAATCCATTCAAGTACAGGTACCGAGGCTGTGATTTTAGGTCATGTAGCCTGCATTGTACGAAACTACTAATCACTACGAGATGCTATTAAGGTGCGATGGTAAGAAGAATCGAGCACACTTCGTGCCTTTGTTAAGGAGACAAGCTGTTGTTTTCAGGTTCCCTTACCCTTTCTGTTTTTTGTATTCCTCTCTCTCTCTCTCTCTCTCTTAAAAGCTTTAATAAAGGCATAGTAGCATATCCAGTTTCCTCTTACTGTTACCTGGTTAGAAGTTTACAATACTTGGGCGTAAAATTGCTTTTCATTTGCATCAATCAAAATGTGAATTCAGGCATCGACCATTTTGGCGTCATCACATCAGGAAGCAGCCAAACAAATACTGCCCTCTCTAGATACCATTTCTCCTTTCCTTCCACATAAACCATTTTCTACTTGAGCCCGTACAGATGTCTGACCTCAATTATTGAGGTAGAGTATCAAGTTGTGCTAGCTAAATTATCAATGTTTTACTCGATGGCAAACACAATTGCCAAGCTTATTTGGGGATATTGGAGTTCTACATGACCCTTATTAAAAAGGGAAGTTTTATAAGACAGCTGTAAGACCAACCGTGTTTTATAAGATAGAATGTTGGCCGGTCAGTAAATGACTTACTATAAGATGAATGTAGTTGAGATGATGACATTGAGATGGATGAGTAACAAGACAACAAAGGACAATGTATCGATACTTTCACATTACATGTCAATGTTTTAGACACACGGTGTCCTTTTTTATATATATTGAAAGTGCATTTGCGGTACTTGAACCCATGACCATTTGAGATGCCGTTAAAATTAATAACCACCAAGCCCATATTTTAGATACACGGTGTCCTTTTTTATATATATATTGAAAGTGCATTTGTGGTACTTGAACCCATGACCATTTGAGATGCCGTTAAAATTAATAACCAGCAAGCCCATATGGTAAAATTGTAGTAAATACGCTTGTTTAAGTTAATATTCCACACATAACCTTATTGAAGACATTTCACTTGCGTCCCTAACTTGCTGTTATACTTTCAGCATGGGTTGTGTATTGGATTAAACATAAATTCACCTTTGTTCATAAAATATTTTGTGATTTGTGTAATTTATTTATTTTTGTTGATAGTTCATTGGAGAAGGAGTCTCCTACCTAGGGTAAGAAAGGAACTCATGGCATCACATTATGGCACCTTGCCACCCAAACCAACTAGCCTTGAGCCCATATCTAACATAGAAAGTTTATTTACCGTTGTATATAATGTCACATATTGTGATATTATCTATGGGCCTGTTTTGATGCACCCATCATCACCAATAATTTAGTATTATAATAAAAATACTCACAAGCGGTGTCCAAAAAGTCAATCGTGTCGATTTGGACTTGGGCTTGATAATCTCTTGATCTCTCATAATGGTAACTAAAGGTATTTTGTACAATACTCAAGCCAGTACTGTACAAATACGCTCCAGTATACCACACAAGCTGACTCACCCAAGTTTCATAGACCCAAGTTTTATAGTATTCACATGAAATCTTTTTTCTTTTTCTTTTTTTCTAGGTTTTTATTAGTTTTGAGAGTGTATAGAATGAGACCATTTCTCTTTGATACAAGGTGGTCATAGTAATCTTGACAATTAGATGTGACATTGGATGGGCGCAATTAATCCGTTGACTAAGTTCAAACTTCAAAAGAAATTTTCTCGAACCTTGTTATACTTCAAAACTATTAAATTTCACATCAAATGGTTGTAAGGAATTGTGACCAGTATCAAAAGTAAATGGTCTCATTGTATACAATCCCATTTGGTTTTCTAGAAGTGAGTCCAACTCCACTTGTCCTAATAGCTTGGCTCAAGCGCGTGCCAAGTACCTTGCCCTTGCCATGTTTTAGAGCACTAATTTCGGGACAACTAAGCACTCTTTGTATCACAATCGGCCAACTTTACCTTTTCTAGATTCAAGCAAAGGTTTGAAGTCTATATATATATATATATATATATATATATATATATGGAAAAAGATGGGATTAGCCCACTAGTTCATATGAACATATGAGCTCAATGGTTCAGATTGAATCTGGGCCGATCAGACGATCACAGATGTCTGGTAGCGTTTGAATTTTTTTTTTCTACAAATCCAAATTACTCAAAATTTTAGGCGTGTGTTCATAAAAAATAGGTGAATCTTTGAAAAATATCAAAAAAATATTTTCTATGAAATAAATTGATCAAAATACCCCCAAAAAGTTTTGGGGGTATTTTGGTCATTTTTATTTTTACGGATAATTTTTTTTATATTTTATTAGGTGCACCTTGATGAGAAAAATACACACCTAAAATTTCAAGTGATTTGGATTTATAGAAAAATAAATAAAATTCAAGCACTACAGGACATCCCTGATCATCAGATCGGCCCAGATTCAATCTGGGCCATTGGGCTCATATGTTCATATGAGCTAGTGGGCTAATCTCATATTTTCCCTATATATATATATATATATATATATATATATATATATATATATATATATATATATATATATATATATAGGGTGTGGTTTTATATGGTGCAACCTTACACAATCCAGGCGCACCTCCAAATTTTATCATAATATATAATTTTGGTGTAAAAAATTCTTAGGATTATTTGAAAATCTATTTTTTATCCCTAATAATAAAATTTTAAATTCCAAAAATGGCTAAAATTAAGTAGATCTATAAACGTATGAAAATCTTGAAAGGGGACAGTCTAAGATAATGTGTTGCAAGATATACTATTTCTATAAATCAAATTTTTTTTTTTTTTTTTTTCATATTCATATATCTCGATATTGAGATGATCAATTAGAGAGTTTTTCAACATTACAACAACCTTTCCCAATGATTTTTGAGGTGCATCTTTAATTCTACATTTTTAAGTTGCAACCTTATATAAATTTTATCTATGTGAGAGAGAGAAAGAGAGAGAGACTATATTTCACTTTATTGGTAGAGCAACTGACATAGGCATAAGGCATAAGATGGACAAATTTGGTTTTTCTGTGGATTTTAATTAAGGGGATTAAGGGATATCTATTTTGGCGATTTTAAAGCTTATTTTTGGTAGTCTACTACTTTAGGTTATTAGGATTTAGTAAGTTTTTATTCTATTTTTATTGTTTTTTATTTGACTTTTTATTTTTGGAGTCATTCATTTATTTTTAAGTTAATAATGAGTGGATAGGATTCATCATCATCATAATAGCTTTTTTCCAATTATTTAGGGTCGGCTAAATGAGTTGTTAAGATTTTATATACTAAATGGTTAGGATTTCATATGAACTTTCTATGAGTTTTGAGTTACTTAAATACTTGTTATTAAAGGGTTTAAGGCAGAGTTTGTTTTTTTTAGACTATGCCTTAATAAAATTTGGGAGGTATATTCTTCTTCATTTTTTGTGATTTTCGTCCTTTATCTACTTTATTCTCTTCAAGACATGTCATCTATTTCTGTGAAGAAGAAGAGTAGAGAAGGAAGAAAATCACAAAAAGTGCTGAAAAACATGTTGAATATGATGATATACAAAATCAGCCATATAAAGAAATCCCCATATTATGTAGGATTCAGATTGCTGAAATAGAAATCCAAAAAGCTTAAGACTCATGGATATATATCTTGGTTGTTGAGATATATGGGATGAAAAAGGAAAGAATATGTGTGCCTTATTTGGGTCACCACATGGGAAAAGCAGCAACTTTTTTTCTAGAGAGAGGAAAGGGCTTCTTGTGAATGAGAGGCAAGGCCTCCCCTTAGAGAGGAGGGCTTTTTATGGAGAGAGAGATTGTGATGGTGCCTCTACAGTGTGAATGAGAGGCAAGGCCTCCCCTTAGCGAGAAGAGAGATTCTTAATGGAAAGAACACTGAGATGGTGCCTCCTGTAGAGGCTGGTTTTTTTGTAGAGAAGTGGTTCCTATGAAAATTTTGGGTAATTTCTCTTTTAAGTTAGAGACAGTTAGTTTCTTGCAGTTAAAGAGAAAATCAGTTTCTCGTTGCTCTCGCGTCTCTATCTAGTATTGGTAATGGTTGCTAGAAGTAAATCAGTTTCTCGTTTTCACGTCTCTATTTGGTGCTGATAATGTTTGTTAGAAGTAAAGAGAGGGAAGAACGACATGTGGTGTCGGTCAGGAGAATAGGGGTGGGTTGCTTGACTGAGTTTTATCGAAGTTAGAGAGACAACTCTGTCCCAAAATCTATGATGTAATTTTTATTGATATAGTAGATTTCAATTTACCGTATCCGTTGATGTAGTCACATATGTGACGAACCATGTAAATTATGGTGCTTTTTTTTCTCTTATTTCTTCATTGCTTTATTTTCTTACTTGTTGTTTGTTATATTTTTTTCATACTTTATTTGCCAAAAATCAACATGTTGGGTTTAAAGTTTCCACGTACAACAGAATCCACATCCCAAATTTTATTAATGCAAAGTCTCTAAAAAAACATAACTCGACCCTTAATCCCTCAAGAACAAGTAGGTGAGTATCTAAAAAACTCTAGAAAGCTCCTACAAAATCCTAGCCACCTATTCTATTTAATCTTAGCTACCCACTATTGACTTAAAAAAATAAATGATTCTAAAAATTAGAGATAACAACTAAAATAAAAAAACAATAAAAACTAACTAAACCCTTCTTATAACCTAAAGCAGAAGACTACCAAAATAAGCCTTAAAATCCCAAAAAAATATAATCCCCTTAATTAAAATCCCCAAACACCCACAACTAGACACAGCCAAAGCCCGGCTACAGAAGATAAATTCAGAGTAACACTACATAGGTATCCTCTGCCGCTTGAAATTGAGGTATATCCTAACGTTGTGTTTAAACAAATTGCAAGCCAAATCTCTCTCTCTCTCTCTCACTCCACTGGCTTCAAGCACATTTTGCTGCAGGAATGATGCTTTCATGGCACTTGATCGAAAGTGAAATTCTTGGATACTTTGGCGATTGCTGTGATATTGTGAAGGCGAGCCAAAATCATGACCAGCAGTATCTCAAAGATAAACTCTGACATTGTTTTCCTTCGAACACCATACGTGAGCTCATCTGATTGCAAAGAAATTATCTGCAGAGATATGTAATTAACATGAAATACGGAAAAAAAAAAAAAAACAAAAATCATTCAACATAAAGAGATTTTGTTTTAAACTCTACTTTTGGAGTGTTCATTTTAATCTTTGCTATTCTTTATGTAGGCTCAATTTTGTGTACAAAGCGGAAATGGATACAGAGACACGTTTCATATAAGAGCAGTGATAGCATGGAGCCTCCCTCTCCTTCCAATTATGAAGACTGAAGAATGTTGTAAGAATCCATATAAAGTACAGATGCCAAAGCTGTGATTTTAGGTCATCTAGCTTGCCCTGTCTAATCATCATAAGAGGCAATTAGGGTTCAAAGGCAAGAGAATTAAACACAGTTTCGTACTCCTGTCTCTCTCTCTCTCAAGCTTTTATCATTTTTCCAGTGCTAAGGAGTTCTAATTCCTTGCATCCTCATAAAAGGGTATCGTGATTGGGGGCTGATTGGGCTAAGGACTCTTTTAGCATCCGAGCCATTTTTATTTGGACACGGTTTCCATGTGTTCATGTAGAAATGAGTCACCTCTTAAAAAATCTATTTTTGCTAGTTTTAATTGTTTTTAGAGGGACCACCTATTTGCATCCATCTTTTAAGATAGATGCTTTATACCTTGCATATTGTAGAAATGCCATCCATAAAACAAATTTCCCTTTTTATTATTCCACCTGATGAAACAGAAGTGGCCCTCCGTACTTCAAATTGATTTGGACCCAAAGTGTTGTGGATTAGGCTAATTATAAACATTGTGTGTATATACCATGCTCCCTTGGGAGCATTCCATACATTTACTCCTTGGGCAAAATACTAACTTGAGATTTTTTTCTTTATTTGAAGTTTTGGGATCTACCTAATTATAACGAATTATAAGTAGATGATTATTTTTTTTTTTAAAAAAAGATTTTGGGTTCATAAGCATCTAGATCAGTCCCTCCAAAAAATTGGAGGGTACCAATGCAATCTTAGTATGATTATTTTTTTAGGCACATAAAATTTGAAGTTAATTTTTCTTGGAGGTCAATTGCTAGATTCTAAAGATTACACCCCCAAAATTTGAGATAAAACAGATAACGCAAGAGTAAGTTTTACTCGAGAGAGTAAATAGATAGTATACTCCTGCCGGAGTTGGAAATCTTTTGACAACGATTTCTTTTGTTTCTTGCTCGATGTGGACGCAAGAACTTTCTGGCATAAGATTTTCGCCTTGAGCTAAACATTTTAGATGATAGATATGGGATTTCTTTCTCAAAAGATGCAACACCATTCGCTGCAAGCTTCTCTTCTCTTCATAAACCTTCAACAATAAAGATTTAATGCATGGTATTATATTTAGTTTCATCTTACTGTTACCTCGTTAGAAGTCTACAATACCGTTGCATTTCATGTGCATAAATCAAAATGGGTATTCACGCATAGACTATTGTGGAGTCATCCCATCAGGGAGCAACCAAAAAAAATACTGAATATGCTATTTCTTCAACCACAAATCACTTTCTACTTGAACCTCTCCAAGTCCGCGTCAATGGAGAGCATCGAGTTATGGCTAGCTAAATTATCAATCTTTTTACAGGAGGGCAAACACAATTGCAGAGCTTATTTCGAAAAATTGGTGTTGAAGGGGCATCGTCTCCTGCAATATTTCTATTAGCTAATTCAGGTTTTCCTTGCTGTAAAAATAAGAAAAAGACAAGAAATTGGCTCTTAGCTAGTCCAATGTTTGATAATGAGACGAAGTATATCCATATCACAACATCATTTTTATGTAGGGCACAATTTCAGTAGAAACCATGCCAAGATATAACCCCAAACTTGGGAGGAATCCCCACAAAATGGTTAATCAAGTATTGGCATTGGAGCATATCATCCAAACTCCAGGCTTCTGTGCATATTCAAACACATTGAAAGACCCATACACACAAGATGAGTGAACCAACTATCAGTATTGCAATATACAAACCAAACTTTTTACGCACATAAAAAAGGTAGTTGCAGAACCATCGAAATACGAAAATGAGTTGTATGTGACAATCTGTACAGCGACATGCAGTGCCTCCAAATTCAAAGTTACCTAGTCATGGAACAGGACTCCTATTTCGTTCAGCTTCTTGCTGTGAAAAGCCAGTAACTATGCCCAAGTACTGATCGCCATTCCACTTAAAAGGGATATATATTTATAGAGATAAGACAAGCACATATTCTTTTCATGGCAAATGCATAAATGATCATTACCAAAGAATGGGAATATAGAAATTTCTCAATAATGCACAAATCACCTTTTGCACTAAATAAACCCACAGCTTTTGCATGGATACATGGATGACAGCAATGAAAGGGCCTACCACTGCTTGAATTGGCCAACTAAACAATTTGAATTTCAATGCACAATGCAACTGTCCTCGACCACCAACAAGAATTGTAAAAATATGAGCGAGCAAGGGAGAGAGAGAGAGAGAGAGAGAGAGAGAGAGTCAAACAAAAAAAAGAAAAAGAGCATCGAACAAGAAAGGAGGGGTGGGGGGGGGCAGAGAGAGAGAGAGAGAGAGAGAGTTCCATTCCTACCATTATTGGCTGACATCAGCCTCAGGTTCTACATCGAGTTTAGGAACAATTGCCGATGATAGCTCGACATGAGAGACACGTACAGCCCCAATGAGGCGCTCAGGCAGCTCCGCAAGCGTGTTTGCCTGCCATAAATCAGCAAAAACATTTGAGTTCAATTTCTCAATGTTCCATTATTTTGCATTATAAATATTTCCTGATACCATTCACATGCATTTTATTACTATAGATCATGTTAGCATCGAAATGCAGGAATTTAATTTTGCACTAACAAATAACTTTAAGTATGAAGATTCCACTTAGGGGTGTTAGTGGCTCAGACCTAGGCTGTCCAGGCCGGGCACATTAAACTAAAAAACCTTGATCGAAGGGCCCGAGGGAACCTAAGAAGGGACCAGGACCCAGCATGCAATGGCTATCAAGGCCCATTGGTCCTGCCGACCCATTTTCACCATTTTGAACTAAATTTTATATAATTAAGGTCTGTCAGACCTCATACTATGGCCGAGGCCCAGCCCGTTAAGCTAAAGGGCTTTCAAGTAAGACTCAGCCGAGCTCAACTAGCCCTACGACAGGCCTGGACTCACTCTGCCAGGCAAGACCTTCAAGGCTCGCTGGCCCTGTTGCAACCCATTTCCACAAAAACTAACCAAAATTAGAAACACGCCAAGAAACAACCCAGATGTGCATGATTACAGTTACAACCATGGCTTTTCTTTTCTCAAAAAAAAAAAAAAAAAAAGGGTTACAAAGTGAAGTATGACAAAGTACACCACAGCATTAGCCTCAGACCACCCCGAATGACAGACAGATACTGATGAAAGATATTTCCATTGGTATGGTTAACCTCCATGTCTATCATTCGGAACGGATGATTGACTTTCCTTGTGTTCCATATATCATGCACCACTGGTGTATGACATGCTTTCCATACCAAGTTTGCATAGTTAAAGCACGATTGGGCTATGTACCTGAATGAGGAAGGCCATGTCTACCACCAACGTAGTTATAACACCACATACCAGCCCAAGCACTCCATTGGCAACAGTTGATGAACCTATATCAACGTCTATCTGCAAATCATATATAAATAGTTCTCATTAGATGTGGTTTTAGTTCCTTCCAAACCCACTTTGTTGGACATGGTTTTGCTGCCTTCAAAACCCATGCAAGCCAACCAATTCATCAAAGTATAATGTGTTTAAATGCAGATTGATATGCAAGAGAGAGAGAGAGAGAGAGAGAGAGAGAGAAGCAATATACTTTTGTTTAAGACAAGGTTGCAGTCTTTTCTTTAAAATACATAGAGATGCAGCTTGGCAGTTAAATATGCTCCATGGGAGATAACAAGTGAGAGAGAGATGAGTCCCATTTTAAGCAATTTATCGTGCATTCTTACTTCTAGGTACGTCGGTCCACGAATATAATTGCAGTCAACTGCTTTCCCTAATAAACAGGGTGTACTACCAACGCTTTGCCGCACAATCCATGACCCCTGTGCAATCAAACTGAGGGCATGAGACACATAAAAAAACATTGGGTGCCAGTGAAAACAAGTTATTTATCCAAAATTCAGAGATAAACCATGATGATGATGATGAACAATAATAACAATAATAATAATAATAATAATAATAATAATAATAATAATAAGAACAACAAGAACAACAACAAACAACAACAACAACAACAACAACAACAACAACAACAACAATAATAATAATAATAATAATAATAATAATAATAATAATAATAATAATAATAATAATAATAATAATAATAATAAACAAAATGGAACAGACCTTGGGTACAGATGGGATGAGTTTCAGTCTACTGTTACGAAATTCATCATCACCATCAACAAAGCGCTGCAGGAGTGAACCAGGCACTAATTCCTTTGTTACAAAATAGAAAACCATACTGTAATGTGTTGATCCTGGCACCTGTAGATCACTATTTTAAGTTACCAATACACTAAACAAAAAAAAAACTCTACACGTGTGTCATGTCTATATGTGTAACATCAACAGCCAACGTTGTTTCAGTGCTTCACAGCTAGAATGACATGAAACACTACTAGGTTTTGACTCATTGAAGTTGATCAAAAGACAATAGCAAACATGCAGCAGCAGCAGCACACACAAACATGCATGCAGCAGCATGAAACGCAAAGCCATACCACGAGTCACTAGAATGTGCCTATCTCACCAATCTCACAATCACAGAAAAGAAGTGTCTTAGAAAGCACACAACCATACATGAACGCGTCGCATGTGTGCATGCACACGTGCACACACACACAGCAATCTGAACCTATGTTTATGGATCAAATATGGTTACATATTGGCCCTCAAACAAAACTTTGCCAAGTTGCAAGAGGTTAGTGCCTTAGTGGCAGCAGAAATAATCATCATCATCATGCAGGCCTTCATGGATACACCGAATAGGCAAGGTGAATGTAACCAATACCCACAAGTTCTTAGTCCATAGTGAAAAAGTAGAGCAAGTAAGAAGAATAAATTTATAACCAACTCACTTGCAAATTAACAGCCAATGAGAACAATCCCTTCTCCGAGGCAACCTACATGAGCAACGAGAAGTCAATAAATGACACAAATCATGGCAATCATTAGAAGAAACCCACATGACCACCTCATCATTCCAGAAGTGTCAACACAAATTATAGCAATCCTTAGAAGAAATGTCCTAACCATAGTGCTGCATGTTTTGATACTTAATTATCAAATATCAACAACTAAAATGTTGATCATTCAAAAGAAAAGATCTCGCTTAAAGGCAACAAACCTAGGTTTGAGCTGGAATATTAAATATGAAGAAGAAAGAGGTTATTGATGAATTACTTGTACTGCACAGCCTTTACGCCTTGCAACATGGTCCATTCGCTTAATATCCTTAAACCAGTCAAGTGCCACAAGCTCCATCAGGGGCTTTCCAGCAGGAATCTGTGTATAAGAAAATCAATTCCCCAAATATTACAATTACTATTCTTCTGTAAGTTATTAATTCATTATTTTGATAAATGCAAGATAACATTTTTTTTATTAGCTCTTCTTTCTAGCCCAAATAATATTTTTTGATGATGCATTCGAAAACCGCTAATTATTTCTAAAAATGGGTAGGGGTATTCCCCACTGATCTACCCAAAAAAAAAAAAAACAAAGTTATCTTCTCATTGCCACCCAATTATGAATGTTTCATGTAGCAGGAAAGTAATAAAAACTCAAAAAAATGTTTTTTGTTTATTTTTACTTCAATCTTTGAAATGAAGCATGAAAGAGTGCCCGACCAAAGCATAAGGATAAACTTGTTTTTCTGATAAAAGTAAGATTGGGCAAGCAATAAACGTAATAAAAACTCAATCATGCTAACCCAATTATGGATGTTCCAAGGAGCAGGAAAGTCAGAGAAACTCAAAAGAAAAGAATGCCTTTTCTGTTTATTTTTACTTTAATTTTTGACAAAAAGCACGAAAGAGCAACAAGGAAAACCATATGGACAACAACCTTGCTTTTGTCAAATGGAAAGTGTTTGCTTCGGACACGGAAGTTATTCCCCTCAGAGATTCTCCAACAGTCGCGACTATTGTCCCGATCATCTCGCTTCAGTGTCCCAGAAAAACATGATAAATCAATTTGGTTTGTTGCTTCCTCCTCTATGACTTTGCTTTCATGAAGAATTTCATAATCAGATGCTTCCTTATATTCAAAGATAAGGTTTAAGTGCTCATAACATGCATCAGAAATAGAGAACAAGGCAGATTGCCAACCTGTGCGTTTTTCTTCAGTTTCAGGTCTTACAGAGTAGGCCTGCAAGGTAAAAATAATTTGTAAAAACTGAAAAGGCACTCAAGTGTACCAAGATAACACAATGATGGGAGAGGGAATACAAATTGGACTCTCTCCATAATCTAGGACATGGACACACATGTAAGTGTGTCCTAACTGGTACAATGATACACAAAAATCTTTTGAGAGTGAGATGCATAAAAATTATATTAATAGATGTGCATACAAAAATAGAATGACATCTACACATGCATATATATAAATAGTATAAATGAGCTATGGTATTTAAGGTAACGTGAAAAAGCCAATTGTACTTTTATTGTATCTTACATATATCATATCGTACAATTTGACATGGATGTTGTAATATTTCAAATTATATTTTAGATACATTAAACAACATATTTTGTGGTAGATATACAATAAATTTAAAATACTTCAGTATCGTCCATTATTAAATAGGAAAAGTATATAATAAGACCACTTACTTTTGGTACAAGGAGGCCACAATCAAACTTGTCATTGGATGTAAAATCTGACGATAGGGGTAGTGTCATTGACCAAGTTCAAGTCTAAAAGAAATTTTTCGAACTTTGTCACATACCCCAAGCTAATGAATTTCACATTTGACGACTAGAGGTGGTTGTGACCTCCTTGTATCAAAGGTAAATAGTCTCAAAGTATCCAATCCCTATTATATATTTCGGTCATGTTTCTACTTTTACAATTCTAATATTTTGCAATTTTCAGTGTTTGTTATTTTGGATTTTACTCGTTATGCAGACTATCAGTGCAGACCTCTTGATCGGGAATCTGCAATTCTTCATCATCCTCAGATTCTTCATCTAGCAATGCTGTATTTCCACCAGTTGTTGGAGTTTGATCCAGTAATAGACTGGATCGGACAGAGGACTGCCGACCTTTTTGACCTCTCTTGGATGATACAGAATCCTGAGCCATATTGGCCATCACATGGATCCGTGGCCCTGCATGACTTCCATCCCTTTGAGAAAACCATTCCCGCAACCCTGCAATAAATAACAAGGTGAGATCCATATAGTCTCTGTGTATTTGTAGATAGAGATGATCAGAAAATGCACAAATGGAATTATTATGAAACTATCATTAATGAAATCACCAAACAAATAAGTGAAAGGATATCATTTTCACAGATACTGTTTAATAATGGAGTAAAATGGAAGCAGAGAGCAAGCAAACAAGTAACATAAAAGATGCCTTCTTTTCTTTTTGAAGTGACATGAAGCAGAGCAAGCAAAACATTTCAATCATAAAGGCCCACAACCAGATACTTAAGAAACACAGGATGAAAACAAAATATCATCAGAAACATCTTAAACATCAAGAGAAAGCAGCCTATTCATTTTTATTTAAAAATAAACCAAATATAAAAGCATAATCATAAACCTAAAATGGCAAAATAAATATAAGGCAATAAATAATGCCCATTGATATACAAACATAGCGGATGATCTGAAACGACTTGGCCAGGGCTTGATGGGTAGGATCAGTGATTGAAAATTTACCAATTTGACTCAGAATAGAACAAATCAGATTGGGAACCAGGGGGCTCATTCAGGAGGGCCACGAACCAGAGACTCGCCCCGGTTTCCACCAAATCGCCCAGTTCATTGCATTGAACATGGCTATTTCTTAAAAAGACACGGGCAATTCCAAAGTCCCTTCCAATTTCTTAGAAATTGCCCAAGTCCAACCTATTACACCCTTTTCGGTCTTTCGGTCCCCCCCTTACCCCCTCCCACCCCCCGAAAAAAAAAAAACAGACTTAAAAACTCCACCTGGGGTTCATGTGGTGCACCATTGTCAGCCCAAAACAATTAATAAATTGTTTGCTAATGCAATAATTAGGTCTCATGTTTCTCTCTACATCTCCCTAGGCCTTTCATATTTCCTTGTGTTTCGTTTGACACAAGAGAGAGAGAGAGTGTGTGTGTGTGCATGAGAGAGAGAGATAGAGAGAGTTTATGCTCCTGGTTTTGCAGAGATGGACGCCAAATTAGTAGAAGCTTCTCAGCAATATGAACGCTTCAAGGCTGCATCTACAATAACAATCTCCATATTCGTTGATATCCTCTCCCAGCTAAAGGTCAACCCTAGTTATCCGGTATCCCCTTGCTTCCCTCTTTTCCCACAATATCTTCTTTTAAATTTTTTCTTTCTTTTTTAAAGACTCGTATGCATATTCTAAATGATTTTCTGTTTTGGGAGAGAAGTAGGAGCAAGAAAGTTGCGTAAGATGCACCATGAGACATACGAGCAAGAGATTTGCCAAAGAATGTCCTTACAAACTCTGTTAGGATTTTTCTTTCATAACTTTTTTCATCATTTTAAAACCAATGAGCTGACAAGGATCCCCAGGTGCCCGAATTGGCAGCCAATTCCTTGCTTTGAAACACTTGGCAGGATTGATAAACTTAGGGTTTAAGTACAATATATGGTGGGTGGTAGGGTTTAAGTGAGGTTGTGACTGGAAGCTTCATAATGATAGGGATCGCCCAACCTATGTGTCGATACCGCATCCCATTGCAGTGCTCCCAGATAGGGATTTCCATGGGATCACAATCCCCACTTTTTATGGATGTGCCTAGCCACTCAAAGGCCAACAAGAGCCAAGAAGATGATTAATTTGGATCTTAGTTGCAATACTCTCCCTATCCCTAATGCTCTTGGATGTGGTAAGTGTAAAATTGCAAATAAAGCAGCGTCTTATGTTTTTGGATATTATGAAGTGCGAAATCAGAAATAAATCATATTTTAATCAATAGAAAATCAGATCCCTTGTATAGTAATTAGTTGTCCTGTTGTGCCCCATCATGATATTCTTTTTATTGTATTTTGGGATCATTGTTACATGAACTACATCTCAAACAAATATAAAAACATTATTTGCTATTTAAAAATTTAATTAACTATAAAACATTATTTACTATTTAAAATTTTAATTAACAAATAAATAGTTCTTTATTCCATTTTTGTGTTCCCATTTTTATTGTATTTTATATTTTGGAATAAAATTTCTATTTGTTTTAAAAATTATTTATAAATTTGGGAAATTACTTTTTTGTGTTATTTAAAAATTGGCCCGCATTTTTTAATTTTCCGGTCATGTTCCTTTTTATGTATTCTTTTAATTTTTCCAAAATACCCCTAGTTTGGAACTTTGAGTTCCAAACAAGTGTCTTTCTTTTCTTTTTTTTGTTTCTCTTCTAAGTGACTTATCGTTTCGGAACCTCAAGTTCCCAACTGACTTTTTTGAAATTAAGCACTTCAAATATTCAAGTTCCAAACCGCGTACTCACGTTAAAAAATGACTTCCCTAGTTCGACACTTGAAATTTCAATCCAAGGACACTCATGTATTTTTTGAATGAGACCAATTTGGGACTTGAAATTCCAAACCATTTATTCACTCATAAAAAATACACAGGTGTCCACAAATTCTGAACTAGGGGCATTAGTCTATTTTTTTGAGTGAATAAGTGGTTCAAAACTTCCCACCCTTGTTTGCTTAATTTTCAAAAAAAAATTGGTTTGACACTTAATTTCTAAAAAAAAGGTAGGTTATCAACTTTAACTTCTAAATCGATGTCACTTGCAAAAAAAAAGACATTGGTTTGACCTTAGAGTTCCATACCAAGGGTATTTTGGAAAAAAAATGAAAAAAGGACGAGCATAAAATTTGAAAAATCAGGGACATTTTTCAAACATGTAAAAATTAAGGGATGTTAACATTAATTTCCCTAGTAATTTAAAAATTATATGGAATGCGCTACCGACCTAGGGAGCTTCCTGCATGTGTCGGTCTATCACTTCCACGCCCACACCTGCCCCTACCCCTGCTCTGGGTCCAAGTAACCATGGATGCTTAGGTTAGCATTGATTTCTGGAGAGGATGTGCATAAATATTGCATAAAAGGTTCAGGACCATGGTGGAACCATGAAAGTATGGAGATGGATTAGGGTTGGAATGGATGGATGGAGAAGGATGGGTCAGGGCTATGGATAAGGCATATGCATAGCTAACACAGGAAAGAGACACCACAAAGGGTGTGGATGGTAGAAAGAGAGGGGGATAATGGTGGGAGATGATGACCAGACATGAGAGAGAGAGAGAGAGAGAGAGAGAGAGAGAGAGAGAGCAATATAGAAACGGCATAGAGATTTTGGCTCAGGTTGGAGAGGGCAAGGACTTACCTAGTATGGAACCAGCACACGACAAGATCTATGGCTTTGTAAAATTGGCACCACAAGTGGTCTAGCTCTAGGCCTGCATGTTTTTATAATAATGCTATACTTATGAATCTACATCATTCGGGTAACAAGTAGGCTCAATTATGACTAAGACTCTGATTACAAAAAAGGAAAGAATCAACTAAGACTCCAAGCAGCATAAAAGAAGCCCCAAAGCAATTAAGACTCTAAACATCATGAGAAAACCCAAAGCAACCAAAATAGATCCGACTTTGAATTGCTAACTAAAATTTAAACGTAAAATCCATCACTAAATTCGTCATCAGCTTTTTTTATCATGGTTGATACTTGAAATATGTATATAATGAAGTTTTATATGAATAAAAATCATATTGCTTGAAAAGATCTATGAAATGAGCTTTGAATCACCCTAGACAGACATCCGTGCAGAAGCAGCCTGCATCAGAATATGCTTAGAGTATCTTCTACCTCATCATAATCCCTAGATTGAAGTTAACAAACGTTTCCCAAATATTGGACGAAGTTCTCCTCAAAATGGGCTTCAGGGAACAATGCAGGCTATGGATGAAAGGCTGCATTTCATCCTCCTTTTTCTCCATTCTCATCAACAAGGTCCCCCAGGGTTTACTTCCATCCTCTTGGGACCCTCTCTCCCCAATTTTGTTGGCTATTGTAGGAGAAGTCTACTTGATCAATCTCTAGGGTTTTCCTAAAGGGTCTTCCTAAGGGTTCGAATCTTCTAAAAGTGGTTCTGAAATCACCCATCTGACATGTTGGTCTTCTACAATGCAACCACCCAACAAGCACTTGCTATTGCTCTTCCTAAAGTGCCCAAATAAAAATCAACATGTCCAATTTCAAGCTATTGGGTATCGAGGTGGAACATGAAATTGTTTCTAACGTGGCCAAGAGGCTAGATTGTCAGGTTGACTTCCTCCTCTCCAACTACGTTGGTCTACCCCTCTGCCTATGCAACCCACGCAAGTAGCTATGGGATTCCATCGTTGAGAAATTCGAATGAAGAATGGCAGACTGGAAGAATAGGTTCCAAACCTTCGGAGGGCCATCACCCTAATCAAAGCGATCTTATCAAACGTTGCAATGATCCAAATGTCGTTGTTTTGTATGCCATCCTCCATTAGCACCGCACTGGACCACCTGATGAAGGACTTCCTCAGGTCCGGGTAAGGTGGTCCATACAAATTTCATCTGGTCCCTTGGGAAAGAAGCTGTGCAAGCAAAAAAAATATTGGGACCTACATATTCGAATTCTCAGGAACTGCAATATCACTCTCTTGGAAAAGAAGTGATGGCCATTTTCCACTCAATAGGGTTAGTTGTTGAAACCCGTCATCTGTCACAAATATGGGCTCAATGATTTAGGATGGCACCCCAAGGGACCTACCAATGCTGGGTGCAGAAAAGTCTAATGGCGATCCACCATAAATTCAAGGAGCATGTGTGCTAGTTATGAAAGGAGACAAGGTTAGTTATGGAAAAATATGTGGATTGGCAAAAGTAAATTGGTTGAGCTCTTCTACAATCTTTTTTGGGTGGCTTCTAATGACATGGCGGCCCAATCTTATGAAGCAATAGGGGGGGCACAGAGTGGAACTCTACTTTCAGAAGACCAATGTGTGACTTTGAGATCCATGAACTTGCAGCACTTCTAGACCTACCCCAATCAATTTTCCTGCCCCATGTGGGACTAAACAAGGTGGCGTGGTTGCCGACAAAGTCTGGCAGTTTCTCAGCAGAAGGATATTTCATCCTTCTACCACATCCTTCCTGCAGCCTGCCTCACAAGTCCATGGCAACCAGTGTCCATCTTCCCACCGAAAGTCCAGGCGCTAAACTGGATTGTGCTTTCCAATAGAGCACTCATTGTTCACCGGCTTCAAAGTAGAGGTATCCAACTCTAAAACTGCTGCATTATGTGCAAAAACCTCATACAAAGACAGTGACCACTTGTTTCTCGACTGCCCAGCAGGCTAGCTTGTTCTCATAGAGGGCTTCAGTCCTGGCCATTGTCTGGTTCGTTTGGCTTGAGAGGAATTGCCCCCTCTTTGAAGGAAGGAAGCTAACATTCATGCTATCAAAGACCGCACATAACTCTAGCCATTTTTGGGCAAAGGGATGCAAACATTTAAAGGCCCGCCTACTCTCACAACCAACTGGCAGGCTAAACTATCTTTTAAACCAACCTCAGTCTCCAAATCTAGCCCTTGGAGACCACACGACCAAGGGTCCGTCAAGCTCAACATAGATGTCACCTCAGCAATCCGATCCCTGCGGGCCTCAGGGGCATCTTAAGGGATGCAAGGGCCTTACCCTGCTGTCTTTCTCAGGGCATATAGGCATCGTTGACTCTACAATGGCCGAGACAGTTGCTCTTCTTAAAGGGTTGAAGAGGTTCACCCAACTTCAGGAGACCTCATATAGTGAAAGGGGATGCAAAAAATGTATCTTTTGGGCTTCTAGACTCTGTGTCTGTGGAGACTCGACTTTTTATTTGACAGCATTCTTTATCTCTACAGGCCTCTACAAGTTACTTTCGAGAACACCAGGGCAGGATATCAGGCACGATCGCAAACTCTCTAACCAAAGAATATGAGGCAGGTGGCACTCTGGGTAGCAGGTATACATACTCTCTCAACCAAAAAAAAAAACTCACATCCTAATTATGTAATATGCACAACGGGCAGCAGTTTATGTGTGTGCCAAAGGAGATCAAGCACCGCTATATGTGAACTCACTTAATTATTTACATTTGTAGCATACAGATGAATTGAGGTGATTCAATCTAAATAGATATGATTATATAAACACCTCAAAAGTCCTGAGCATCAGACACAGCTAAAACTAGATCTGAGTGGCATAGACCAGAATCACATATCCTGGGATTTAAAATTAAACCAGTTGGGAGAGTTAAAAGAAAAAGATACATTAAATCCTGCTGCCCAAGAGGAACATCAAAAATAACAAGATTTCTTTTCATTATTATTAAAAAAGCATAACTAGAACTATAAATTCACAAAGTTCAAAGACTGGAGACATCAAGCAGCTACTTCCATATGAAGAAAGTAAGAAACTTACGGTTCTGATACATAAACATCCACGGGCCTCATGCTTAATAGATGATTATTTCTTTGACATTTCTAAAAATCACTCTGCCCGGAAGTGTTAAGAAAAATCAATATGAGCACAGGAAGAGAAAATAAGAATACCAGCAACACTATTTAACATTTGGAGTAGGCAATGTTGCTGAAAAGATGGGAAGTAACCCACACCCCATCCCTTTAGATCAATTTGCATAAGATGTTGAACTTGGGATCGAGGTTCTCCGGTACGAGATTTCAAAGGAGAGATATTAAAACCACCACCTGCAAAAGTTAAATGACATACTGATGATTATATGGTGTCAACTGTAACTTCAAAACCTGTAAAATGAAGGTTCCAAAATCATTACAGCCAAACCCGTGAGGATTGAGCACACTATCACCCAATGGAACACAAAACACTCATGGTCCACTGGGGTCATGAAAATCCAATGAACCAGACAGTTGGCAGAGAGAGTGGTTCCCACCAGAACAAGACAACCAGTAGAGGGTCCCCTCTCTCCATAATCATCCATTTTATTGGAGGTTGATCAACGCAATGGAGAGTGCTTTTCAATATTTCATCAGATTCTAGTGGACTTCCCTTAGAGCAAATAACGAGCACATACTAATAAGCAACTAGACATACTCTCAATATGAGCGCGTACAAATCCTGGCTGCGGGCCACATCTTTCATGCACCCTTGACCGAAATAACACAACTGCACAAGAGTAAGTATACATAGCACGGGTATCTTAACAAAAAAGTAAAACTAACAATAACAATGATTTGTTTGAATAGTGAATAATAATAAAAATAAAAATCGTAAATTGTTATAAGGAACCATGAGAAGAACTAACCATAGCTTCCATCATCATTACGACGCCAATAACGTACATAGCATAGATCCCGCGGCCACACAAACCTACAACAGGAAGTATCAGTCCGAGAAAGCGAAAGCACTAGCGAATGCTAATTAATCCCATTCCTGAAAAGATTATGGACACAAAAAAGCAATTGAGAAACACAATATGCACTGAGAATGTGAACCGCGGGTAATTAACAAACTGCTTTCATGTGACCCACAAAACACAACGACACAGGAAAAGAATACAATACAATGGTACCTAAGAACTCCAGAGGACATCTCTCACTACCTCTGAACTCCAGAGGACATCTCTCACTCGTTCCTAACAATAGATGTGGGGAAGAGTAATAACTAGTCCAATATCCTCTTATGGTCTCAGGAGGTCCATTGTGGTTAATCGCCACTGCCTGTCATAAGGGCAGATGGTGAATGCCCCTTGGAGTTAGTAAATTCCATTGTACTATGGTATACATTCCCATAGAAATAAACAAGTACCTTTACTCTGCCATAAATAGAATAAGGATATGCCTATCATCCTATCGGAAGGGAACTAGCAAGCATCACATGAATGAATGAAATGATAGAGAAGAATCCAAATATCAGAGGAAATGGATATTTATAGCAAAATGTTAGAGTTTAAACAATTCTTAACATTAGGATTGCTAACCTACTGCAAGATTCCTCAAGGACTTCCTTTGAGAGATAGTGGTGAATAATTTTCATTCATTAATGCTTTCCAGAAGGATGTTATAGCTATTTCATCCTTCCGCACTTCTTAACAGCAGTTTGCAATACAAGAGCAAGCCCACAAAAGTGAAGCATATGGTAACAATTACATAGCATTTAAACATGGGAAACTAAAGAAGAATCTAACAGCTCAATAATAAAAAATGAAAGAAATAATAAAAAAGAGAAAACAAGAAAAATGATATCTTCAAAGAAAATCTTACATTCGAAACCAGTCCAGTTGAAGCCTGTGATAAAGAATGGCAGTATGCCCATCTACCTCCTCCACTAAACTTCCATATTGGAAGCTGCAGTCCCACCTACAAATCAAAGAAAGAATAGTTTACTTCAACATAGCAAATGGTCAGATAGCATAGTGTCACGGATCACGACACTAGTTGCTACACTTTCATGCAAACTACTAATAATTATGAATCAAATCAAATATGTGTTACTGTTCACCTAGTATATACAAATTGTATCATTATCAATACTACACAATATGTGGGTAAGTGATTCACAACCCATGCCTACCTAGACCCCTTCTGTGTAAATGCAAAAAGAAGAACAACAATCTCTTTGATACAAGACATCACCAGACTTCTTTAAATTAAAGGCAATAGAATAGCGATAGAAATCAGACTTGACTCATTTTTTCTCAGAAGACAATTATCATCAGGTGATTTACAACACAAGGGCCACATTTGCTTGGTTGTAGCCATGCAAAACAGGTGCTGTGTACAAGTACACAAATACACATTCCTTCAATAAAAGCAATTAGTTCTCACTTCTCTGCTGCAAGATAGTAAAATAGAGGACTTACTCAAACCGTGTCTCATCCATGCCCATCACAAGCTCAAATATTGCTTCACATGTTGCATCCACCACTCCTACAGCCTTCATTGCTCTACTACAGCTTCTCGGCTGCACACAACATGCACTTTCATAGTCCACATGACTTGGAAAAAGAGAAGTCAGAATCTCCAAATTACAAGCTCCTTAATATTACTATTTGTGCAGAAGAAAGACAAACTTCTGCCACGTACAAGGTAATCAACTTCAAGCAGCTCCTCAAATATTCGCAACCCTGCATTTTAAAAGACGACAACATTAAAAATATTCCTTCTGCACCTTTAGCACCTCTAAAGAGTTGTTCCTACTTATTTTGGCAGCCCTCTCATCTCAACTATTATGATGCGATGTCATTAATATCCTCCACACATCCCTCCCTGCCTTCCCTCCCCCCACCCCCCCCTCCAACAAAAAAAAAATAACCCTCCTTTCCTCCCACTGCTTTTGTGAAAATTTGTACTCAAGTGCATGTGGGGAGTGAGAGAGAAAGAGGAGAGAGAGAGAGAGAAGCTCTGAGATACAAAAATTACCATTCTGGCACCGAACTAGACGCCAATGCTTCCTTGAGAAAACTTGATCACTGTTATTGTGATTAGACAACCCTGACTCAGAGTCATGTGTCCAATCAAGAACTGACTCAGGAGGGCCTACCATCAAAATGATTAAGATCAATTTCAAAATAGATGACGTTCAAGCCTGCCTTCCAAACAATTCACAGACTACATGATGCTCAAGAAAGAAAGGTAATAAGTAAGATATCAGAAAGCACCATTCCCTATAGTTGTTCTCCTGAGCAAAGTTGGATGACTCTCTTCTTCATCCTCCTGTGCACTGAACCTACAGGGATAATTAATAGGGTTCAGAATTTCAGATAATCCCAGAGTCTATATGCTCCACCAGCAGTATAGTGCGACATGATATACACCAAGAGATTTGCTTTGTGCACTCGAAAAATTTGATGGTATGTAAATGCAACGGAATGTAACTGTACTATATTACAAAGAGTGCACAAAAGTGAAGGACCAATTCACTTAAAAATTTACACTCACAAAATTCAGGGCATTAATTGTACTATGAATGTGAATACAAACAAAAGAGATAACTTGTCGTTTAAACTGCTTAGTAATATGAAACAGTTTAAAACACATGCACGTATTGAGATGTCAAGTAATGTCATTTGAATGGGTGTATATACGTCTGAAATGGGACTAGTTTACTTAGCAAAAAAGAAAATCATTCATGATGCACAGGGTGTCGTTAACTCCATATATGTTGAAGGATTGGGATGAACTTCAAAATATTCAAATTACTTGATCAGATTAAAAACTGTCAGAGGTTATCAAGTCAAATGTGGGGACCAAAAGTTGATGCGAACAGCTCCTTATCATTGTACAAGATGGAAAAGACAAGGTGCATGGTGTGCCCAACACACCACATGCCACCAAAAAAATTAAGGATGGTCTATGAATGAAGAGAAGACCTAAAGTGAGTTGACTGCATCCACAAAGTTAAGAACCTCTATCAAAGTTAAACACAACAGCTTCCCCAGGAAGTAATATCTACTCCAAATGTGGCTGTTGTCAAATACTTTACATACAGTTTCCCAACCACGAGTTAAGGTCCACTACTCCAATACCGTCCATATCTGGTCTTCTTCATGCCGCATGAAGAAACCCATCATGTAACCTTAACATTGTATCTGGAGACCAGATTGGCCTTAAATGAAGCATTTAGTCCTATCCCTTGATCTTATGTTCTAATATCATTAAATGTTCAAGATCTCTCCATAATAGAATACATTAACACACACAGACACATGAAACAAACAAACAAACATAAGAACCTGAATGCACCTATAGAATAAATGAAAAACAAACATTGCCTATATTGAAGTGATGACATGAATGACCCATGAAAAAAATAATAATAATAACAAAGAGTCACACAAAATAAATGGTGGGGAAATCCTCACTTTTGGCACCAAAGATTCTAAATCTTCATAAATGCACTTTTATTTCAAGCTTTTAACAATTGTTGCACCAAGTGTTTCTTTCTTTCATCAATGCCAATTTCTTAAAATTTTACGATTGGAATTATTTCAAATAATTAGCACTAATTGGCTATTATTTACAAAACTATTTTGGTGGAACGCAATTTGTTCAAATAATTATATCATGCTTGAAATTTTAAAATTATTTGGAATAAAATATTCTGAAACAAAGAGATTCTAACCTTTGGCCAACTTGGAATTTTGTAAATAATTTGAACCTATTTAGAACTTCATACAAAGTTTCCTCAAATTCTTCGAAGAGTTCTACCATAGGGATATCATTCATAAAGCAATGAATGCCACTTTCATCGCCTTAGTCCCCAAGATGGAAGGAGCAGACGAATTAAAGGATTTTAGACCGATCAGTTTGGTAAATTCCTCATACAAGATACTGTCAAAAGTGCTGGCGACTCAGCTGAAGAAGTGCTACCCTTTGTAGTTTCTCTCTCACAAAGTGCCTTCATAAAGGATAGACAAATCCTTGATGCGGTCATGGTCGCTCACGAATGCCTCATTCTAGACACTTACAGAAAAAATCAGGTCTTATATTCAAAATCGACTGGGAGAAGGCCTATGACCATGTCAACTGGTCACTTTTACGCGAGGCCATGAGTAGAATGGGTTTCGGTGATAGGTAGCAGAGATGGATGAGGGGTTGTTACTCGAACCCCCACTTCTCCATTCTCATCAACAGGACTCCTAAGGGTTTCTTCCCCTCCTCTAGGGGTCTTCGACGAGGAGATCCCATTTCTCCCTTTCACTTCGCTATAGCAGCCGAAGTCTTTAGCCAATCACTATCAAGGTTGTACCAGGTGGGCCCACTGAATGGCTTAAAAAGCTGTGCTAGGGGCCCCTCGGTTTCCCATCTACAATATGCCAATGACACTCTAGTGTTCATTGACGCCAATCCTCAAGAAACCGAATGCTTCCATATGTTCCTCAGGTGCTTTGAGTTTGCCACAGGCTTTAAGGTCAACATGTCAAAGTCAACAATGATAGGGGTTGCCCTCACCTCTGAGGAGACCAGTGCCTTACTCCCAAGCTGGACGAGCAAAGTGGAAGACCTCCCAACTAACTACTTGGGGATTCCCCTAGGACTTGGGAAACCTAAAAAGACACAATGGTCAACCGTCATTGATAGAGTGGACCGTCGGCTTGCAGGTTCGAAAGGAAGGTTCCTTTCCTTCGCAGGTCGCACTACTCTAATCAAAGCCACTCTCTCCAATACCCCCATTTATCTCATGTCCCTCTTCCACATGCCGACAGCGGTAGCTAATAGACTAGAACAACTCATGAGGAACTTTCTTTGGACAGGAGAGTTCGAACAAAAACAATTCCACCTCGTTACCTGGGAAATGGTCTACCGACCGAAGACTCAGGGTGGACTTAGGATCCGTTCCCTGTGAAAGCAGAATATGGCTCTCCTGGGTAAATGGTCGTGGCGCTTGTCGAACTCTCCTAATCAGCTATGGTCACAAGTGCTCCGACAAAAATATAGAATCCCCCCTGAAATCTGGCTACTGGAGGGGAGGCCCCACAGCAGACCCTCGGGAGCTTGGAAATCGTTTCTTTCGGTTTTGTCCACCTTCAAACAATACATCAGATTCCTCCCGAGGTCTGGCAACAGGATTCGATTTTGGTCCGACCTATGGTTGGGCCACTCTCCTCTCAGGGATCGCTTTCCTTCTTTGTATTCGCTCACTACTAACCCGCTTGCCGGATCTCGAAAGAGCTACAGCTGACAGGTGATAGAAGAGTTTGGAACCCCTCTTTCAAACAGACTCTTTCTGACACCGAAATACTGGAGTTCATTTCCCTCTTAGCCTTGCTCAATGATTACTTTTTCCCACTCTCAGGACCGGACAGGATCATATGGACACCAAAACCATCTAGCTCCTTCTCGGTGGCCTCTTTCTACAGGAGTTTACTACCGTCTCACCCCTCTTCCCCCTCGGTAACGTTCAAGGTATGGTCATCAAGAGCGCCACCAAAAGTGCAAACTTTTAACGGGATCACTTGTAGAGGAAAAGCACTAACGATTGACCAACTCAAGCGAAGGGGCTTCGCTTTACCGAATCGTTGTGTTCTCTGTTTTAAAGAAGAAGAGAACCACCCCCACCTATTTATCCACTGCGATATTGCTCTTTACCAGTGGACCAAACTCCTCAACCTGTTTAGCCAGACCTAGGTCATACCAGCCTCCATCCCCGGGCTTTTATTCTTAGTAGACAGTCTTCTGTGGCCCAAATCTAGGAGGCTTCTATGGAAGGCAGTGATAGAGGCCATGATCTGGACTCTATGGAAAGAAAGGAACTCAAGAATCTTTAGAGGGGGTCCATTGCGATAATCCAGCCCTTTTCCATAAAATCCACACTCTCGTGACTTTTTGGGCCATCAATCACAAGGCCTTCATGCTCCTTCCTTCTTCTATCTTCCTTGCCAACTGGCAAGGATTACTTATGCTTCAGAACACTTGACCCCCACGCCATGGGACTGGTCCCCCCCTCCGTCGGGTGCAATTAAGTTCAACTTTGATGGCTGCTCGCTCGAAAATCCCGGCCCCTCTGGGGTACGGGGGTGTTCAGAGACTACCAAGGAAACACCCTGGTACAATTCTCAAGTCACATAGGTCATGCCAATTCACAACTAGCAGAATCTCTCGCCTTGCTTATAGGCATCAAACTCTTTGATCATGCGTGGGGTCAACCACTCCTGGTGGAAGGGGATGCACGCAATATAGTCTCTTGGGCTACGAGTCATGTTTCCCCCCATGGTACCTCACTACAAATTTTGACGAGATTTCTCACTTCTGTAGGGATATTCCCGTCTCATGGATGCATATCTAGCGGGAATCTAACGCACTGGCGGACCGTCTAGCTAAGGAGGGAGCCAACATGCAAGCCACAACTACTACCTAAGTCTGGAAGACTTTCCTAATCGTTTTTCCTCGTCTCTTCGGTCTTACTTATTAATGTAATACCTAGCTTGCCACTTTGTGGCCAAAGCCCTTGTAAATGACCCCAATCCATCGATGTTAAGCCTGTGGTTAGTGTCTTGCTGGAGCACTCTTTGTACTACACCTATCCACAGAGGTTTACTATACGCCCTCCGAAAGGACATACCCGAGCGTCCTCTATTATCACTATATGTACTCCATTTCTTTTAATACAATGTTAACTTCAAAAAAAAAAAAAAATTTCATACAAAGTTTACACGTGGATGGAATTTAATAAAGGCTAAGGTCATTTAGACGAAATAAATATCTTCAAAAGGAAAACAAATCAAAGGGGCACTTGAAAAGTTTGGGAAGATTGGTTTTACATGGATACAACACATGTGACATGCACACACAATGCGAGGAGGGTCGTGAGAGACAGATTTAGATTTTTTTGAAGTCACAAGAGTAGTTACCCATGGAGACACAACTATTAAAATATAATGGAAAGGTTTGCATGCCCACTTATTTTGTTTTATGTGCCACTTTTAGTTAAAAGTTCAGTTAGTTAGGGAATCTTTTAAAATTAAATAGATTTGTTCCCTATTCAAGTGGGAGTTTGTTTTTTACCAAAATAAAAAAGATTATTTTTACTTCCTATAGATTTGGTAAAGATATTAGGAAGATCTAGATAATAATAAAAGTGGTCACAATTCTAATTTAAATAGAAATTGAACTTGGGTCAAATTATGAGGGGATAAGGTTCCTAAGATCCTACCCAAAATCATGATGTGGGATGGACGGCTCAAATTTAATCTCTCGCCCCACAGATTTCCAATATCCTAATGGTCAAGGCGTTAAGCTAGGTAAATTAGATAAGGCATACTTAGAAGGAATCATATTCCAAGTGGGAGAAAAATTTCTTTCTATTTAAACACTATTTGAACCTCTCTCTCACATTATTACACATCCCTCTCTCTTACGCCATGCCAAAAATCTCTCTCCCCCACACCCCAAATTTTCTCTCTCAATTGTAAATCACATATCTCTCTCCCCTTTGCTTCATAGGGGAGACGCCACCCAAAAGAAAGAAAAGCAAGGAGGCACTTTTGAAATCCTAGGTTAGGACGTCGCTGTTTTGAATAAAAAGAGAGATACAGCCAGCCAAGAGAGAAATAAACCCTCAAGCCTAGCCATAATTTGATCCTATAGGACTCTTACAAACCCTAAATAGGTTTCTATGCTCTCTAAAGCCCTAGAATGAAAGGTATTGCCTGAAAAACTTCTCTATCTCAGAAATTCCAGAAAGACCTAAAGGATTAAAAGTGTGTCATCAGTCAGGGAATCGAGTTTGGGATGTATCAAGGCCCTGTGAGGATCAATCCAAGCACCATCTAGTAAGGCTACCTGGTTGTTTAATTATTTTTCAGTCATATAGTATATTTTTTTGTAAATTTCCAGAAACATATTTTGCACTTAAAAAATTATAGTGGAAGATTAGTTATTGCTCATGGATGGTGTTTATTTGCTGTAATAGTAAAAGTAAAGATCCTAGGTTGTATTTAGGGTTTTAATTTTGATTTATAGTAGTATATAGTGACCCATGTAAGTGGAATTCAAGTATATTGAATAGAAGAAAATGAAAACCTTTTGAATTTACTACCTTGAGTTCAACATAACCACTCCTTTCATTGGTATCAGAGTCTTTATATTTTACTGCCATAGTCTAGGATTTTTTTATTTTTTTGAGTATAGAAATATGACATTAAAAAGCTTTTTGTCTGAGTTTATTAAATCTGAAAGATTTTGATGGACTGCAAAATTATTCTTATTTGTAGCCTTTATTCAATTTCGAATGATGTATATTATAGTTATAGTTTTAGAGTTTATTTCTGGGGTTTTTAGGGTTTTTAGGAATTGAAGGGTTTTTTGTTTAATGACTGCTATTCACGAGTACTGTTCACAAGGGTAAAACTGTCATTACGAATTTTAAGTTAAGTTAGGATATATGGGTCATTGTATTATTTGTTTGGACACTTTTTGTACTTAATACATTAAATTAGAATATATAAAAAGTGTGTGAGGCCTTAAGGGGGTCAATTCCAAATGATTTTTAGAAATTGAACGAGAGAAAAGCTTAGGCTTTTGGAACCCTAGCTTGTTGTATGGAGAAGAAACCCTAGGTTTCTTGGAATTGAGCTTGTGTTTGGCTTTGTTTCTTGCTAATTTTACAACTTCTTCAAATTTTCCTACATCAATTTGGTATCAAAACCCACAATCTACAAGGAAAAATATTGTAGCAGTGTTTTGTAGCACCTTATAGAGTTACTGTAGCATCCAGTTTTTGGTGCCTGCCCTAGGTGAACAACAAAGCGAGGAAGTTATAGTGGGGGTCTAGGGTTTGCTATTTTTTGCCAAAGTTGTGCCAAAACAACATAGATCTTGCTGATTTCGACAGTTGTTTTGTTGATTATTTGCCTATAGTATGTGATTTCGGCGAACCCATGGCAGCAAGAAGGGGCCGTAGAAGGGAAATTTTCGTAGATCTACTCCGTAATGCCATAGATGACATAATTGAGAAATTTGAAAGGCAAGTACAACTCCTGCCACAGCAGTTTACGAGAGTCAATAATGGGCGAAACGGTGATCTTTCAGCCCAAAAGGATCTCGAGTACAAGTTTTTTCACTTTTGTGCTCCACGTATGGAATCGGGTGATGAGGATAGGGATAGACGACCTAGACGTGGGGAACATCACTCTAAGGTTTTTGAATTGAAGGATGAGATTTTTTTTTTGACACATTATATAAAAAATCAGCAAGTTGTAGATTGAGATTCACCACCAATCTTTGACATATATTCAAATGAACAAGAAGATTTCTTAGAGGATCCGATCTATCAAGATGATGATGAAGAGATCTCGGAAAAGGGTGAAGAATATGGAGATAAGGTAACAAGAGGACTGATCTAAATCACGGCCTTTGTATATTTCATTAATATCGAAGAGGTAGAGCATTTAAGTGATTTAGGGAATTGGAATCAAAGTAGTGCAATGGAAGTGTGGTAGACTCATGGACCACAAATTGTAGCCCTGATTTTAGAAAGTGATGAAAGAGATGCTGAGAAGACCTCTAAAGACTAGAAAATTGTGTTCGAAGTTTTCCACACAATTTTCCTACATCAGATTTGATGAGAAGAACTATGCTAGTTGGACGAGAAAGATGGCCATGTCCTTTTCGATGAAGGACTTCGTCAGATGCTTACTGATAATCCCCACCTGCACCAAGAGATAATGTTTATGAAAAGCAATCCATAAGGGATGCTTAAGCTCAATGGCGAGCAAAAAGACACTCTAGAAAAACAAGTTCTACTAATGGCCATGGATGATACCCTGCTCTTGAGTATGAGCCCTTGAAGACTGCAAAGGAGATACACGAACGACTTGGGGCTGATGATGCCACTCCTCTCACTAGAAAATCAATGGCTATAAAATAATATTCAGATTTGAAGATGGAGGAGGAAAATTGGCTAAACATAGACAGCAATTCAAAGCTTTAGTTTGCGAACTCGAGACTGCACAAATTAAGCGAGATGAAAACATGCAAATCTGTCAGTTGTTGAATTCTATGGCAAGCTCATGGGAAAGCTTCATTTCACCCCTCACCGCAAGAGAGAGCATGCTGAAGTTGCATGAGATTATCACCAAGCTTAAAGCCGAAGAAGAAAGGAGATTGACTCGCGATGCTTCAGCCTTAAATGACTCCATAAATGTGGTAAATCTTAAACCCAACTCTGGTTCATTCAAGAAGAAGAAGGACAGGGGAAAGAATAAGAACAAAACCAATGAGAAACAAAAGGGGAATAACTGACCTAAAAAAAGGAAGAATTTAAAGAACTATGAGGGCCATAACTTCAACAAATTTGAGCACATTGGGAAGTATTGTATAGCACCCAAGAATATAAATCTCAAGAGCGATAGGGAGCATGCTTGTGGGTTCATGGTGTTTTGACTCAGGATCCACTGCCCATGTGTCCAATAGCAAGGATGGGAGATAAGATGAAATCCACAACTGGTTATGTATTCACACTTGAGGTGGAGTTCTTTATTGGTGCTCAAAGAAACAAGATATTGTTGCACTCTCGACTATGGAATTAAGAGTATGTAGCATGTTGTCTAGCGGTTAAAGAAGCAGTCTGGTTGAAAAAAACTCCTAAATCAACTCAGATTTGATCCAATGAAGTGCTCGTGCGTTATAATCTTCTGCGACAACCAAGCAGCTATTTGTGTGACAAAAGAGCCCAGGTTCATAGAAATCGAGGCATATAAAGCCATGCTACTACCACATTTGCAACAAGATCCGAGTAGGTGAGATTGAGATTGCTTATCTCCTGACAGAAGCTATGTTAGAAGATCCTTTAATGAAATGATTGGTGGCAAATGTTTTTACCAAACACTTACAAGGGATGGGCTTGAGGGAAACTGAGTTATTGTACGGCCTTCAAAGGCCACATGGGAGATATTGGGTTTTGTGGCCTTTAAAAGCTTAGAGAGCTAATAAAAATGATAACTCTATAGTGGAATATACAGTTAATGGGAGTGTGTGTTAATTGACCAAGGGGTGGGCGGTTTACGGCCCTAATTGTCCAAAACCCTTACTCTTAGACATGTGTCACTACTGAGAATAGTTTACAGTGGGTCATCTCTTGTTGAGGTCAAAGAGAAGCCTAGGAATGATATTTGTAGGCCAGGGTAATTGTGTAGTCTTTTACGTTCAGCTATAAGCATGTGAGAGCAAGGGCCAAAAGGCTCAACAAACATCCGCACGACATGCACACATGACAACCACAACACTGGTAAGCAGTCATATAGAGGGACACGTGTAGATGTGCATAGAGAGAGCCCCCCCTTTGTACTATAGTGGCAAGTGTTGCCGTCTTGGACTTGTTATCAAAGGAGGGGACAGAAATCCACATTTCAGGATTATGGTTTTGTCAACCCAATCATGAATGGAGACTGTGGGTCATGGGTCTTGTAGGGTTGGATGAGAAAACAGTAATGGATCATGCTTTTTGGGTTAAGAGGAGTGCCCTTATTGTCGCTATTTTAACCCATTGGTACCAATCCACTTTTAAATATTTTACTTTTGGTATTAGAAATGTTTTTATATTGTTATAAATTTTCAGAATTTTAAAAATTTATTTCAGCTGTAAAATATCAAAAAGGGTAGTTTCGAAATTTTCAAAACAAAGAAAGGCACATGTAGGGACCTAGGATCCAATCCCCACATATGTGTGCCAACCATGAGTGGGACGTGTGGCCTTGTGGGGCCCACATCATGTCCACGGCACTTTTAGTTAAAAGTTTAGTTAGTTAAGGAAGCTTTTAAAATTTAATAGATTTGTTCCCTATTCAAGTGGAAGTTTGTTTCTGACCAAAATAAAAAAGATTACCTTTGACTTCCTATAGATTTTGTAAAGGTATTAGGAAGATCTAGATAATACTAAAAGTGGTATAATTCTAATTTTAATAGAAGTTGGACTTGGTTAAATTATAAGGGGGTAAGGTTCTTAATTTCCACCCAAAATCATGATGGCTGATCTGTTGGATGGATGACTCAAATTTTCTCTCTCACCCCCATGGATTTCCTAATATCCTAATAGTCAAGGTGAGTTTATTAAAGAAGGCATACTTAGAAGGAAGCTTATTCCAAGTGGAAAAAAATTTCTTTCTATTTAACTACTATTTGAACCTCTCTCACATTTATGACACATCTCTCTCTCTCTCTCTCTCTCTCTCTCTCTCTCCTCCATGCCTCAGTATTTCTCTCTGAAATTAAATCATGTCTCTCTCCCCCCTTTGTTTCATAAGGGCCACACGACCCAAAAGAAAGAAAAACAAGGTGGCACTTTTGAAACCCTAGGTTAGTACTTTGTTGTTTTTTAAAAAAAGAGAATATCGCCAGCCAAGAGAGAAATAAACGCTAAAGACTAGCCCTAATTTGATCCTATAGGGTTCCTACAAATAAATAGGTTTCTATGTTGCCCTAGATTGAAAAAGGTATTGCTTGAAAAGCTTCCCTATCTCAAAAATTCCAGTACGACCCAAAGGATGCGTCATTGGTTAGGGAATCAAGTACGGGGTGTATCAAGCCCTGTGAGGATGACTCCAGGCATCATCTAGTAAGTCTTTCTGGTTGTTTTAATTATTTTTAGTCATATTCTATATTTTCTGTGAATTTCCAAGAACATATTTTATACTTAAAATTCTAGTAGAAGATTGGTTATTGCTCCTGGATGGTGTTTATTTGTTTTGGCAGTAAAAGCAAAGATCCTAGGTTGTATTTAGGGTTTTAATTTTGATTTAAAGTAGTGTATCGCGACCTATGTAAGTGAAATTCAGGTATAATGAATAAAAGAAAAAAAAAAATTTGAATTTACTACCTTGAGCTCCACATAGCCAATCCTTTCAAAATTGTCACAAAAGATTTTGCTATTATCAGAAAAAATAGTAAAAAATAAAGATGATGCACGTGGTATATTGAATAGGAAACAAATCTATAAGTATAATTTTTGTAGGAAACAAAACTCTAGCAGGCAGAAAATGTAACTTTGTTACTTACTGACTTTCACGATCTGAAGAGGAGGCTGCCCGTTCATTATCAATGCCTGATTTGTATTCGAATGAAACATATGGCTTGCTCCCGTTGGCCATCAATGACCCTTGATGCTGCAAATAATAATAATAATAATAATAACAACAACAATAATAGCAATAATTACTATAATTTATTATTTAAACATGTCCTTGGTGAGAAGAACGCAAATGATATTGAATAAATGGTCTCCTCCAATACTCCATTTGGTATACTGTTTACCGAAAAAATACATATAAAGAATGCAGAGAATGATATACCTGATCAATAACAAGCTCAATCTTCTCTTTCCAAATAAGAGCATCCTGGATGTTAAATGCAGCCATCTGATTCAAGATAAACATGCAATAAATAATGTCAAGGTCATCACAAATGTAAGAAGGAAATGTTCCCAAGAAAAAGGAATGACTGATAAATGAACAGAAGCCCTTTATTTGAAATTTAAACAATGAAAACAGCAGAAACACCAAAGTATGGAGGCCATCAAATAGACAATCTGGAATTTCTGTGAGCGGCATCTTCAGCCAGTTGTGGCTTGTTCTGTCAATCCCCCACATTTCCTATGTATGAATGTGCAGGAGTATATGATTATTTTATCTATATGTGCAAATTTATACTAATTCTCTCCGTCCCCCTCCTAACGACTATTATGATGTGAATGTTATCATGTAACTATCACTTCTTGTGTACACATAATTCCCTTCAGTTATCTCCTTTTAGATATGATTTTACACTTCCTTTAAGACATTTACATGCATTCCAGCTATAAGACTCTTATAGGCTAGAGTCAACATGCTCTCAAAAAAAGACTTTTATGCATAAGGAAAGGCCCTGTGTCCATGAAATAACATATCCTTGTGCCTAGGAGAAAATAAATGATCAATCACAGGAACAAATAAGCATAAAGATAATATTTTGGACAACCCTCATAAACAAGAAATAAAGAGAACAGAAAAACATGAAGCCTGTACAGAACTGTAAATATGCTATTAGAGAAAACAATTTTAAGAAAGATAAAAATGATTGTAAGAAAGATAAAAATGTGGAATGACAGATAGACCAAAATTCAGTCTACGTGATTAATTTCACCAGCCAAGAGTAGGAAGATGATGTCATTCAAATTAAAGAAGGTGAAGATGTCTTGCAATTTAGGTCCGATCGGAGAGAGAAAGAGAGAGAGAGAGAGAGCATAACATGACAACGAGATCCTCCAAGAACCTAATCCTTGCACATTTCATTGGCTCAAACAAACCATGAGAGACTACCATCCTCAAGGAAAAGTTGACGAACTCACCGTTATCCGATGGTACTTCTCTTTCTTATTGTAGACAGATAGAACATAAACCATCTGTTAATAGAAAAAAATATGCAAAGATCAGAATGAGCATTCCCAAAAGCCCAATTAGGTGAATAAACAGAAGAAGGAAAAATCCCGAATGTAAAATATGAACTCGCAAATAACTTGTAAATGATCAGAAGTGCTTCAAGAACCTAATAGATAACACATTTTCATTGAAAAGGAAACCCAATAAAAGTAGTAGAAAGATGAACTGAAAGTAATGAATTGGGTTGTGTGGGCTGTAGCAGGTTTCATGGAACATCCAAGAAAGGTTTGCTCGTTAACTGATGGAGAACAAGCACAACAATTGCACAGATGTAAAAAAGATAATATGTTTAGACATAAACAAAGAGCGTTCAATATCATGAAAGCAGATCCCTGAGTATCCCGAAATCAAGTACACAGATAGCATCAATTTGTGGGGGATATGCATCTCATCCCCGACCTAGAGTATCCAAAGACAATACTAAAGAATAGTCAAAATGTAGCACACATTAAAATTTTAGGAAAAGAAGCTGTAAACTCTAAAGTTTTCCCACATGAAAACTTATAAAACCCCAGATGAACTATTAGATCGATGGCCCATGCGCCTGGTCTCACTTCGATAATATTCTGATGTCAAATACTAAGTTGGAACAACATGAAGTATCAAAAGTACACTAATGGGATTTTTTATAAATTTTAGAAGTGTGATTTATAAGAAATTGAGTGCACGTGAATCTTACAAAATTCATGGTACTATATACAGTTTTCTATGATCCCAAAAATACTATCCCAGATGAAGTTCAACATGGAACTTTCATGGAAACAATATTAGCATGGTCTCCAAACTCAACACCAGCATGGACAATTTGTTCTCTAAATATTTTCCAAAATAAAACAAACCCTAAGTCTGTATAGCTTACGTAGGGGCTATAGGGTTTCCTTTTCTTCTCTCCATGACCAAATTAAAGATGAAATGGATGTGCATTTAAAGGAGTAAGGGGTCTTCTTGGATTGCACTCACAATTCTGCCAAACCACCCAGACCACACAACCTAATGCCTCACTCTCCTCTCCAATAACACTATCTTACACAGTACACTATGAGGGGTTTTGAACCATGTTTCATGTATACAGTTAGTCAAACTCAACTTGAAACAAAGGACTACAGATGCTTTCGATCATTTTGAAATTACATCCATCATCCTCAGGGTGACTGCTGAAAATGACGTTAACAACTAGAGAACCAACCTCAATAGTTCACCCCATCCTGAAGAATATAGGAAAATCCGTAGGAGAGCTTAGTTTGGTTATAGGAATGAACTTTAAGTATTCAAACACATGATTTCCTTCTCGACAATCCTGGGATATCTACCACTGCGCCAAATCCTATGGGACCTGATGACATCCTATTTCCTAGAAACATCCCTCATAATGCACATGACCAATGTACATTCAAAGTATTCTCCTGCAACATACAACCCCCACAAACCAATGGTAGGAGACTCCAAGCAGTATCTGAAAATCTCATCTATAAGAGGAAACCCCATAATCCATAAAACCAAAATATTGGTCATAAGGGCACACTGTAGGGTTGCTGAAACCAGGATCTGAATACTATTGTCCTAACAATACTGTTTTCGTAATTGTTTTCTTTTATGTAAGAAGTAACTCTTAACCAGGTATAAAAAAATAGTTCAAATAGCATAAATCATTCATGCTGGTTAACCTGTAAAAGTTACTGACGTAAATTCAAATTTCAATAGCTTTTCTCTTTGAGTAAATTTGAAAGTTCACAAGTGTGTTAGAGGACCCAAAATGCCTGCCAAGCTCATTGCTGCTAACAAAGAAGTACAAAACAAGGGGGATAATCAACTGAAAAGCATGACAATTGGTCTTTTACATAACCATTACAAATAAAGGGAACTAGTGCATTGCCAGAAAACATATCCAAACAGCACACTTTTACAAGCATGCTTTAGACATTAAAATAAATGTAAGCAACAAATGGTAAAGTAAACATCAATTTGTAAAGTATTATAAGAAACTCACATGCCCATGGTGTGTCTTCAACCCCCTATCCTCAACCCGGCAATTTCCATCTATTAAAAGTGTCTTAATTGGAACCTTCAAAAAACAAAAACAACCAAATGAACAGAGATCCCCAAAAGAGTTAAATTACATTAAAAAAAAATAATTGTTGTAGACTTTCTTTTTATCGAACACAAAAAATGCACAGTTTTGAAAAGACAATAAGGGATACACGTCTCCAAAGCATGGAAAAGTAGGTGAAAATGGTAACATTAACTAGTACCCATGGTCAATAGCCTCTTAAATTGCCAATTCACATAAAATAAACAACAAAAAAGCAAGCAAACAAATACATAGTATATTGATGAACGTTATAAATAAAAATCACGGGTATTTTCATAATTTTCCATGCTGAGTATCAACAAAATAAACAGGTAAATAAGCAAACAGAAAGTAATTATAACAACAGCAATACAAATAATACTTATCGACAATAAAAAAAGCTTACATAAGATAATTAAAATGGCAGCCAAAATGCCCACTGAGATCAATTAACGAAAAAAATGAAACTAAACATAAATACCAAAGTCCAAATCTCCAACTGATAAAATGACTGTGCAACGAAATCATCCAACTAAAAATAGATACATAAATAGGCAGCCCCTCGCCTTCAATTTTGAAAATAGGTCAAATAAATAAAGAGAAAATAAAGAAAACCAAATAAACTACACATAACCCCAAATTTCAGACTCAGTGAAAAATTGCAAAAGAAACCAAAAACCCACAATCATAATCTAACTCAAAACAATCATAATCCAACTAGCAAATGTACCAGAATCTACCGCTACATGATTAAATTCCTATACCGGCATAATCAACTAATGATTCCTTAATGCACAGAAGAATTAAGAAAACCAAATAAATCAAATCCAAGTCATAAAAACAAAAATGAAAAGCTGAAGTCAAAAAATCCAATTCAGTGTACAGACTAAATGATACAAAAGAAACAAGCCATCAAACTTAAACTACATAAAAGGACTTAAAACTACTAAAAATGAATCAGAAAAACTTAATAGAATAAGAATTAATGGGAAAGAGAGAGAGAGAGATAGAGCGTACCACGTTGTCTTGGGGCTTCTTCTTGTAATAAGCGAGGAGCCTGGGCTCGAGAACAAAGTAACGCATGTGGATGAATGACCGTCCGATCTTGCGCCGGCCATATCTGACCATGAATCCCTCATAAACCACCTTCGTCATCCCAGATGACCGGGAAAAACCTAATTCCGGCGACCGGAATTCTCATTAGCCAAGATTCCGGCCATCCGACCGTAGGAGAGAGTGATACTTATACACAGAGATAGAGAGAGCAACGCCGTGAAACTCGTCGGGAAAATTAAACGGAGAAAGCAATAGAGAGAGAAACAGGTAGATTCCGTCGGAGAATAAAACGGAGAAAAAGAGAAGTGAAAATAAGGGGAAAAAAGGTTGGGGAGTTTCCCCAGATTTAAATATAAAGCGCGTGGTCCCAGATTTCCGGCGATAACGTCATATTCAGGCTTCATCGGGTCAATTCCCGGCGAGGTAATTTAGTGGCGGGAAGTACGAGGGTATTAATGGGCTGTATTAGGATGTGAAATGACTGAAGTGTCCCTAATGTTTGTAGGTACGAGGGCATTAATAACCAGAAAAGGGCATATTATTACGAAATTGACCGAAACACGTTTGTAAATGACCGCAGTACCCCTGCGTCCTTCAGTATGATATAGTTCTTCAGTAGTGTTTAACGCAAATTGTTCCTCATTTGTGCTTTAATTACCTACAAGTACCTAGGGTGTCCGATAGTTAGAAAATGTATATACGATGCTATTTATATAAGGTTACAACTTTTTTTTTTATTTAAATGTTCCAAATTTATTGATAGCAGAGAAAATTACAAAATAGCAAAGAAAAATTACAAGATATCATGAATATTAGTAGAAATCAACAACGTGTCAAACTCAACGCCCTTTTTGGCCAAGGAATCAGCCAGAGCATTTGCTTCTCTATAAATATGAACTAGGGACACTGTCAAAGAAGGAAAATGGCAAAGATCTTGTTCCCAAGTAACTTGAGTTGCTATGGAAAACGGTGTTCTCTCTTACACCATTTAATCATATTTAGGGAATCCCCTTCAACAATAATACCCTCCATACTATTTCTTGCCGCTAAAAGTTTCAATCCATAGAAAATAGCAAGAAGTTTTGCATGATTAGCCGTCGCAACTCCGCATGGCACTGCATAAGCAATAATGACATTTCCTTGTCAATCCTGAATGGCTCCTCCATAACCAGCCAGACCTGGAGTTCCCATCGAGCTTCAAAAAAGTTAAGCTTGAGTACATCAATGTCTGGTGGTTTCTTTCTAGTGACCGGTCTAAACAAATGAACATCCAATTGAAACAGGTTGGAGAGGTTAATCATGACATCTACCTTAGAGATACCCCGACCTTCTTTAGCAACATGTAGCCAATATCAAAGAGTGAGTTTGATGTTATTAAGAACCCGATCAACGCAACAAATCTTCCCATCAAAAGTTCTATTGTTTCTCTCCAACCAGACTTCCCATAAAATAACACCTCGCAAGATCCTCTAGATAGAACCACCAACCTTTGGCAAAGGCACCTCAAACTGAGTTAGTAAATCCACCACATGTTGTGGTATAGTAAGGTTAAACTCCAACCTTTTGAAGCACCAGGACCAAATCTTGGAGATAAAGGAGCCATGTAAAAAAAGATGTGCCCTAGACTCACCATCCTCCTTACACATTAAACAGACATTTGTGAAAATTTTGCCTCTCTTGATCAAATTATCCACAGTGAGGATCTTGTTTTGAGCCACGAGCCATAAGAACACTTGTACCTTATGAGGGATGGACCACTTCCAAATCATGGCTAACACTAGAAAAGACCAGTGTACTCTATCAACGAAGAATAAGCGATCAACAGATTTGACCGAAAACTATCCATCATTCTCAATTTCCCACACCACTTCATCTTCACTATGCTCCTAATAAAAGCTTGCTCTAATATTTCAAGCAAATTGATAAGTTGTTGCAAAAGAGGATTTTGAATTCTCTCATAAGGAAAGATTATATTCCAACTTACCTTATCGCCGCTAAAATCCACCAAAGCAGCAATCGTAGCCCGGGAGCAGCTAACTTTACCAAAGAGAGAAGGAAAAACATATTTTAGTGGTCCATCATCCAACCATTTATGGTGCCAAAATGACACCGCATTCCCCGCAACCCGGGATCCAACGAACATTGTGATCTACCACTTGCTTGAGTGCGTAGATATCTCATATAAGGTTGCAACCTTAAAATGTCAAATTAAATATGCACCTTAAAAATCCAATATAAAAGGTTATTTGGATGTTGGAAAACCCTCTAATTGATCATCTCAACATCGAGATTTATGAATATGAAAAGAAAAAAGAAAAAGTTTATATAAGGTTACAACTTTAAAATGTAGAATTATATATGCACCTTAAAAATCCATCCGAAAAAGTTGTTTTAATGTTGAAAAACTCTCTAATTGATCATCTCGACATCGAGATGCATGAATATGAAAAAAAAAAAGATTTTGAGTTTAAAAAATAGTGCATCTTGCAACACATTATCCAGACCGTCCATTTTCAAGATTTTCATATATTTATAGATGTACTTGATTTTAACCATTTTTTGAGTTTAAAATTTTATAATTAGATATAAAAATAGATTTTTAAATAATCCTAATAATTTTTTACACCAAAATTGCACATTATGATAAATTTTGGACGTGCGCCTTAATTGGATTGTTTAAGGTTGCAACCTTATAGAAACCACACCAAAAGAAAAATAGATTTTGAGTCCTCAAAATAGTGTATCTTACAACACATTATCTGAACCGTCCATTTTCAAGATTTTCATGTGTTTATAGATCTACTTGATTTGATCAATTTTTAGATTTAAAAATTTGAAAATTAGAGATGAAAATAGATTCTCAAGGCATCCTACAAAATTTGTATATCACAATTATATTTATGATAAAAATTAGAGGTGCACCTTAATTAGATAGTTTAAGGTTGCAACCTTATGCAAACCACACCTTTTATTTTGGAATTGGGAGATCATAATTATTATGGACTGTTAGATATATATAATATGAGGAGATTGGGATTTTATCATTGACTTGGAACAAAATTCAAAATACATTTTTTTGAATGTTGCGACGCACTTTAAATTATCAGATTTGACATCCAATGTGTAAGAATTATTGTGACTACTTTGTACCAAAAGTGAATGGCCTTATAGTATACATTCCTGTTTTTACTAGTAAGGTTTGCAGAGGATGGGGCTTTTTGTAGTCGCACATTAAATTCAACTAGAAATTAAACAACTAACTTGTCTTTATCGCCTCAACAATGTAGAACTGAAGAAAATAAAAAGAAAAAGAAAAAAAAGAAAGGGAACATAAATCCCTAGAAACGATGCATGTTGTAGCACATTATTACAAGGTATAGTTTGTATAGTGAAAGTATAAAATGAGACCCTTTACATTTGATAAAAGGTGGTCATAATTGATCATGACCATTGGATGTGAAATTGATTGGCTGCATTTATTTCCTTATCCAAGCTCAAAGTTCAAAAGAAATTTTCTCGAATTTTGTGACACACCCAAACTATCAGATTTCACATTGGATGGTTGTAAGTAATTGTAACCTCCTTGTACTAAAGGTAAATGGTCTCATTGTATGCAATCCCGCTTGTATAATGTATCAACGTTAAATAATGCAAGTAACATGCACCCTTAAAAATTGTCAAAAGATGTGATTTTGGTGTCGAAAATTTCAATGATGACCTAAACATCTAATTCACATATATGAAATTTAAAACTCTAAAAACAATACAAATGGAGCAAATCTACAAATATATTACAAGATCTGCCATTCAAGATGATCTCTTAAAGGGTTTTCAATATTAGAACAACCTTTTGCGATGGATTTTGAAGAACAATTTTTACAATATAAAATTACAATACCAACTTTTTCCTCATCTAAAATGCAAATTTTCAAGTAGACACTTTCAAGTGTTCACAAATCGTCCAAATCTGTGTTGTTGTTTTGGCCTTCGATTTCAAAACAAGGGGCAAAAATAGTTTGTCAAATCATAATTTTTCTGATGCTGAAATTGTATTTCCCAATTGGGTTTTGAAATATAGGCTTAATTTCTATTATAAAGCCCAAGCATTACACTAACCACACCTATACATTCATATTTGTGGGTACTTCATGCCATACATCATTCAAATCACTAATAAGCCAAGAGATGAAAGGAAATAAGCTCGTATCGAGGTAGTACAGGCTAAATTTTCATTATCTAACATCTCAAGTTCCATTCCTATATGTAACCTTGTGAAAAAAAAAAGACAAAGGGCAAAATAGCAACATCATCATTTGTATGGTTGTGGATAATATTAAGACAAGGTATTTTTGCCATTCTAAAAAAATTAGGGAATCTAAACATCAACCACAAAAGAAAGCATCTTGTTTTATACCTGTTCATATCGTACCTCCACTGAACAACACCTTCAATCATTGGATACTTCTACTTGGCACATAAACTATCATTTTATCAAAAAATTTTTATGGAGAAGGTATGTATATATAAGGTTACGGTTTTATACTATTGAAGTAGGTTGCACATAAAAAATCAAGCACAAAAGAGTGTTCGGAAGTTCGAAACCTTCCAATTGATCATCTTGACCTCGAGATGTATGGTATAATAGAAAAAAAAGATTTCCAAAATTTTAAAATAGTTCTTCTTGTAACAAATTATTTGGATCATCTGTTTTTAAGATTTTGGAATGCTTATAGATATGCTCAATCTACACCAGTTTTCGAAATTTAAATTTCATAATTAAGGTTAAACCAAAATTTTTAAGCCATCTTAAGGATTACGATACCAAAACTACATCTCTAGTCAAATCTTAGAGGTGCACCTTATTTCTACATTATAAAAAGGGCACTCTATACAAACTTCACCCATTATATATAGGAAAATTGTTTTATGAAAGCTGGATTGCATTTCTACAATATGATGTCGAAAGGTATAAAGCATCCATCTTAAGGATGGATGCAAACTAGTGGTCAATCTAAAAAACAAGTGTAACTAACGGTCCAAATGTTTTCTTAATATACTTAATATTTGTAGTTTTCAAAAAATAATTTTTTTGTGCATATTCATTATCTCCATGTTAAAGATTATATATACTCTAAAAATTAAGATCAAACTATATTTAAAATATATATTTATTGCCAAGCTCGCATTTCTACACTATGCGGGCTGGCCGCATAAAAACCATGTCCTTCTTTATATTCTATAGTGTAAAAAGGACACCCAACATAAACCTCACCCATAGTGTGTGTGTATATATATATATATATGGGAGAAAAGTTTACATAGAGCCTAGGCTCCTAAGTTTAATTGTATCATCATCATCATCTAAGTATTATCTTAATGATTTGAGGTCGACTATAAGAATCTTGTTCATCTATTATTCTCTATCAAGGGCAATACCCTCAGTAAGACCAAAAGTCACCATATTTTTTCTTCAATATTTCTATTCATGTCTTTTTAAGCCTTGCTCTTGTCCAAAGGGACAAAAAGTAATTGTATACAAGTGTTTTTTTTATAGGGAAAAGTTTATATAAGGTTGCAACCGTAAAATGTAGAATTAAAGATGCAGCTCAAAAATCCATCTGAAAAAATTGTTTTAATGTTGAAAAACCTTCTAACTGATCGTCTCAACATCGAGATGAATGAATATGAAAAAAAAAAAAAGATTTTGAATCCAAAAAATAATACATCTTACAACACATTATCTAGATCGTCTATTTTTAAGATTTTCACATGTTCATAACTCCACTTGATTTTATATATTTTTGGAGTTTAAAATTTTATAATTAGATATGAAAATAGATTTTGAGATAATCCAAATAATTTTTTAGACTAAGATTACATATTATGATAAATTTCGGAGGTGCACCTTAATTGGATTGTTTAAGGTTGCAACCTTATAGAAACCACACCCTTTTTTATATGAGTATAACCTATGTATAATATTTAATCATTTTTCCCAAAAAAATTGTTTCATGCGGGCTGGACCGCATTTTTACATACATGGTCCAGAAGTATAAAGCATCCATCTTAAATATGGATACAAATAGGTGGTCCATCTAAAAACAATTGAAACTAACGGTCCAAATGTTTTCTTAACATAATTATTTTTAATATTTATTTATTTATTCATATTCATGATCTCCACGTTGTTAGAGATTACATGTCCTTAAAAATTAAGTCAAAAAATCCATCTCAAAAATATATTTATTAAGGGGCCCGCATTTCTACATGTGCGGGCTTGGCCCGCATGCTAACCGCGTCCTTGTTTCAATCTGCTCCTAGCTCTACAATCAACATGTCTTTCTTTCCCAAGACCAGTTCATGAAAGCCCTTCTAGTCTTAGTTCTCTTTTTCCCCTATTCATAATAATTAATCATTGTTCTAGTTATTTTTTATTGTTTTAACATTCAATATAATGTAGTTAGGGATATTTATATATGTTATAATTTTTAATATTCAAAAGTTTACATCTAGCAATACTTATCATAATCAAAATCATTAAACATAATAAAATTATTTAATATTAATAAGTAATATGTCATAGAGGTGACTGAGAGAAAATGCATTGAGAGAGAGAGTCAGATCGCATGCATGTTGGGGGGAGAAAGTAAACATTTATTTAATGTAGGAGAGATAAAGATGAGAGAGAATAAATTGGGAGGGAGAGAATCGTTAGAGAGAATATATTAAAAGAGTGTATGTGTGTATATGGGTTGAGAGAAATTAAATGTTCTTGTAATATAAGAGAGATAAAGACAAGAGATAATATGTTGAGAGGGGAGAGAAAGGAAAAATGTGATCATAAATAAAGGAGAGAAATAGATATGATAGAGTGCAAGTCAAAATTGGAATAATAAAAAATTTAAAGGATAATAAATGGAAGGCAAAAAGACACTTAGTGCAAAAATAAGAGGGGTCATCCTCTCTTTTTATATATAATAGAATAGATACTTGCTAACAACACTAACGTCATGGAAAATATATGGATGAATGCATACCATTGTATACATGAGGCTTCTAATTGTACTTGTATAGGGAACACAAGACATGTATTTCTTTTATCCATATGTATTTGGAGATAATGCTGGTAACAAATCTAAAATATGCAGCAAGAGGATTGCCCACATGCTTTGATTTTTCATCTTGAATCTGGTGAAGGCTTTCTCAATGTAATCCTTTTGGGGCCACATTTTGCCTAAATTTTTATCTTTACGTATCTCCATATCCAAAGTTTTATTTGCTGATTTATGATGAATTCTTTGCAACGATAAGCTTATCATCCATATAGAGACATAAATAAAATGAATAAATAATCAGTAAATATATTAAAATAGACATAATTATCATATTTCCTGCTGACGTACTCGTGTCCAATAATGAATGTATTAAAGCATTTGTACCACTGCCTAAGAGATTGCTTTAGATCATACAATGATTTCTTTAGTTTGTAACATGGTCCTCGTTGCCTTTATCTACAAATCCTTTAGGCTAAATCATAAACCCATTTCTTGAATTCTCCATGCATGAATATGGTATTGACATCAAGCTACTCTAACTCCAAATAAAAAACTGGAACTATGGCTAATAATGCACAAATAGAAGTATGCTTCATAACTAGAGAGAAGATCTCATTATAGTTAATATCTTCTCTCTACTCATAGTTTTTTTCCACTGGTCATAAATTGGACTAATCACCACCATACTCAAGTGACATGTCTCTCTTCTTATAAATTCATTTGCATCTAAGGACATCATTTTACTTGCTACTGTCAATATCATGTATAGCTTCCTTAAAAATTGATGGCTCTTGGTTTGTGGCTGCCAATGTATAAATTTTCATATCCTCAAAATCGTAGCGCACCACTAGCTTCTTAGTTCTTCTTATCCTTAAATCTCAAGGTCTTCCTCGTTAAAGTAGACTCAACGACTTTCTCATAATCAACATTCTTTCTGGTACATGTTTTAAAGTATTTTATGGAGTTAACTCCACCTCAATTGTATCATCAATGCTATGATTTTCCTTTTCAACACCCTTGTAAATGTTATTCAACATGACAGACTCATCAAATTTAACATCATATCTGATAATAAACTTAGGTGACTTAGGATCCGCAACACCATAATCTATAACCCTTAACTTCATTTGCATAACCAAAGAAAATATATTTATTTGATTTTAGGCTAAGTTTATCATCCTTTGCATGAACATAAGAAAAACAAAAAAAAAAAATTGAAACGAGAATAATCAGTTAAGTTTGTTGGATCGTACCTCTTGTAGTGTTTTGTACTTTATTTATTGAAGATAGTGACATATTGACAAGGCAATATATCGTATTGACTATTGGAGTTATGACGGGTGAAATGGGGGCAGAAAATTTGTACGATTTACAAAAATAGATTTCGAATTCTTCTTGTCTTCAAGCACGTAAGAGCGTTATCTCAAGACGATATTTGTCTCCCTTCGATGTAGTATTTATTGTGAATAAGAAGGGCGATTCATCCTCGAGATATAGGAAAACATAGAGGTCTTATAACAATGTTCTTAAGCTCTATGTACCCGAACTTAGAACCCACACAATAGACACTAGAGTCATGATAGTTTAGAGACAGAAAGAGATAAAATCAAGTAGAGAGAGAGTTAGTCCACTAGTTTGGTTGCTGGAATTACAAAAAATGATCGCTTGAGAGAGGCTAAAAAATTGTTTTAAGTGTGTAAAATTGTATGGGTTAGAGGGCCATTGTTATAGAGCACTAAGAGACTGCCCATTTAGAGTGTTGTGGTGGTTACATACATCACCCAACAGCTACAAGTTACATGAGTTACATGCACCCCACTAGCTACAAGTTAAATGCACTTGATGGCTGCTGTTATAAGTCTCCATCTCATGAAAAACACCCATCTCATCAAAAGCACCCATGCCCACGCCCATGCCCTTTCACAAGCACGTACATATGCACATCGCACGCTTTGCGTGCTCCTCACATTGCCTTCTCTCTCCTTTGTACTTATAGTTTATTGCATGATAATGAGTGCTTTTAAATACACCTCAACAAACTCTCCCCTCTTCAATGTGGGACTCAAACCCATATCTTTATTTTTCTACAAAGCAATTTAAGAAAGAACAATAAAACCATAATCAAAGCAATTTAGGAAAGAATAATGTACAATAGTGTTATTTTGAAATACATAAAAGTATGTTTTAAACAAAAAATACCAACATTGACTACCTTTGCACGAAAGTCTTTTGACAAACTAACATTACTCGACATATTGTAAGCCTTCTATAGCAGTTTCTTGTTCATGCGCTCATCAACTCCATTATGTTATGGCATCTTTATAGTGGTGTAGTAAAGAATAATTCTTTCGTTTTACAAAAGTCCACAAACCCCGCGAAAGTCAATACTCTATCATTATCAGTCTTTAAGCACTTGACCTTATTGCTAGTCTATCTTTCAACCTTAGCTTTCCAATTCTTGAATGTGTTAAATATATTTGAATTCTTCTTTGATGTATGAATCTACACCTTCTTTGGGAAATCATCTATGAAGGAAACAAAGTATAAAAATCTACATTTTGCGATAAATGATGCAGGGCTTCATATATATAAATGAATATCATGAGAATACCTTTTGTAGCACTAACATGCGAGAATTGTATCCTACATTGCTTGGCATAAACACTATGCTGAAGACGTCTAACTTACACTTCTTCACGCCATTGGTCAATTGACGTTTGCTTAGTTAGTCAAAGCTGTCTCACTAATGTAGCCCAACTGCATATGCCGTAACTGAGTGAAAGTTAGAAACACCACCATAAAATATGAAAGTTGATGCTCTATCTGCGACGGTACTCCCAAGCAGAATATAACTTCAGTTCAATCTTTTAGCCTTTCATCACATCCAAGGCATCTTTTAGAATTTTAAGAACTCCACCTTCTCTAACGAATTTAAAACCATCGGAGTTTAAGGCACTCGAAGAGATAAAATTCTTTTTTAGATCGGGAATGTGTCTCACATCAATTAAGGTTCTTACGACTTTATCATACATCTAATGTCAATGATCTTACAAGTTGCATCATTTCCCATCATATCTAAGCCACCATCAAGCTCATGTATGTCGTTAACCAATTCATACCAGGGCACATATGAGAGGTATGTCGTTAACCAATTCATATGAGGGCATATATGATAAGAACATCCCGAATCAATAACTCACAAGTCTTTAGAGCAGTGATTCAAAAGTCGTTGAGTCGAATCGGACTCGTCCGATTCGACTCGGGAATCTGCAGACCCGATCCGATTCCAGTGAAATACCGGAAATCGCCCAGTTTTAAAGAAGAACCGACGATTCCATGCCGTAAATCGCCTTGTGACGTCATGATTCTCTTGATTCTTTGGTTTATGACGTCATGGCCAGTCGATTCTTCAATGGGTATTTTTGTAAATTTTATTCTTTGGTTTATGACGTCATGGCCCGCCGATTCTTCAATGGGCATTTTTCTAAATTTTAAAAAGTACATGTACATTAAGGTCCGCACACCTCGTCGCGTGACTCTCCTCACTTCGCACGCGTTGTCCTTGTTAACTACAAAGAGGTATTTATTTACTACAACTTCCTTCTACCTCTTCGATGTGGGCTAATGTGAAGGTATTAACTTGAAACATTAATATATTATATATTTTGTTAGCGCTTTTAATACTATTAAGTAGCACATGGCTTATTGGTTATAGTTTTACTTTTTCATGTGGAGAGTGTGGGTTTCATTCTCCTTGAGACGAAAGGGAGTTCTTTTATCAACTATTTTTCTTGTCAATTTTATCAACTATTTTTCTTATCAATTTTATTTTTTTGAGATCAAATTTTTTTCTTATAAATTTCTTTCTTGTCAAATTTTTTTTTTTTGAGGTCAAATTTTTTTCTTATAAAAAAAAGTGAAAGGTTTTTTTTATCAATTTCGTTTTTTGTCAAATTTTTTTATTATAAAAAAATGATTTTTATCAATTTCACATTTTTTCAAATTTTTTTCTTATCAATAAAATAAAAATTTTCTTATAAAAAAAATGAAACGTTCTTATCAATTATTTTTCTTGTCAAATTTCTTTTTTTTGTCAAAAAAATAAATAATTTTTATCAAAAAAAAAAAAAGTAATAAAAAGTTATAAAAAGTTATTTTAAAAAAAAAGAAAGTTCTTATAAAAAAATAATGATACAACAAGTATTTTTGTCATAAGAAAAAAATGAAAGGTTTTTTTATCAATTTCGCTTTTGTCAAAAAAATCTTTTTATCAATTTTTCTTTTTGTCAAATTTTTTTCTTATCAATAAAATAAAAGTTTCTTATAAAAAAAAATGAAAGGCTCTTATCAATTATTTTTCTTGTCAAATTTCTTTTTTTGTCAAAAAATAAAAGGTTTTTGTCAAAAAAATACAAAGTAATAAAAAGTTATTGTCATAAAAAAAAGTTCTTATAAAAAAATAATAATACAACAAGTATTTTTTGTTAAAAAAAAGGTTCTTGCTAAAAACAAAAAAAAATGTAATACGACAGATATTTCCTGTAAAAAAATAAAAGGTTTTTGTTAAAAAAACTAAAATGTTCTTATAAAAAAATCATTATTTATTGTAGTCCATATATGATTATATACTTCATCCAAGTTCTATGATTTTTATTTTGTGTGATGTAATTTAATGGTTAAAATAAGTTCATACAGAGAAAAAATATCTCAATATTCACATATTGAAAAAAAATGAAAATTAGTAATATCGTACCCCGATTTCTTATTGGATTCCTAAAAAACAACATTTATAATAAATTTTAATATATTTTTTATATTTTTTTTACAGCTCAATCCGACAGATTCGGCCGATTCCCGATTCCCGATCCTGATCGCTGATCCACCGATCTGGATGGATTTTTGGGGTGCCCGATCCAGGCCACCGATCCGTGTTTTAAACTACTGCTTTAGAGTAATCACAATTTATCTAGACTGACAATATATTCTTATTATTATTTATTATTTATTCTTACGAGCTTCCATTGTTCTTACAATAATTGCATCAAATATTATATTTTCTCAATCTAAATTTGGATCTAGACTTGCTCTGAATTTTACGTCCCTTTTCATTTATGTCAATGGATCTTCCTCTAGCCACTAAATTATCTGGAATATATTTAAGCATTACCCTATCTCTTCCTCAAATCATTTGAGAGAAGAGTTGAAGTCATATCCTCTATCTCTATGGTATCTTTTTTAAAAGCAATATTGTGACAAGATGTTCGTACGAATAAGGGAGAGAGGAAAGCAATATTATAGTATACTCATCTTCCATCCTATCACCAATGCTCAGCAATTAACAAATAAGTTTATTAAATTGATTTAGATGCCCATGGATATTTACACCTTCATTATCCACATGGTATATAGTTTTTTCAAATACAACCAATTTGTTAAGGGATATATATATATATATATATATATATATATACTCTCAATCTTCAGCCAAAGGCTTGATCGAACTCCTCAATGATGATATTAAACACCACTTCACTCGAAAGGCACAATCGAAGTGCTCATATCCCTCATATTTAAGTTTTCTTAATCCTCGTCTGACCTGTATTTCAGTTTCTTGAATTTTCCTTTTAATACTTTATGTAATCCTTGTTGCACTAGCAAATATCAAACATTGATTTGTCAGGTTTCGAAATTATTTTGCCATAAAATTTCTCTACCTCAAACTGCATTCAAAATTTTATTGCCATACTGACATCCCCAAACCAGGCTTTGATACTACTTGTTGTGTGCATAAGCTCTAAAATTCAACGGGTCGATTTTTGGCAAATACAAGAGAGAGAAAAATAAAATTGGTAATAAGCAAGGAAAACAAAGCAAAAAAAATTGAAAAAAGAACACTAGAATTTACGTGGTTTATCACAGATATGACTACATCCTTTAACAAAAGACAATCAATGATTTTTCACTGATCAATGAAAAAAAAATACAATATGGCTCTTACTTTATAGAACTAGATACAAACTCAATCTCTCACAAAGCCTCTCTATATATACAATGTTCTCTCTCTACGCCGCCCAAGGTTTCCCTTCTTTTTCTATGTTTTTCTCTTTTTACTTAACAAAATATATACAGAAACAAACCCCAAAAGCACCTAAGTGAGGCTCAACACTTTCATAACCTTTTCGGATTCCTAAATTTATCTTTTCAAGTCGGGTCAAATAGAACTTACCCAAAATTAAATTTCTAGATAATAGTAAGTAGTTAATAGTGATCCAAAATTAATAAGATGTACCCCAAAAATAGGAGACACCAAAAAAAAAGGAAAATAATCCCTTAATGGAATTCAAGACAACTCAACAATGTTTGTTAGAAATCATGGTCCTAGTATTGGAATCCAATTCATTCATCTCGACTTTGATTGTTATGGACCTAAAGAAATGAAGATTCCAATATCTAAAAATGGTATATCTTGTAATATATCATCTGAACCAATTATTTTTCAAATATTCACAAATTTGTCATATCTACACCAATTTTTTAACTTTAAATTTCTCATAGATTTTAGTAAGTGTTTCCACACAAAAACTCCATTGTTTCATGTGCAATTTTGCGTGAAACTTTGTTTTTTGTACAGCCTAGGCCTTTATATAAGCCACATTAGTTTCAAAAGCCTCAACACAGTCATAATGTTTATAGGATTTGAAATTGCTGAAGTGGCACTTTTCAATTTGACACTCCATCAAAATAGAAGTATTTTTTTGGGAATACAAAAATATTAGTGTTTCCAAATAAAATATCTTACTTTAAATCAATATTTTCAAACATTAATATCTAACTAAATACATTGCCATGATATTGATACTGTTATTTTATTAACATTAGTATATAATTAAGTCACCATGTGAGTTGTTTTGTGTTCTCAACATGGTGTTTCCAAAAATCAATGTCACTCTAGTGCCTTAAGAAATATCGATATCTTTTAGATAGAGCCCAGGCTCTAAACAATCAAATTAGAGTCTACCAGAAAAATTTCATTAGAAGAGGTTGTTTTGATGTCCAAATATCTTCAAATTGATCATCTCGACATTAAGATACATGGACATGAGAAAAAAAAGCGGATTTCATATTTTTGAAAATAGTACATCTTGTAATGCATTTTTCGATTGTCAATTTTCAAGATTTTCAAGATTTTATATATCTGCTCGATATACAGAAGCTTTAAATTTTATAATTAAAGATGAAAATATATTTTAAGGCTATCACAAAGATTTCCAGTATTGAAACCACATTTCTTGACACTATTTGAAGGTGAGCTCTAGTTTGACTGTTTTGAGCATCGGCTTTATACAAACCGTATCCTTTAGATATTGGTGTTTCGAGCATCAATATTTCACTTGCGAGATTTTACTATCATATTCATTGAAGTTAACATTCAAGAAAAAAGAAAAAAAGAAATTGAAATTTCATAGAGCGTTTAGAACGAGATATTGAGAAATTTTATTATATTCATGCGAGAAAGTATAGAATGAGACTATTTACCTTTGATATAAGGTAATCACATTAATCTTGACCATTGGATGTGATATTGGATGGTTGCAATTATTCAATTGACCATGCTCAAACTTCAAATGAATTTTTTTCGAATTTTGTGACACATCTAAACTATCAAATTTCACATCAAATAGTTGTAAGGAATTGTGACCACCTTGTATCAAATCAAAGGTAAACAATTTCATTATATACAATCCCTATTCATGCAGCTAAGTTTCCTAAAATATATGTTGGTTTGATGAAGGGCCACCTTTGAAAATTGCCCTTTGTCAATAAATAGGGAAAAAGTTTATATAACATTGACGCCTTAAATTGTAAAATTAAGTTGCACATGTAAACTACATGAAAAAGTTTGTTTTGATGTCGGCAAACCAACAAATTGATCATATTTGACATCAAGAGGTATGGAAATGAAAAAAAGAAAAAAAATATAAATTTAGGTCTAAAAAATAGTACATCTTGTAATATATAATTTGGACTGTCAATTTTCAAGATTTTCATGTGTTTATAGATCTGCTTAATTTGAACCATTTTTTGAGTTTAAAATTTTATAAGTAGAAATGAAAATAGATTCTTAGACCATCTTAAGAATTTTCGATACAAAAGTTGCATCTTATAACAAACTTTGGAGGTGCATCTTACTTTGATTGTTTAATGTTGCAACCTTATGCAAACCACACCCTTTATATCTTGATCGACTATTCATAAATACTATAAAGGGAATTCATGAGGTTTAAATATGCATGAGGTTTGTATAAGGTACCCACCTTATACTTTACAAGTAAAACACACCTCTAAATTTTCTCAAAAGATATAGTTCAGCGTAGTAAACCTTACGATCGCTAGAAAAGCCGTATTCAACTCTAATTATAAAATTTTAAATTTTAAAAATAGTGTAAATCAAACAAATCTATAAATACTTAAAAATCTTGATAATAGACGATCCATATAATTTATTAAAAAATAGATTATTTTAAGGATTTGAAATTATTTATTTATTTATATCCATATATTTCGAGGTCTAGATGATTACTCAGAGGTTTTCTTCTAAAATCTCTTTTCTACTAGATTTTAGACTTGTACATCTAGCGTATAAAGTTGCAACCTTATAGGAACTTTCTCTTTTAAATATAAAATATGCATCCAGTGGGTGTAGCTTTGTAAATTTTCAACAAAACAGTGGCACATTCACACTAGAAAAACGGAATGGAAGAAAGGTTTTGGAATGTTAATGTGGTCATTAATTAAATGGTTGGGGCAACCATCAGTCCACTTCGTATTCTTGACAAAGGTCTTTTTGGTCATTTAAAATTTGAATGGGTATTATAGTATGATTTGAGTGGAGGAAGGCGCCATTGAGCATGGTGGAAGATGCCAATGTTTGAATGTGGGGGAATACACTCTTTTTTATTGTAAGTGACAAAAGTAGAGGGACGAAAAAGACTATTTACCTTTAACATGAAAAGCTTGCCCTTTAAGATATCCTAATATTTAAAGAGGATTTAATTCACACTTTCAAAAAAGTTTGTTCAATGTCTACAACTCTCAAAAAGCATAGAATGCTCCCAAAGTTTCCAAACCTAAAAATCTCCCTTCTCCATTGTAAATGTACAAAGGAGTGTACATGTGGTCCATAAGCGTGGGAATGGACCTGATTAGACCTGAGACCCAAAGGGTATATCCGATCTCGGGTTTGGGTATGGGTCCAAAATTTAGATTTGAAGACTATTCGGATCCGGGTCTAGGTCTAGCTGGACCCGACCCATACGTGACTTGTCTTTATAATCATAGCATATACGAAGACAATCATGTGTCTTTAGGCATGCTAGGTGTTTATATTTTCACAATATTGACAACATTTACAGTATTATTGGCAAAAGAATAAGCTCATAGTCATAGGGTATATGATGGTAAAAAAAGGGGCAAAAAATAATAGTAATAAGCTCATAGTCATATATTGCTAACAAATCCGATTAGATCAAGCACCCGACGGATCCGGGTCTGGGTCCAGCCGGACCCGACTCGTTGCCACCCTATGTGTGGAGCAATTTTAAGCAATTTCTTAAATGAAAAAGCTTATATAAGGTTGCAACCTTATATTGTTGAATAAGGTGTACCTCAAAAATCTTATAGAAGAGATTGTTCGAACACTGGAGAACCATCCAATTGATCATCTCGACTGAGATGTTTGGATATTAAAAAAAAAACACATTTTCAAGCCATAAAAATAACACATCTTGTAATTCTTGTAATAAGTTATCCAAATAGTCTATTTTCAATATTTTCAAATGTTTACAGATATACTCAATTTGTATCATTTTTTAAATTATAAATTTCATAACTATTGATAAAGTTAGACTTTCAAGCTATCATAAGGTTTTCGATACTGAACTGCATCTATAAGCAAATTTTAGAGGTGTGCCTTACTTGTAAGGTATGATGAAGGCACCTACACAAACCTCACACTTTTCTTGAAGCAAATGTACAACTGGCTCTAGGTTCTTGCAGTTGTGGTTAAAGCACAGATGAGTATGGTTGCATATACAAAATCCATATTGTCATGAATCTTAAAACCCTTGTAAATACTAAAAGGGATTGTATACAATGAAACTATTTATCAGGGTAGTCACAATTACTTACAACCATCTGATTTGAAATTTGATAGCTTGCGTGTGTCATAAAGTTCGAGAAAGTTTCTTTTGAACTTTAAGTTTGGTCAATGAAATGAATGCAACCACCCAATTTTACATCCACTTGAGAAACATAGGTGGAAATTCATTATTGGGCCCACCTATGCGTGGATTATCAAAAAGTGGCTCGGGCTAGATAAAACTTGACCATTTTTGTATTAAAATTTGAGAAATATTATGACTATACCATTTGGAAGCCTCTCTCTCGCGCCACATACAATATGCTTTTATTTGATGCATTTTGTTTGATTAATTTTTCTCTTGAATTTTATAGCTTGTCGTAATCAAATTTGCGACACATTTGGATCAAAAACTTCAAAGATTGAAAGATTGAGAGAGTTATGACCATTTAAGGATTTGACATCAAGCTTTTAAAGAAGGAGAAAGTTTATATAGAGCCGAGGTTCTAAACAATCAAATTAGAGCCCACCTCAAAACTTTCACAAGAAGAGGTTGTTTTGACATTCAAATATCCTTGAATTGATCATATCAACATTAAGATGTATGTTTCAAGTTTCGAAAAATAGTGTATCTTATAACATATTTTGGACCGTCAATTTTTAAGATTTTTAATTTTTCATAGATCTGCTTGATCTACACTATTTTTTAAGCTTTAAATTTTATAAATAAATATGAAAATATATTTTAAGACTATCAGAAATATTTTCAATATTGAAGCCACATTTCTCAATACTATTTGAAAGGGCACTTTACTTTGATGTTTAGAGCCTCAGCTCTATACAAACTGCACCCTTTAAAGATTACCCCTAGTTCCTTTCAAATTCTTGCAAATTCACCTATTTTATTGGATGTCTTTGAAGAGACAATGTAAAATTCACCTATTATTGTCTGTTATTCAACAATCTGCAGCCAAAATTTTATGAGGAAACATTCTTAGATATTTGAAAAATGAGTTCGATAAAAAATTTCCAAACTTGATGGAATTACGATCAAATCACTAGGCCTCTTTTGATTTTCAGCAGTCTTCATTTTTGGGGCAAATTCTCTGTGTGTAGCTGGCACGAAAATTTATTGTATAGATGAATGTAGCCCCCCGACCAACTTGGAGAGCGATCCCAAATATAATGAGTAAATTTTGAGATAACAACCATGACCTAAAGAACGCCCATGTGTTCTCAATACCAAGGTCGGTCTTCTAAAGGTTGGTATGATGGAAATGATGGAATGAATAGATTTGATAAATGGACAAAAAACTATCTTCTAATATGTCAAAATCAATTGTTTACATTATACAAAACATTAAAACAAAATTCTAACATGTTCTTTCTATACTCACATCAAGAAAATGATGTTAAAAAAAAATGTCATTGTGGCAAGGACCTGGTTTTTATGCGGCCAAGCCCGCATATGTAGAAATTCGGGCCTCTCAATAAATCTCTTTTTGAGATGGATTTCAATACTTAATTTTTAAGAACATGTAATCTCATGAAGATCATGAATATGAAAAAATAAATAAATTTTAAAAATAGAAACAATAATTCTAATAAGAAGACATTTGGACCGTTAGTTGCCATTGTACACCTACTTGCATCCATCTTTGAGATAGATGCTTTACACTTTTTGGACAGCATTATACGGTCCAGCCCGCATGAAACAATTTTCCCTGCGGCAATGTTAACATGGAAAATAAAAGATGTGATGGTATGAGTTGCAACAACTTAAAGCTGTAGTATTGCTTCAATTTGACGCTGTACCATAAGGCGTTCATAAATAGTGAATGACTGGTCACCCTTCATCAGTAATAAATGCTTAAAGGGCGTAGTTTCATAAGGTTGCAACCTTAAACAATCAAAATAAAGTGTACTTCCAAACTTTTTCATGAGATACAATTTAGTGTCGAAAATTCACGGGATGGCACAAGGACATATTTTTATCTCTAATTATAAAGTTTTCAATTTCAAAAATACTTTAATCGAGCAGATCTACAAACACATGAAGATTTTGAAAATAGATGATTTAGATTATGCATTATAAGATGTGCTATTTTTAGGACTTGAAATCTTTTTTTTCTCTAATCGTATACATCTAAGTGTAAAGATGTTCAATTAGATGTTTTTTCAAAATCAAAACAATCATTTTCGAGGGATTTTAGAGGTGTGCATTAATTCTACATTTTAAGGTATCAACAATATATAAACTTTCTCTATGCTTCAATGTCACAATATATTAGTGTCATTTGGAAAATTGTTTCATGCGGGCTGGACCGCATTTCTACAATATGCAGTCGAGGTATAAAGCATCTATCTTAAAGATGGATGCAAATAGGTGGTTCATCTAAAACCAATTGTAACTATCGGTCCAAAATGTTTTTTTAATATAATTATTATTTCTAACTTTTTTTTTTTTTTTTCATATTTATGATCTCCATGTTACAAGATTATATACTATCTAAAAACTAAGGTCAAATTATATTTTACACATTTCTCCAATATACGGGCTGGCCGCAAAGAAAACGTGTCCTTTGCAAAAAGTATATATATTAGTGTCTTTTTCTATAAATCCGATACATAAAAAGAGTTGAAAGTTGTGCATGAGAACCTTCTAATTCTTCCAAAAATTTTAAGGCATGGTGATTTATTGCATAAACATCTAGAGACTCATGCATCACAAGTAAAGTCCATATGAAACAATCTACACCATAATGAATAAAAATATGTGGAAATATGGGTGAGAAAAAAGATTAAAAGTAATTATATACCATTTAGATTCCCAAAAAAAAGAGAAGAAAGTAATCATACACCATTTACATTCTCAAAAAAAGAAGAAAAAGCTTAAAAGTAATCAGATGATGGTGCACTTTTCATCGATATGACAGTTGAACAAAAAATATTGCATGACATGTAACCATTACATCAAAAGTAACAAAAAAAAAAACGTTATGAAAGATTTAACTGATTTAAGAATACCTTGAACTCTTCCCCATAAACTTCCAAGTTTTTAAACCTGCCACATCGAAAACTTTGAAAAGAAACAAAAAGAAAAAAACAAAGAGAGCCTGATATCCTATGGACATAAATGATAGACTTCAACAGAACCCATTTTTTGGTACAAACCCCATTTTATAGGAAACCCAACATTTCAATTAAAACATGATTTTTTATGGGTGAGGTTAGTATAAGGAATCAACCTTATACTATTGAAGTGAGGTACGCCTCAAAAACTATGTTGAAAATGCAATTTCGGTGCCGTAAAGCCGTGTGATGATATGACAATCTATTGTTGCCCCCAATTATAAAATTTAAAATTCCAGAAATTGCGATGATCAAGTAGATCTATACACCCTTGAAAATCTTAAAAATAGATGGTCCAGTTAATGTGTTGGAAGATGAACTATTCTTAGGACTAGAAATCCTTTTTTTTTCATGTCTAGGGATCCCGAGGTCGAGATGATCAATTTAAGGGTTTTCCAGCATAGGAACAACTTTCTCTAATGGGTTTTTTAGATGAACGTTACTCGTATAGTATAAGGTTGAAGCCTTATACAAACTTTTTCATTTTTTTTACAGCCATAACTTATTGCCGCATAATACACTCTGATTATCACTTAAACTAAACAAAAAAAAGCACATCCTTCAAAGGAAAGACTTTATATAAGGATGCAACCTTATAATGTAGAACGACGGATGCACCTCAAAAATCCATCGAAAAAGGAAGTTTTAATGTTGAAAGACCCTTTGATTGATCATCTCTACATCGAGATGTATGACCATGAAAAATAAAAAGAATTTAATTCTAAAAAATAGTGCATTTTACATCATATTATTTACACCATCCATTGTCAATATTTTTATATGTTTATAGATCAACTTGATTTTAACCATTTTTTAAATTTAAAATTTTATACTTAGATATAAAAATAGATTTTGAGATAATCTTAAGAACATTTTACATCAAAATTATATACCATGATAAAATTTGAAAGTACACCTTACCTCTACAGCTACGGATGCATCCGTATGCCAACTGCACCCTTCTTCAAATTAAATGAAGTTAAGAAAGAATCTTGTATATGCATGTTACCCTAATTTTGTAGGAGACAAAAAAGAACAAGGATTTGATTACATAAGTCAGAGAGAGCTGTGAAGGAATTCCCTGCTTATGCCAAAGCCATAATTCAATGGAAATTATCCATAGCACTCCTACTTTTGAATAGCTCAATGTTTCAGAACTAGATCGGTTGAATTGCTGGTCGATAATCCAACAAAATAGTAAAAATAAATAAAATAATATAAAAATTAAAACAAGAGTTTATAAGTAGGGGATTTAAGGGGACTTGAGAAACATTCATAAGCTTAAAACAAAATATACAATTATTATTATTATTATTATTATTATTATTATTTTTATTATTATTATTTTTATTATTATTATTTTTTTTCAGCGGTAGTGGGGGATGGGCGGCGGGTTAAAAAGAAACCAAACCGTGACCTATACTATCCCAGAACCAGTTCAGTATCGACTGGTTTCCATCTGGATAAAAAGTCACTGGGTTTTGAAAAACTGGAATAGCTAAATTATATGAAGCTCTCTTTCTCCGATTCGTAATCAGATTTGGGATTCCCACACCGTTCACACTTGTTTTCGCCGCACCGCCCAATAGCTAAATGATAGGCATTTGCTCCCTTGAAATAAAAGTCATGTTAGTAAATTTTTTTTTGGATCCCAAGTTCTGGTGATGTAGCCTCCAGAACCTAAGAACCAAACCTCAAAAAAAACAAAAAAAATAGTTAATAGGACTCTTTATGTCTCTCAGAAAAAATTAATGTCCTAAAATTGAACAAAACAATCCACTTTTGGAGGGGCACATCTAAAACATGTTTTCGAATTTAAAATATTAATTTTTTTCATGAAAATGATCATCTGAGATATTTAGATGGATCCCAAAACTTTTGATAAAAATATTCCTCCTAAGTTACACAATATGCTCCAGCAGATTAGTCCTCCTAAGTTGCACAGTATGCTCCGGCAGAAGCATGCCATATGCTCTCAATTGTATTTGTGTTCTAAAATTACAAAATACCTAATCTCAAAACTCCTAAATTCAAAATATTCTCATAGGTCTCCCCCCATGTGCGTCCATGTTCACGTCCATCTTTTGTTGTGTTATGCTAAAGAATACATCTCTTTTTTAACTCACAATGTGCCTCGCATCTGTAAAAGCATCTACATTCTAATGCCTTAGTTTTTTGATCAGCATCTCCATTATTGTATGCTAATCCTCTTATTAGGGAAGAGCAACCTTGGAGTTATGTGATTCTATTGATTTTATTTATTTGAATACTAACATATATATATATATATATATAAATAAATAAAAAGGACACGGTTTCTATGCGGCCAAGCCCGTATTTGTAGAGATGCGGGCTTCTTAATAAAATCTATTTTAGATGGATTTTAAGATTTAGTTTTTAAGGATATGCAATATCTAACATGGAGATCATGAATATGAATAAATAAATAAATTTTAAAAACTATAAATAATAATTCTAGTTAGAAAATATCTGGACCGTTAATTTCTATTGTTTTTAGATGAAGCACCTATTTGCATCCATCTTTAAAATGGATGCTTTACACTTTTTGGACCGTATATGTAGATATGCGGTCTAGCCCGCATGAAGCAATTTTCCATATCTAAAAGTGTAAAGAACCCATAATCCTTTTTTTTTTTTTTTTCTTGAAATTAATCATTTGGTGATTCTTAAGTGAATTATAAAGTTCTTATCCAAAAATTCTCCTAATTAGCTTTTCAACCCAATGGAATAAGTGGACAATATGCTCATGTGTGGACATAGTATACGTACTAATATTCGTATAAGCCCGCTTCCAATCTAGTACAATCTCTCCATTTGGCCTCTCTGTATCCCTTCCCTTATTAAAAAAGAAAAAAAAAAAAAAGAAGATGCCAATATGCCATGAGTTCGTTGATATTCTACAACTTTCCACCTTCACCTTTGTGGTTTATGTAGCTTTCATGTGCTAAGCATGTGCCAAATTGTTAATACCTTAATGCCATTTAGTTTCCAACATCTCTAATGATAGGATTGCTATTTGCCAAAGCTAATTAGTGCATTTGAATAGCTGACTGCCAATTAATTGGGATAAGATTTAGAAGATGATGATATTTGAATCAACTATAAAAACATGTTGAGAATGACTAAGAGTTTCGACGTACATTATTTTATTATTATTATTATTATTGTTATTATTATTATTATTATTATTATTATTATTATTATCATCATTATCATTATTATTATTATTATTATTATTATTATTATTATTATTATTATTATTATTATTATTATTATTATTAATTCCAGATAGAACTTTATAAAAGGAAGAGTACTTTGCGGATCAGGGGACTCAATCCTACATTTAAGTTCCTTGATGCACAACGCATCTGTCCTAATGATGCATGTCAAAAAGTCTCGGTCCTACATAAAAATAAAATAAAATAAATATTGGTGTTCAATTTTAACATTTATTTTTTAGATACAGTAATGCTCCCATATTACAAATTATATATTTTCAAAAAATTAAATTCAAAATCTATTTCAAAAATGGATTATAGAGAAGGCACATACCTACATAGAGTCATAATGTGCAAAATTATACACTAGTCGTATATGATATATGATGTTACAGGTACTTCATTTTTTGATAGGCATATATGCCAACTTTAGTCCCATCATGGAGAATTTATATTAAGGTGTTGTTTGTGTTGGGTGAGTGTGGCCATTAAAGGCCTTATGGGTGCTTGTAAAATGAAATTATATAGTGGAACATCAACTCAGTGGGAGTGTAGTCCCTTGTGGACCATACTAAGCAAACGATGTTTGCTGATACCGGACTGTGTTCAACATGCTAGCCAGTCTGATCAGAAAAAACCTATGATTACATGAGCATATAAAACTAAACCGATGAGGGTTATGATGGGTCATCCTTTGATGAGGTCGGAGTATGTCCGGATGAGTTAATCGAGTGACTGTATGACCCTTGTTTGTAATGGAGGCTTTTAGGGACGGGGCCAAAACCTAATCCATGTACCATCACACAACATACACATTGATAGCCGTTTTCAAGAAAACGAACCACCTTTCATAGTGAAACGTGTGCATGTGAGAGAGATAACCCTATGCACCATTGAGCTATAGATTTATCAAGGTCTGGGTGATCTTTGTTTATCTCTAGGGGAGAACTTGAAATCTATAAACTGAGACTGCGACCCCTTGCCCATTGGCTAAACTTTGGTGACCTACTAATGACCCCTTGCATTGATTGTGGATCATAGGCAATCCTAGGTCGGTTTGAGACAACATGCATGGTCCGTAGTCCACAGTTAAAGGTAGAGTGCCCAAGTACACATTTATTCTTAGACCATATAGATCATTTTCTCATCAAAGTACTTCATTTTGTTTATTTTAATAAGGGTGCAATTTGTATAGAGCCTAGGTTCTAAACAATCAAATTAGAGCCTACCTTCAAAAGTGTCTAGAAATGTAGTTTCAATACTGGAAATATTTGTGATAGTCTTAAAATATATTTTCATATTTATTTATAAATTTTAAAGCTTAAAAAATAGTGGAGATTGACAAATCTATGAAAACTTGAAAATATTGAAAATTGACGGTCCAGAAATGCGTTACAAAATATACTATTTTCAAATTTTGAAATCTATTATTTTTCTCATGTCCATACATTTTGATGCCGAGATGATCAATTTGAGGATATTTGGGCATCAAAACAACCTCTTCTACTGAAATTTTTTATGTAGTCCTTAATTTAATTGTTTAGAGCCTTGGCTCTATATAAACTTTTCCCTTTTAATAATATGGTTTTTAGAATTGTTATTTGAACTTTTTTAAATATTGTGGATATTTTATTTATCAAATTTGGATTTATAAAAATAGAGATATTGATTTAAATATTTAAATAATGATTTTATAATTTTTTAAAAATATAAAAATATTATAATTGTATGGGATGCCCAATAGGACCTTTGGGCCCACCATAGCAAATTAGGTGGGGCCCATTATGTGCCTCAAAGGGTGGCACGCCCCACCTAGGTAACTTGCCATTTCTAAAGAGCACATGCTCTTGTCTTGTGGGATAAGAAAGAAATGTTTGGAAAGCTTAAGCCTTGTAAAGATTTCGAATCAAATTTTTAGTATGTGTAAGGATGCTTGAGCATAAAATAAGAAAGAATACTATCATCATTTACTAATTTTTTATTTAAATTAATTGATGGAAAAATAGTTTAGAAAGTAGGAAATAATGGTTTTAGCACCTTCCATATGTTGTTGATGGTCCATCTATGGAATGGACAACTTATATCTTTCACCCCACAAATAACCCAAGATCAATGGTACATGTTCAATCTCACATGAGTTGCAAACTAACGAAAACCTTAAGAAACCCTAATCTTGTTCAAGCGCTATAATAAGGGGTTGATCCCTACCCAAATATCTATACCTTATCTTTCTATCTCTCTCTTCTTAGAAACTTTCTCTCTCTCTTGAAAGGCCCAAGGGGGGCACGCCCCACTCTCTCTCATTCCATAGTTTCTATCATGGAGTCTCTCATCTCTCTTTGGGGTTTTAGATTATAGGGTTGTGATAGAAAAGAGAAGCATATCTCTCTCAAATTAGGTTGCTAAGGGGATTTATTTAATGTTTGAGTTTTATGATCAAAGGGGTTCATATTTCATTGGTATAACTTGTCGAAACTTGCTTTCCCGGTTGAGATTGAAGGTTGACAATTAGATCCTGTGTCATTAGAGGTGACTCGGTGTGGGTTATAAGAAGCTCAGTTGAGGTAATATTTGACATCATATTTTGTTTCTTCCATATTTATTTATTATATTTATTTATTTCTAGGCATAGGTTGTGCCGTTTCTTTGTTATTGAAAAGTGTGGTTTTGAATGGCTTCAAATTCTTGAGATCCCATTGTATTCTTTTCTTTTACTTTATTTGAAGTTGCTATATTGTAAAAGGACTTTTTGTGAGTGATCTAGACAGTGAAGAAAAGAAAAGAGTTGAAAATAAAAGAAAAATTATTATATACTCCGACTAGGTCACATGTACCCTTCTTTTAGTTTGTATAAGGCTGAGGCCCTAAACAATCTAAGTAAGACGTACTTTGAAATAATAATGATAGATGCTATTTCAGTCCTGGAAATCTTTGAGATAGCCTAAAAGTTTATTATCATTTTTAATTACAAAACTTAAAGGTTAAAAAATAGTATAAATCAAACAGATCTATGAATACTTGATAATCTTGAAAATTGACAGTACATAAAATATATTGCAAGATGCACTATTTCCAAGACTTTTCTTTTGACAAGATTATATAGGAATAGAACTTGAGATGCAGTGTTATGAAAATCCAATGGCTACTGCCTTGAATGAAGCCCGATTCCTCAACTTGAAATCCATGTTTTCTCTTAGTCATATATGTCAATGTTGAGACGATCGTTTTGAGGATTTTTGCGCATTGAGATAACCTCTTCTAGTGATTTTTTGAGATGCGCTTTAATTTGCTTGTTTAAGAGCTTAGCCTTTTATAATTTTTTTTTTGTACCATGCGATACATCGCCGGGGTGTCATTTACGTTTCCCTTCTCCACAATGAGTTTGTCAAAATATAATGATTGTTATTTCACACATATCAGGGTGATCGAATTAGTTTGTCTCACTAGTTGGATTGTTGACTATTGCTTTGGTCAATCTATCTCAACATAAAAGTTGGGTTTAATAAAAAAACTAGTCAAAATCAATATTTGAGTAGTTTTGACCAATTAAACTAGCCACCACAAGATTATGTAGCTTGTTTATAATATATGTCATACTTTTAGATATTATTATTTTTTCTTTTATTTTTTAAGATTTGGTCAAATTGACTATCAAACTAATTTTAATTAGATCAGATCCCTCACCAATTTAGTATCGTTCATATATGGATAAAACTAGTATCTACATTATTTTGGAGATTCAAAGTAGTTGTACACAAAAAAAAAATGACATTCTTTTGGAGCTACTTTGAAGATTCAAAGTAGTTGTTCACAAAAAAAATGATATTCTTTTGGAGAGAATCTCCATTATTCATTTTTGAGAAAAATTAAGAAAATAGAAAAAAAATTAAATAAATATCCACTACTCATAAAAAATTGGTAGTGGATACTCCACAAAATGCCCCAAAGTTTTTGACCCAAAATACTATCATTCTTTGTTATAGATTTATTTAAGCGAAAAAGTTTATAGAAGGTTTCAACCTTATGTTATAGAAGTGAAGCATTCATAAAAAAACCTATGGAAAAAAGTTGTTATGATGTTAGAAAATTCTCTAATTGTTTATCTCAACATCGAGATGTATGGACCAAAAAAAGGGATTTATAGTCTTAAAAATAATGTATCTTATAACATATTATATGCATCGTTCTTTTTCAAGATTTTTAAGTATTTATAGATTTACTTAATGGACACTAATTTTTAACCTTAAATTTTATAATTAGGGCTGAAACTGATTGTCTTCCTAAGAGCTTTCGGCATTGGTACTAGGCCTTCTGACATGGTTTGGAGGTGTACATTTGATTGTTTAAGTTGGAATATTGTATAAACTATAAACTATACCTATATTTAATTAGAAAAATTGTTGTATGCATGAGGGGACACATTCCTCCATTTGTGTGCCACGAGGCCTAAGACATCGATCTTAAAGATAGAAGCAAATTGGCAATCCTCCAAAAACAAGTTAAAACCGATGCTCTATATATTTTCTTCGTAAAATTATTATTTAAAATTTTAAAATTTAATTTTTTACATATTCATGATCTTTATGTTGGAGATTATATATTCCTTAAAAGTTCGGTCTAAAATTCATATCAGAAATTGATTTTTAAATGACGACTCGCTCCTACAAATGAATCGTACGACTCATAGAAACCGTGTCCATTTGTATTCACAAGAATCCCAGGATTTGTATTCATAAGAATCTCAAGATTGTATAAAATGAGACTATTTACCTTAATACATAGAGGTCACAATTACTTATAACCCTCCGATGTGAAATCTGATTGCTTAGATGTATCACAAAGTTCAAAAAAATTTCTTTTAAAATTTGAGCTTGGTCAATGAAATAAATGCAGCTACCGAATATCAAATCCAATGATCAAATATTAATTGTGATCACCTAAGGTAAATGGTCTCATTGTATTGTATACTTTTCTATATATATATATATATACATATATATATGGAAAAGTCTTCCCAATGGCTATAGGTGAAAATGAACAGTGATTTCGCCTACCCTCATCACCGTCCAAAGTTCATCGTATAGTTACGATTGTCCGGTAGTGTTTTATTTTTCATTTTTTTTCGACAAATCAGAATACCTGAAATTTGAAGCGTGTATACATCTTAGTGAGGCGCACCTAATAAAAATATAAAAAAATAATTCGCAAAAAAAAAGATCAAAAAACCCCCAAAATTTTTTAAGGGTATTTTGGTCAATTTTTTTATGTAAAATATTTTTTTGATATTTTTCATAGATTCGCCTATTTTTTGTAGCTTGATATTAATTTTTGCCCCTGATCTTGATGCACAAAATCAATGTAAAAAAAGTTTCATACAAATTGCCAATGTTGTACTTTTTATTAATTGGGCTTTATAATTGCACAAGCATTTGTTGCTTGCTCTCCCTCTAATATTTGCTAATGATAGTTTTGTATTTTATTTTCTTTGATAGCATCAAACATTGTTAACAGGTGGTGTCTGTGAGGAGTAGACAAATGATGAAGTTGGCATAGAAATGGATTCTCAACCCACATTTGTAACATAATTGATGGATGAAGAACTTCTACTAAAAAATAGAGCAGCAAGTAATTCACGTACTCTAGTTGAAAAGAGGGAAAGGGAAGATAGGAGCAGTTTTATTTCTTATGTCTGTGTAGTCAAATGGTATATAACCCATAAGGGGTGAATGATGAATGAATTTCATGATGAAGTTGTTGATATGCCAAAACAATATCACAGAAAATCTTCAACATAGCTCCTTGATGTTATATTTGATGTACAACATCAATATTGCATCCATATTCATCCTTACAATAACTTCTCACATCCACATTCAACCCTATAATAACTTCTCAATAAAATTGCTCGGACAATAATCATTATGTACAACTCCAAAATTACATATACAAAGTTGTCACATGTAAATACCCAAAAACTCGTATGTAAAGTAGTATTTCTAGCCCCAATTGTGCTCCACAATTGCATCTCCTTGATAATCGATTTCTTTCTCCTTTAATTTTAAACAATTCTTTCTTTGTTAATGGCCTGCCCTATGGCAAACATAATATCGTCTAATAGGTCCATTGCCATCACCTTCCTTTCCAATAGTTCATTGACGACGCACTGAAAATCCCCATGCATTGGCAAAACACTTGTCAAATTCATAAGCATCGTCATGAGTTGAAAATATTTTCCCATGGTATGGAACTAAATCACTAGGAACAGTTTGGGTTTTCTTCAATTGAAGCTAAGCTATCTACAATCATGGTTTCATTTGGAGGAGTTTCCATATGGCATTTCACTTATGTGCACGTGGAAATTGTCCAAATTTGATTATTAAAAAAAAAAATATGCATTGCCTATGGTATCATAACAGTACATATCAATAAATCAAAATTAACATGAAAGTAAAATAGTGAAAAAATGTAGTGCTTTTGGAATTGTAATATGCCCTACATAACCATAGAAAATTGTAAATAAAAGCATAATACATAAGACTGCTTTGGCAATAGGGATGCAATATATGACATTCACAAGGATATTTTTGCCAATTTTTTTTGATAATGTAGGGTCTTTCCACCATTAATCAACATAAAAACCCATTTGGTGACAATCATGGGATGGCTTCTCCATTTGTACCTCTATTAAAAAATTTACCAAACACTTTGCAAATGTGTTGGATTTCAACGAGATTTACAAACAAGTATGAATCAAATATTAAATTGAGTGATTATAATTGAACCTCTAATTTTTTGGTGGACTTTTTAAATTATATATGGACTGAGATAATTCCATTTTATATCAGTTACTTGGGCTTTTAGTATTGAGTTGCCTGAACAAACACAAATACAGTGAAAAATCAAAATGAATAGAGAATCCCACAACAAAAAATCAATCAATAGACAGATAAACAATGTAAATTATGGAAAACACCCCAAGATTAAAGTAATAAAAAGATCATGAAGTCCATGTTTTAGTGGGCCTATAAATTCATATTTGAGATGAACCATAGGACGAGAGAGAAAGAGAGATATGGATTATTAGCTTGCTAATTTTTCACCAAAAGTGAATACATATATTAAGTATTAACCCATACCCTACTCAAAATCTAGATCTTGAAAGTAGCTTTGAACTTGAATCAAATATTGGGTTCTCAAAGAGACAATCCTCCATTCAATCTTCAAACAAAAAATTGGTGGCTTCCCTAATAGAGGTCTTGAGAAAGAGGGAGGGCAAGGCGTGAGAGAAGGGTAAGGCGAGAAAGAGAATGGGGTACTTTCGTGTGTTTCTTAGGTAATAGAGATCGTATGGGAGAGGGCAAGGCATGAAGATTAGAAGGGCAGAGAGGACGGGGAAGACAAGGAGAGAGAAAGAGAGGAGAGATATGTGTAAGAGCCCTTTTGGAGAGATAATGGTACGATCAGGAGGAGAAAATGGTGATGGAGATGATGATAAGGGTGGTCAGGAGGACTCTCTTTCCATTGTTTTAGAGAAGGATGACATCTTAGATACTTTGAAAAGAGCTTTTATGATGGTGATAAGTTCCTTTCACCCTCATCCAATGACTTGTTTGGCCTAGGAAGTTGGGCCAAAAGGATTTGGAATCTGTCGTATGAATTGGTGGTTAAAAAAATGGAGGATAATCATTGTGTATTTGTACTTACTTCATCTGATGATGTTTGGAAAGCTATGCAAAATCCAATACGTTGGGTTCGAGGTAAGCTTTTGACTATTAGAATTTGGAGTCCTTTGGTTCATTCCCCTTTGATTCGAAAAGATTTATGTTGAATTAGATTATTTAGTGTTGCATTGCATGTTTGGAATTTTGATGTCTTTCATAAGATTGGTAAATTGTGTGATGAATTTATAAGTTTGGATTGGGCGGATATCAATAGTGGTGACATGTCCTTTGTTCGGATGAGAATTAAAAGAAACTCACTTTCTCTTATGCTGAGTGTTATTAGAATTTCTGTTCAAGGGAGGATTTCTTAATTCAAATCCAGGTCGAAAGAGTGAAAAAAGCTTCTATCCCTATTGGAAAAAACATGCTCAGAGGCACATGATATTATTGTGAGGGAAGAGGCAGAAGCTGAGTGGCAGACTGTTGTGAGAAATGGGTGGAATATTGAGAAAGGAAAAACCATTGCTTGTGAAGGACTAGAGAAAATTTTCAAAGAGCCATGGCGTCCAAAAGGATTTACGATAGTACACATGCATGTCGTAACGGTTTAGTGCATGGGATCAGCCTATCCATTCACTTTCCAAATTAAAAAAGATTTGGGTCAAAAAAAAAGAAGCAACCTCTTAAGGACGACGGTTTTTTTAATTCGAAAAAGGTTGACCATTCTAGGGAGTAGGTGGGATCCACAAGCAAAAACAAGAAGGGAGATTTGGGAAATATTCCCTTGCAGGTTATATTGACAAGATTGCATCGAAGAGGGGTGACTTGGGGAAAGAGAATTGTCAGCTGAATGGGGGTGCCGTGATCTGTGCGGGAGCTTTGATGGTTCCCATCAATAAAGTAATCCTAGAGAGGGAAGAGTTTTCATTGGCCAAGACAGGCAGTCGGGGTTTATCCATTGGAAAGAAACTAGGAGAGGTGGAGGTCGGTGTTACAAAATTTAGAAAGAAGAATTGCTATTTGGAAGAAATCCTTGGTATTCTATTGTTCCTGTTTACCTTGTACAAGGTCATTGCTTTAGCTTTTACAGCTGCCTGGTGGAGAGCGATGAATCAGAGGTTCTTGCTTTTTGTAGGGCCGCTCATCGTCGATCGAATAGGTTGCCAAGGATTCTAGCAAGGGCTGCCGATAATGGTGCTTAATGAAGGGACTTAAGCTGATGTGGGCTCTATTTAGATGCTTCCAACTGAGTCATTCATAGTTTTTTATAGGGTGGTGGCCAATGATTCAGAGGAGGAAGTTGCACACCCATTGTTCTTGCCATTTGCAAGAGAGATGGGTGGGCAAGGTTTTCCTAATGGGCATTTAGTTCCGGAAGTGGGGGAGGTTTAGTTTGGAGGAGCGTATGGAGCACAGATAGATAATGTTGGGGTCGTGAATGGAGAGGCTCATTTGGGTGTGGGGTTGGATTTTTATCAAGTCATTGTTGATGGTGTGGCTGTTAATAATGATGTCAGGGATGAGGGTTTGATCGATGATGGTTTTGCTCTAAGGGAGGAGGGTGAAATTGTGGAAGGTGTCAAGGCTAAAGTTATTGCATCAGAGGATGTGGCTGGAAATGACAAAGGGCTGGATCATGATGATCCAAGTCAGAATGTTGTGGATCAACCGGCGGAAATTATGATAATGTTAGATGATATAGGTGTGGGTTTAGATATACCTATTGCTAACGTGCTGGAAGTACTTAAAGATAGGTGAATGTTGCGAGGAAGAGCAAAAAGAAGAATGTGGGTATGGTGATTGGTAAGTTTGCCTCTGGGGAGATGAGCAAGGATAATGGTGTAAGTCGGGTGCCGGCTACTCTGATTAGATTTTTACTCAGGCTGGTGGCAAGACGTGAACCGCAGCTAAAGAAGAGCATGGTTGCAGAGGACAACCAAGGTAAGAAGGCAGTTCAGGCGGCCGATTCCAATTCTTCATCTTCAAGTTCTGGTGATGGTTCGGACATGGCCAGGAATGGCTTCTTTTCCCGGTTTAATGAAAGTGTGTAGTTGGAATGTTCAAGGTCTTGGTTGGGCGAGGAGGAAACGTGAAGTTCTGCTTCTAGTCAGGTCCTCAAAGCTTCATGTTTTGTTGTTGCAGAAAACTAAATTACCAAAATGGACAGTTTATATCTGTGGAGTAGGGCCGGTAGCTTTTGTTGGTTGTGACTCAGTAGGAGCATCTGAGGGTTTGTGGTCCTTATGTGACCCAACTTGTTTTAAATTGATAACTCGTTTTTGTTTGATATAATATGTACGATGATCTTGTAGGGGACTGTAAATGGTTTCATAGGGATATGTTGCAATGTTTATGATCCTAATGCAATTGAAATGAAAGAAGAATTTCTTAGTGCTTTATCAAATTTGATTACAGATGTGAACTTGCTAACTTGTATTGCTGGTGATTTTAACATGATTCGGTGGCTTGTGGAAAGATCATTTGTTACTTCTCTTAATCAATCCGTGAGAATCATTAATCAGTTCATTATGAGGCATCAATTAATTGATTTGCCAATTAATGGTGTGCATTATACTTGGTCAAATAATTGCGTCGATAATCTTATTCAAAGTAAGGTTGATCGATTTTTTATCTCGAATGAATGGGAGCAACATTTTCCATTAGCACTAGTCGTGGCTTTTAATAAACTTTATTCAGATCATCCTCCACTATGTTTACATACAGATAACAACCAAATTGGTCATAGGCCATTTTGGTTTGACCTTGTGTGGCTCGAACAAGAAGATGTAGTGGATATCATAAAAAGTACTTAGCAAAACTCAATTATTTTGGGAGGGGTTGTGTCACACCCCAAGAATTTACAATAATGATATTCCTGAGATGTGGCAGTCAAAACATATATATACATCTCTTTTTAGGACAAATTTACAATGGCGAATTTTTAAAAAGTAACAAAAGAAAGTTTAAGCACAACTTCAATATCTTCCCAAAGTTGATCCTGACGAGCACTCAAATGAAACCGCAGTTATCCTGAAAAATGTTTATCATAGTTTGATGAGTTTGGCTACTCAGTAAGTGATCATCATAATCCTAAAAATAATCATGATTGAAAGATATCAATATTTTCCAAAATGAGATCTATTAACAGAAATGCATCAACAGTTTCACTTTCAATAAATGCATAATTAAGTATAATCCAAATAATTGAAATGCTTATAACACTTTTAATGGCAGTGCATAATTCAAAGGATTTCACAAAATACCCTACTGGCGTCCCAAGTAGGTCACCTATATACCCCATCAGCGTCCTGATGGGTCCACTTAATCTCTATCGGCGTCCCAGATAGGTCTACTTAATCCATGTAGGTCCACTTATACCTCACCGGCGTACCGGATGAGTCCACTTAATCCTTACCGGCGTCCCAGATACGTCCACTTATACCTCACCGGCGAACCGGATGAGTCTACTTGCATACTTAAATTATTTCTAAATCTCTTTAAACATTCGAAAGCAGCAATATCATGTACTCAACATATCACTGAAATCATTAATATGAATTTCACTTAAACCATTAATAACAGTCACTCTCTATAACATTTCAAAAATAACCAATCAAATATTTTGGGCTCAAATTTAGAAAGGTAACAGTTTCTAAAGGCATTCTAGCATAATTGCCAATTTAATATGTATAGAAAAACTCTTATAGAAATTCAAGAATACGAAATTATCACAATTTATGGGATATCAATCCACAAATAAACATTTCACAACAATACTATAGTCAATTGCAAAAATGTCAATTTTTAAATAATAAGGCAGTCATTCGCACATGAGATTTACAATGTCTAAATATTCAAAACAGTAGAAAGAAATATCACAATTTTACTAAAAGCAGAAATATCACATTTATTTCTAACAATAGACAAGAAAAATAAATAAATTTATTTTTCATAATTTACAGCATTCAAAATTTCTAACATAGATAAAATATCACAATTTTTATTAAACCGATTATTTTTCAGGAAGATGATGTCACTTACTCACAAATATTTGAGAGGGAGCTTCCGATAAAAATTCGGCTCGAGAGAGGAGTTCACTGTGTTTCGACCAGAGAAAAAATCTCAAAAGTTTTCTAAGGTAGGAGTCTTCACCTCTCTGAATTTAAATTCTACTAACATATTATTTTATTCTTTTATTAAGTTACAGGTGTGAGCGTTAGTTTACGCTTTAAACACCTCAAGCTTTTATTACGTTACAGGTGTGAGCGTTAGTTTACGCTTTAAACACCTAAAGCCCACATCCTTTAGTGGACGTGGCAAGAGCAAGGAAACACAAAGCTTTTAAACGAAAAGCTTTGAAAGTAGAGATGGTCCCTAAACACCATCATGTTCAAACGAATCATCATGTATTAAAAGTTTATTTTTTTATTTTTTTTTTGAAAGTTTAGGATTGTTACATTCGTCCCCCCTTAAAGAAATTTAGTCCTCTAAATTTGTGTATCTGATTATTGAAAAAGATTTTTAAATTTCCTAAGAATCTTAAACCTATTGCTCTGATACCATAATTGTCACACCCCAAGAATTTACAATACTGATATTCCTGAGATGTGGCAGTCAAAACATATATATACATCTCTTTTTAGGACAAATTTACAATGGCGAATTCTTAAAAAGTAACAAAAGAAAGTTTAAGCACAACTTCAATATCTTCCCAAAGTTGATCCTGACGAGCACTCAAATGAAACCGCAGTTATCCTGAAAAATGTTTATCATAGTTTGATGAGTTTGGCTACTCAGTAAGTGATCATCATAATCCTAAAAATAATCATGATTGAAAAATATCAATATTTTCAAAAAGTGAGATCTATTAACAGAAATGCATCAACAGTTTCACTTTCAATAAATGCATAATTAAGTATAATCCAAGTAATTGAAATGCTTATAACACATTTAACGGCAGCGCATAATTCAAAGGATTTCACAAAATACCCTACTGGCGTCCCAAGTAGGTCACCTATATACCCCATCAGCATCCCGATGGGTCCACTTAATCCCTATCAGCGTCCCAGATAGGTCCACTTAATCCCTGCAGGTCCACTTATACCTCACCGGCGTACCGGATGAGTCCACTTAATCCCTACCGGCGTCCCAGATACGTCCACTTATACCTCACCGGCGAACCGGATGAGTCTACTTGCATACTTAAATTATTTCTAAATCTCTTTAAACATTCGAAAGCAGCAATATCATGTACTCAACATATCACTGAAATCATTAATATGAATTTCACTTAAACCATTAATAACAGTCACTCTTTATAACATTTCAAAAATAACCAATCAAATATTTTGGGCTCAAATTTAGAAAGGTAGCAGTTTCTAAAGGCATTCTAGCATAATTGCCAATTTAATATGTATAGAAAAACTCTTATAGAAATTAGAGATATACGAAATTATCACAATTTATGGGATATCAATCAACAAATAAACATTTCACAACAATACTATAATCAATTGCAAAAATGTCTATTTTTAAATAATAAGGCAGTCATTCGCACATGAATTTTACAATGTCTAAATATTCAAAACAGTAGAAAGAAATATCACAATTTTACTAAAAGCAGAAATATCACATTTATTTCTAACAATAGACAAGAAAAATAAATAAATTTATTTTTCATAATTTACAGCATTCAAAATTTCTAACATAGATAAAATATCACAATTTTTATTAAACCGATTATTTTTCATGAAGATGATGTCACTTACTCACAAATATTTGAGAGGGAGCTTCCGATAAAAATTCGGCTCGAGAGAGGAGTTCACTGTGTTTCGACCAGAGAAAAAATCTCAAAAGTTTTCTAAGGTAGGAGTCTTCACCTCTCTGAATTTAAATTCTACTAACATATTATTTTATTCTTTTATTAAGTTACAGGTGTGAGCGTTAGTTTACGCTTTAAACACCTCAAGCTTTTATTACGTTACAGGTGTGAGCGTTAGTTTACGCTTTAAACACCTAAAGCCCACATCCTTTAGTGGACGTGGCAAGAGCAAGGAAACACAAAGCTTTTAAACGAAAAGCTTTGAAAGTAGAGATGGTCCCTAAACACCATCATGTTCAAATGAATCATCATGTATTAAAAGTTTATTTATTTATTTTTTTTTTTGAAAGTTTAGGATTGTTACATTCGTCCCCCCTTAAAGAAATTTAGTCATCTAAATTTGTGTACCTGATTATTGAAAAAGATTTTTAAATTTCCTAAGAATCTTAAACCTATTGCTCTGATACCATAATTGTCATACCCCTAGAATTTACAATACTGATATTCCTTAGATGTGGCAGTCAAAACATATATATACATCTCTTTTTAGGACAAATTTACAATGGCGAATTTTTAAAAAGTAACAAAAGAAAGTTTAAGCACAACTTCAATATCTTCCCAAAGTTGATCCTGACGAGCACTCAAATGAAACCGCAGTTATCCTGAAAAATGTTTATCATAGTTTGATGAGTTTGGCTACTCAGTAAGTGATCATCATAATCCTAAAAATAATCATGATTGAAAGATATCAATATTTTAAAAAAGTAAGATCTATTGACAGAAATGCATCAACAGTTTCACTTTCAATAAATGCTTAATTAAGTATAATCCAAGTAATTGAAATGCTTATAACACTTTTAACGGCAGCGCATAATTCAAAGGATTTCACAAAATGCCCTATTGGCGTCCCAAGTAGGTCACCTATATACCCCATCAGCATCCCGATGGGTCCACTTAATCCCTATCGACGTCCCAGATAGGTCCACTTAATCCCTGCAAGTCCACTTATACCTCATCGGCGTACTGGATGAGTCCACTTAATCCCTACCGGCGTCCCAGATACGTCCACTTATACCTCACCGGCGAACCGGATGAGTCTACTTGCATACTTAAATTATTTCTAAATCTCTTTAAACATTCGAAAGCAGCAATATCATGTACTCAACATATCACTGAAATCATTAATATGAATTTCACTTAAACCATTAATAACAGTCACTCTCTATAACATTTCAAAAATAACCAATCAAATATTTTGGGCTCAAATTTAGAAAGGTAGCAGTTTCTAAAGGCATTCTAGCATAATTGCCAATTTAATATGTATAGAAAAACTCTTATAGAAATTCAAGAATACGAAATTATCACAATTTATGGGATATCAATCCACAAATAAACATTTCACAACAATACTATAATCAATTGCAAAAATGTCAATTTTTAAATAATAAGGCAGTCATTCGCACATGAATTTTACAATGTCTGAATATTCAAAACAGTAGAAAGAAATATCACAATTTTACTAAAGGCAGAAATATCACATTTATTTCTAACAATAGACAAGAAAAATAAATAAATTTATTTTTCATAATTTACAGCATTCAAAATTTCTAACATAGATAAAATATCACAATTTTTATTAAACCGATTATTTTTCAGGAAGATGATGTCACTTACTCACAAATATTTGAGAGGGAGCTTCCGATAAAAATTCGGCTCGAGAGAGGAGTTCACTGTGTTTCGACCAGAGAAAAAATCTCAAAAGTTTTCTAAGGTAGGAGTCTTCACCTCTCTGAATTTAAATTCTACTAACATATTATTTTATTCTTTTATTAAGTTACAGTTGTGAGCGTTAGTTTACGCTCTAAACACCTCAAGCTTTTATTACGTTACAGGTGTGAGCGTTAGTTTACGCTTTAAACACCTAAAGCCCACGTCCTTTAGTGGACGTGGCAAGAGCAAGGAAACACAAAGCTTTTCAACGAAAAGCTTTGAAAGTAGCGATGGTCCCTAAACACCATCATGTTCAAACGAATCATCATGTATTAAAAGTTTTTTTTTTTTTTTTTTTTTTGAAAGTTTAGGATTGTTACATTCGTCCCCCCTTAAAGAAATTTAGTCCTCTAAATTTGTGTACCTGATTATTGAAAAAGATTTTTAAATTTCCTAAGAATCTTAAACCTATTGCTCTGATACCATAATTGTCACACCGCAATAATTTACAATACTGATATTCCTGAGATGTGGCAATCAAAACATATATATACATCTCTTTTTAGGACAAATTTACAATGGCGAATTCTTAAAAAGTAACAAAAGAAAGTTTAAGCACAACTTCAATATCTTCCCAAAGTTGATCCTGACGAGCACTCAAATGAAACCGCAGTTATCCTGAAAAATGTTTATCATAGTTTGATGAGTTTGGCTACTCAGTAAGTGATCATCATAATCCTAAAAATAATCATGATTGAAAAATTTCAATATTTTCAAAAAGTGAGATCTATTAACAGAAATGCATCAACAGTTTCACTTTCAATAAATGCATAATTAAGTATAATCCAAGTAATTGAAATGCTTATAACACATTTAACGGCAGCGCATAATTCAAAGGATTTCACAAAATACCCTACTGGCGTCCCAAGTAGGTCACCTATATACCCCATCAGCATCCCGATGGGTCCACTTAATCCCTATCAGCGTCCCAGATAGGTCCACTTAATCCCTGCAGGTCCACTTATACCTCACCGGCGTACCGGATGAGTCCACTTAATCCCTATCGGCGTCCCAGATACGTCCACTTATACCTCACCGGCGAACCGGATGAGTCTACTTGCATACTTAAATTATTTCTAAATCTCTTTAAACATTCGAAAGCAGCAATATCATGTACTCAACATATCACTGAAATCATTAATATGAATTTCACTTAAACCATTAATAACAGTCACTCTTTATAACATTTCAAAAATAACCAATCAAATATTTTGGGCTCAAATTTAGAAAGGTAGCAGTTTCTAAAGGCATTCTAGCATAATTGCCAATTTAATATGTATAGAAAAACTCTTATAGAAATTCAAGAATACGAAATTATCACAATTTATGGGATATCAATCCACAAATAAACATTTCACAACAATACTATAATCAATTGCAAAAATGTCTATTTTTAAATAATTAGGCAGTCATTCGCACATGAATTTTACAATGTCTAAATATTCAAAACAGTAGAAAGAAATATCACAATTTTACTAAAAGCAGAAATATCACATTTATTTCTAACAATAGACAAGAAAAATAAATAAATTTATTTTTCATAATTTACAGCATTCAAAATTTCTAACATAGATAAAATATCACAATTTTTATTAAACCGATTATTTTTCATGAAGATGATGTCACTTACTCACAAATATTTGAGAGGGAGCTTCTGATAAAAATTCGGCTCGAGAGAGGAGTTCACTGTGTTTCGACCAGAGAAAAAATCTCAAAAGTTTTCTAAGGTAGGAGTCTTCACCTCTCTGAATTTAAATTCTACTAACATATTATTTTATTCTTTTATTAAGTTACAGGTGTGAGCGTTAGTTTACGCTTTAAACACCTCAAGCTTTTATTACGTTACAGGTGTGAGTGTTAGTTTACGCTTTAAACACCTAAAGCCCACGTCCTTTAGTGGACGTGGCAAGAGCAAGGAAACACAAAGCTTTTAAACGAAAAGCTTTGAAAGTAGCGATGGTCCCTAAACACCATCATGTTCAAACGAATCATCATGTATTAAAAGATTAATTTTTTTTTTTTTTTTTGAAAGTTTAGGATTGTTACATTCGTCCCTCCTTAAAGAAATTTAGTCCTCTAAATTTGTGTACCTGATTATTGAAAAAAATTTTTAAATTTTTTAAGAATCTTAAACCTATTGCTCTGATACCATAATTGTCACACCCCAAGAATTTACAATACCGATATTCCTGAGATGTGGCAGTCAAAACATATATATACATCTCTTTTTAGGACAAATTTACAATGGCGAATTTTTAAAAAGTAACAAAAGAAAGTTTAAGCACAACTTCAATATCTTCCCAAAGTTGATCCTGACGAGCACTCAAATGAAACCGCAGTTATCCTGAAAAATGTTTATCATAGTTTGATGAGTTTGGCTACTCACTAAGTGATCATCATAATCCTAAAAATAATCATGATTGAAAGATATCAATATTTTCCAAAATGAGATCTATTAACAGAAATGCATCAATAGTTTCACTTTCAATAAATGCATAATTAAGTATAATCCAAGTAATTGAAATGCTTATAACACTTTTAACGGCAGTGCATAATTCAAAGGATTTCACAAAATACCCTACTGACGTCCCTAATAGGCAGCCTATATACCCCATCAGCGTCCTGATGGGTCCACTTAATCCCTATCGACGTCCCAGATAGGTCTACTTAATCCCTGTAGGTCCACTTATACCTCACCGGCATACCGGATGAGTCCACTTAATCCCTACCGGCGTCCCAGATACGTCCACTTATACCTCACCGGCGAACCGGATGAGTCTACTTGCATACTTAAATTATTTCTAAATCTCTTTAAACATTCGAAAGCAGCAATATCATGTACTCAACATATCACTGAAATCATTAATATGAATTTCACTTAAACCATTAATAACAGTCACTCTCTATAACATTTCAAAAATAACCAATCAAATATTTTGGGCTCAAATTTAGAAAGGTAGCAGTTTCTAAAGGCATTCTAGCATAATTGCCAATTTAATATGTATAGAAAAACTCTTATAGAAATTCAAGAATACGAAATTATCACAATTTATGGGATATCAATCCACAAATAAACATTTCACAACAATACTATAATCAATTGCAAAAATGTCAATTTTTAAATAATAAGGCAGTCATTCGCACATGAATTTTACAATGTCTAAATATTCAAAACAGTAGAAAGAAATATCACAATTTTACTAAAAGCAGAAATATCACATTTATTTCTAACAATAGACAAGAAAAATAAATAAATTTATTTTTCATAATTTACAGCATTCAAAATTTCTAACATAGATAAAATATCACAATTTTTATTAAATCGATTATTTTTCAGGAAGATGATGTCACTTACTCACAAATATTTGAGAGGGAGCTTCCGATAAAAATTCGGCTCAAGAGAGGAGTTCACTGTGTTTCGACCAGAGAAAAAATCTCAAAAGTTTTCTAAAGTAGGAGTCTTCACCTCTCTGAATTTAAATTCTACTAACATATTATTTTATTCTTTTATTAAGTTACAGTTGTGAGCGTTAGTTTACGCTCTAAACACCTCAAGCTTTTATTACGTTACAGGTGTGAGCGTTAGTTTACGCTTTAAACACCTAAAGCCCACGTCCTTTAGTGGACGTGGCAAGAGCAAGGAAACACAAAGCTTTTCAACGAAAAGCTTTGAAAGTAGCGATGGTCCCTAAACACCATCATGTTCAAACGAATCATCATGTATTAAAAGTTTATTTTTTTTTTGAAAGTTTAGGATTGTTACATTCGTCCCCCCTTAAAGAAATTTAGTCCTCTAAATTTGTGTACCTGATTATCGAAAAAGATTTTTAAATTTCCTAAGAATCTTAAACCTATTGCTCTGATACCATAATTGTCACACCCCAAGAATTTACAATACTGATATTCCTGAGATGTGGCAGTCAAAACATATATATACATCTCTTGTTAGGACAAATTTACAATGGCGAATTTTTAAAAAGTAACAAAAGAAAGTTTAAGCACAATTTCAATATTTTCCCAAAGTTGATCCTGACGAGCACTCAAATGAAACCGCAGTTATCCTGAAAAATGTTTATCATAGTTTGATGAGTTTGGCTACTCAGTAAGCGATCATCATAATCCTAAAAATAATCATGATTGAAAGATATCAATATTTTCAAAAAGTGAGATCTATTAACAGAAATGCATCAACAGTTTCACTTTCAATAAATGCATAATTAAGTATAATCCAAGTAATTGAAATGCTTATAACACTTTTAACGGCAGCGCATAATTCAAAGGATTTCACAAAATACCCTACTGGCGTCCCAAGTAGGTCACCTATATACCCCATCAGCATCCCGATGGGTCTACTTAATCCCTATCAGCGTCCCAGATAGGTCCACTTAATCCCTGCAGATCCACTTATACCTCACCTGCGTACCGGATGAGTCCACTTAATCCCTACCGGCATCCCAGATACGTCCACTTATACCTCACCGGCGAACCGGATGAGTCTACTTGCATACTTAAATTATTTCTAAATCTCCTTAAACATTCGAAAGCAGCGATATCATGTACTCAACATATCACTGAAATCATTAATATGAATTTCACTTAAACCATTAATAACAATCACTCTCGATAACATTTCAAAAATAACCAATCAAATATTTTGGGCTTAAATTTAGAAAGGTAGCAGTTTGTAAAGGCATTCTAGCATAATTGCCAATTTAATATGTATAGAAAAACTCTTATAGAAATTCAAGAATACGAAATTATCACAATTTATGGGATATCAATCCACAAATAAACATTTCACAACAATACTATAATCAATTACAAAAATGTCAATTTTTAAATAATAAGGCAGTCATTCGCACATGAATTTTACAATGTCTAAATATTCAAAACAGTAGAAAGAAATATCACAATTTTACTAAAGGCAAAAATATCACATTTATTTCTAACAATAGACAAGAAAAATAAATAAATTTATTTTTCATAATTTACAGCATTCAAAATTTCTAACATAGATAAAATATCACAATTTTTATTAAACCGATTATTTTTCAGGAAGATCATGTCACTTACTCACAAATATTTGAGAGGGAGCTTACGATAAAAATTCGGCTCGAGAGAGGAGTTCACTGTGTTTCGACCAGAGAAAAAATCTCAAAAGTTTTCTAAGGTAGGAGTCTTCACCTCTCTGAATTTAAATTCTACTACCATATTATTTTATTCTTTTATTACGTTACAGGTGTGAGCGTTAGTTTACGCTTTAAACACCTCAAGCTTTTATTACGTTACAGGTGTGAGCGTTAGTTTACGCTTTAAACACCTAAAGCCCACGTCCTGTAGTGTACGTGGCAAGAGCAAGGAAACACAAAGCTTTTAAACGAAAAGCTTTGAAAAGTAGCGATGGTCTCTAAACACCATCATGTTCAAACGAATCATCATGTATTAAAAGTTTATTTATTTTTTTTTTTTTTGAAAGTTTAGGATTGTTACAGGTTGGTTGCAAGAAGCATAATAAGTTGATAAGCATTAAGCATAATCTCATCCAATAGAAAAAAGAAACCAAGTTTCAGATAAAGCATAAAATTAACAAGATTTGTTTGACTTGGAGGCTTTAGATGCTCAGGTTCAGAATGGGGTAACTTTTACAAAAAGTGCTTCGAGAGGAGAAGGTCATTCTTCTTAGCTCTCTTCATGATATATTGAGAGTAGAAGAAATTTACTGGCGCCAAAGATCAAGGGTGAAGTGGTTGAGAGAATGAGACTTAAATACAAAATATTTCCATACAATTACAAATTCAAGGAGGAGGCAGAATGATTTACCATGAGTATGTTTTGAGGGGGTCTTGGAAGGGGATAGAGTGGCGTGGGAAATACAATTTGTCAACTATTTTCAGCTATTGTTTATAAAGGATATGTATTTTTTTCCTAATCTTCATGATTTGAATTTTCAATGGTTATCTATGGATGAGGCGAATTCTTTGGACGAGTGTGCATCTGAAGAGGAGACTGCATTTGCCGTGTTTGCCTTGCCTGGGGAAAAGGCTTCAGAACCATATGGATTCCCCTTAAAATTCTTTCAAACTTTTTGGGAGAAGAAGAAATTCGATCTATTGACGATGGTCAATGAGTTCTTAGACAAAGGTGTGTTGAGCAAATCAATTAATTCAACTTATGTGGCACTTATCCCCAAAAGTGGTTCTATCTCTGGTATATCAGATATTCGCCCAATCACTCAATTAACAATCATGCATAATGTAATTGCAAAGTTATTAGCTGAAAGATTGAAAATTTTTTTGAATAAGGTTATTATGGTACCCCAATCTGCTTTTATCCAGAGACGGATAATCACAGATGGGGTTCTTATTGCGCAGGAATTTATCCATTCGAGGAACCTCTCTGATGAGCCTGGGATTTTGCTCAAACTAGATTTGGAAAAAGCATATGATCGGGTGGATTGGGATGTGTTACTCGAAATTATGAGGTGTATGGGGTGCCAGTGGATGAGGGGATTTTATCAAGCTTTCACTTTTCAATTTTGGTTGAAAGAAGTCTTAAAAGTTTTTTCAGGTTACGAGAGGGTTGAGGCAAAGAGATCAATTGTCTCCATTCATGTTTATAATTATAGGGGAAGCTTTCAGTCGAAGTATTGGGAACGTGGTGAACATGGGTAGATTTAAAAGATTTCAAGTTTCCCCTAATAGTGCCCTGATTTCACACCTTAAGTATGCTGATGATACTTTATTTTTCAGTGATGCTTGTGAGGAACATATTTTGAATTTTAGATGGATGCTTCTATGTTGTGAAGTGGGCCTTGGTCTCAAGGTAAACTTTTCAAAAACTTCAATTATTGGTGTGGCTTGTGATGATGTGTTGATAGATCGGCTAGCCAATATCTTGGGGTGTAAAGTGGAGGTGTTTCCTGGGAAGTACCAGGGATTACCTATTTCAGATAGAAGACTCCCGAGATCAGTATGGGATCCTGTAGTAGAACGGATGCACTCTAAATTGAATTTGTGGAAATAAAAAAATTTGTCTCTTGGTGGTAGATCGACTTTGATGAAATCATCTCTATCTAATGTGCCGATTTTTCAAATGTCTCTTTTGTGGGGTCAAGAGAATTTGGGAATAGAGATATTCTGGTGATCTGGGATAGAGTTTGCACACTTGTTTATGAAGGAGGGCTAGGGGTTAGAAGGTTAAAGTTGGCAAACTATGTCTTATTGGCCAAATGGTGGTGGAGATCGATGGACGGGATAAATGCTTTATGGAAGAATGTCATAAAGGAGAAATATGGAAAAGATAAGAATAATTTGTGGTTGGAAAGTGGTACAGGGTCCAGAACTCATTCGTGGATCTAGTAAAGAGTTATGCAAAATAGATCTTTCATGATATCATGTTCTAGATGGGAAGTGGGAGATGGATTAAATGTTCCTTTTTAGCATGGGAAATGAATTGGGGAGGTACCTTTGAAGCTTGCTTGTCCTCTAATTTTCAATGTATCTTCTAATCCCATGGCTAAAGTGAGAGATGTTTTGTAGGGAGAGAGGAAGTTGGGATATCAGATGCGTCTATCATAGGGCTAGCGATGCTTTTATTGTGCAAATGTCTGAGCTGCTGCGATTGTTGGATAAGGTTAAACTACATCAAGATTTTCATGATGAGTTGGTGTGGGAAGCTGAAAATGACGGTGTTTTTTCTGTGAAGTCAGTATACAAATTGATGTTCCATGATAGGACTAGGTGGAATAGGGGCTCTTTGCGTCAAATCTGGTCATGGAAGGTTCCACAAAAGGTTAATAGTGTTTTTGTGGGTTTTGTTCTAAGGTAAGTGCCTAACAGTGGATAAGTTATTTCGAAGAGGGAGAATTATCACAAATATTTGTATGCTTTGCAATGAAAGTGATGAGAATCATAATCACTTATTTTTGCATTGTGTTTTCACCTATGATATCTGGTGTTGGTTTTTTAATCACTTGGGCATAACTGGTATGTTACCTTAAAACCATACCAAAATTATTAAGTTTTTGTCTTGCGTTGGTCTGCCAAAGGTTGGAAATATAATATTTTTGATAGGAAAGGCAGCGGGTCTATGGGAGGTTTAGTTGGAAAGAAATAGGAGGGTTTTTTAGGGAATAGTTATGGATAGAGATATGGTTAAGAGGAAAACATTGCATATGATTTGGAGTTGGTTTTTTGTGACAAAAGAAGGTTTTAGGGTCTCTAAGGTGGATATGGAGGTTAATGTTAGGAGCTTTATGTTGCAAAATATGCTAAAGGTGAGACATATGGGGAGGTGGACTCCGCTGTTATTGGGTAGTGTGAAGTTAAATTGTGATGATAGCTCTTTATAGAATCCGGGTTTGGCAGGTGTAGGGGGGTGTTGAGAAATCATTATGGTGAGTGCGTTTTTTGTTTTGCTGGGCCTTGTGGGGTAACAACGGCTAATGAAGCAGAGCTACTTGCTGTGTTACAAGGGATGAAGATCATTAGAGACCGAGGGATACAAGACTGTTGCGTGATTGAATGTGATGCATTGAACATGATAAATTGGTGCAATGCTCTGTCTAGACCACCTTGGAAGCTGAGATCAAGTTGGATGGAGATTATAGATCTCAGTCGATGTATGACGATCACATTCCAACATGTCTGTAGAGAGGAGCATGACATTGCATATTATTTGGCAAAGAGGGGGGGGGATGCTATTTTCGATGTAATTTCCTTTTGATAGCATTGTAATTTTGGTTATCTAATAAAATTAAGGATCATTGTCAAAAAAAAAAAAGAGATGCGTATAAGAGAGAGGGGATGGGCCGAAATTCAAAATTTGCCTTTTCCGTTATTTATTTTTTAAATTTTGAGCTAAAAGTTAGAAATTTCCTTCTATATAGGCTTTAAATTCTTTTAATATGAGGGTAATAGGGGTAAAAAAGAGATTCACAAGATATTCTAATTTGAACCTATATTTTTTAAGCAGTTGTCAACTTTAAAAATACCAAATTTGAAATTTAAAGTCAAGCCCACGTTCAAACTTCAAAACCCATATTTGTTTACAGAGAGGGAGTAGGGCACGATTTTGGTTTAGAAAAGAATGAGGGACTCCACAATGATCTAAATTTGTTGAGAGAGAGATAAAGATAGAGTAGGGCACGATCAGGGCTTGAGAGAGAATGAGAGACTCACGCTGATGTTTTTTTGTTGAGAGAGAGAGAGAGAGCAAAGCTTTGAGATTCAAATTTGGTTTTGAAGTTTGAACGTGGGCTTGACTTTAAATTTAAAATTTGGCATTTTGAAGTTTCAGTATCATCAATAATTATCACCAATGCCCTCCAAAATATTGATTTGAATAACGAAACCAATGTAATTTTAAATAAGATAAGGGTAACATATTGTCAAGAATATTGGAGTAGAGTATTCTAAAATCACCATTAGTACGGTGAAATTTTGAAAGGTAGGCTCTAATTTGATTGTTTAGAGTTAGGCTCTTGCTCTCTCTATCTCTCATTATATATATATATATATATATATATATATATATATATATATATATATATATATATATATATATATATATATATATATATATATATATGGAAAAGTCTTCCCAACGCCTATAAATGAAAATGAACGGTGATTTTGCCTACTTTCATCACCGTCCAAAGTTCATCGTATGGTCACGATTGTCCAATAGTATTTTTTTTTCTTCTAAAAATCAGAATGATCTGAAATTTAGAATATGTGTACATCTTAGTGAGACGCACCAAATAAAAATATGTAAAAAAATAATTCACATAAAATTTTGACCAAAATACCCCTAAAACTTTTCGGGGGTATTTTGATCATTATTTTTCATGTAAAATATTTTTTTGATATTTTTTGTAGATTCACCAATTTTTTATGAACATACGTTTCAAATTTCAGGTCATTCTAATCAATAGAAAAAAAAATGAAAAATAAAACACTACCAGACAATCGTGACCATGCGATAAACTTTGGACGGTGATGAGGATAGACGAAATCACTATTTATTTTCGCCTATAGGAGTTTTGTAGTATCTTCACATATATATATATAACTCATAATACATACAGTATGAAAACTATATATATCATATACAAATCAAGGTTTTAAAAAATAGATCAGTGATTTGGATCGGCCACTTTAAAAACTGTGTTAGATTGGTGGATCGGCGATTTGGATTGGAGAACCGGCCCACTTCAAAGAAATTTGGGGTATTGCAATGTAGATTTTTACTATTTATTGAAAATATATATACTGAGACCATTTTTCACGCCCGAGTATTTGTTGACTACTACATCCATTTCATAGTTAAAATCTAGTTTAAAATGCAACTCATTACAATAAAAATATATCACTCTAACTCAACTTTTTTTATTTTACATTTTTATAATCTCTATTATCAATTGCGATTGTAAAAATATGGGATTTTGGCCCCTCATTTCTTGTTATAAAGAAAAATAAAAATAAAAATCACTGGTGACATAAGCTTTCAACATTTTATGAACAAGGAATACAACATTTGATTATGTTTAAATGGAAAAAACCATACACACAACCAAGAAAAATAAAACATTTATATACCGCTGTGTGAAGAAAATATTGAGTATATTCAATAGCTATCTTATCTACTAGCGTTTGATATGTTACATACATTATAGTCTCGCCAAAAAAGAGGATGCAACGAGCAAGGAAGAAAGAAACGTCGTACATCAGGGAGTTAGAGAGGCGAAGAGTTTTATAAAACAGTCGTTGAGTCGTCTCACGCGTGCAATTAAAACAAGACATGTGGAGCGGTTGGGTAGTGCGACTTTCAATAATTCGAAAATTGGGTGTATCATCTATCGCCGCCCACTTTTTTATTTTGAATTGTGAAAATCTACAAAAGACATGGGGAATTGGTTCAAAATTTTGAAATTTTTTTATTTTAAATTGTGAAGATCTACAAAAGACATGGGGGAATCGGTTCAAAATTTTGAAAATTAAAAACTGCAAGGGGGAAAATCGGTTATGGGTGAATCCAGTGTTTAAAAAAGGTCGAGTCAAACCGGACTCGCCCGGTTCGACTTGGGAATCGGCACTGGGACGTGCCGATTCCAGCAAATTATACGAAATCGCCCGGTTCCAGAGAGAACTGGGCAATTATGTACAGTGACTCGCCGATTCATTGTACGGAATCGGTGAGTGTTCTTCACGGGATTCTTCAAAATTTGTCATTTTTTGATATATTTTTTCTTTTTTTTTGCCATGTGATCGAATATTCAGGCTTTATGCAGCTTTTTCAGCCTTTTCATGGATTAAATGGTGGAAAAATTTCGTGTTCTTGGATCATGAAAGTTGCGGTTTTAGGGTTTCCGTCTTTCCTTTTGTTTCATGCCAAATAGGGCATGAATATGTGAAAATTTTTAGGCATTTTGATCGTAAATGTATTCATCAAAAATTTTTGTTACGAATTTATAATAATCTTTGAGAAAAACAGAGAAATTTGGAGATTGAAGCCACGGGTTCACGAAACAAGGTAAGAACTCTGGTTTTTTTTTTTTTTTTTCCGCCATTTGATCAATTTCAGTCCATATTTTGAAAATAATGAGTTACATTTGTAGGGTATTAAATTTTTATCGTGTCTTTTATCATTTACCATATTCAATTTTATTTAATTTACTCAATTACAGCCTGATTTGTTAGATGAACACAGTGATGTCTGTGAAAAAAAAAGATTTTGCTTTTTTTTTTTTTTTTTTTTTTTTTTTTTTTTTGTTTTTTGTGTGTGTAATCCATGATCGAATTTTTTTTGTAATCCATGGTCGATTTTTTTGTAATCCATGATCGAATTGTTTTTTTTTTTTTTTGGTAATCCATGATCGAATTTTTTGAAAATTTTTTTTTTTTTTTTGTAATCCATGATCGAATAGTTTGTTTTTTTTTTGTTTTTATAATCCATGATTGAATTTTTTGAAAATTTGTCTTTTTTGTTGTTTTTTTTTTTTTTTTGTAATCCATGATCGAATTATTTGTAATCCATGATCGAATTTTTTGTAAATCCATAATCGAATTTTTTGTAATCCATAATCCATGATCGAATTTTTTGTAATCCATGATCGAATTTTTTGTAATCCATGATCGAATTTTTTTAATCCATGATCGATTTTTTCGTAATCCATGATCGAATTTTTTGAAAATTTGTGATTTTGTTTTTGTAATCCATGATTAATTTTTTTTTTGTAATCCATGATCGAATTTTTTGAAAAATGATAATTTTCCAAAAAAAAAGATGTGAAAATCGTGACAAAGTTCTGATTATCATGCAGTATTAAACCATATTTTTTATTTTTATTGCTTGAGTTTGCTGTACTTTTTTTTTTTTTTTTATCCATGATCGAATTTTTTGAAAAATGATGATTTTCTTAAAAGATGTGAAAATCGTGACCAGGTTTTGATTATCATGAGGTATTAAACCATATTTTTAAATTTTATTGTTAAAGTTTTTGTTGAAAAAAGTGTATGTTGATAGATTATTTATGCAAAAAAAATGCATGTTATTATATTTTTAATGTAAAATTGTATTTGTTTAATTTGTTGTTAATGCATTTTTGAGTTGGAATGACTGATGTTACGTGGCTCTGTGAAGAATTGTTTTTATTTGTTTTTTTTTTTTAGTACATGATCGATTTTTTAAAAAAAATCGCGATTTTCCTAAAAGATGTGAAAATAATGACCAAGTTTTGATTATCATGAGGTATTAAACCATATTTTTAATTTTTATTGTTAAAGTTTTTGTTGAAAAAATTGCATGTTGATAGAATATTTATGCAAAAAACATACATGTTATTATATTTCTAATGCAAAACTATATTATATTTTTAATGCAGTTATGCATTAAAAATGTATTTTCAATTTTTAAAATTTTGAACGCCAAAAATACATGTTGTTAAATTGTATTATCGTGAGGAATTAAAGTGAATATCATTGTAAAAAAATCGTGGCATATATGACAATTATATTATCCTGCATTTTTTAAATTTTATTATTACTTTTTTAATGCAAAAAATGTATGTTCTTGATAATTGAGTTGTAGCCATGTTTGGAGCTTGCATTTTGTATTATATTATCCTGTATGTTTGTAATTGATATGTACGAAAATATTATTGTCAATAAAAGTAATTTGCAATAACAAATAACAACAAATATAACTACATGAACTACCCCAACATATTATCACTACACATGGTGATTATTTTTCTTGTTGAACTGTCAGGTTGATTTTTAACGTTTTACATATTAAAACAGTTGAATCATGTCTAGATCTGCAGAAGACCCTACATGGCAACATCGGGTCAGACTTGATCCCAACAAAAAAGACAATTATTTGTAATTACTTCCAAAGAGCGATAAGTAGTGGGGTACATAGGTTCAAGCAACACTTGACAGGGGTTAAGGGAGATGTTTCTGCATGCAGTAGTGTCCCTAGTAATGTAAAAAAACAGATGGCGACATTTCTTAATGCTAACAAAGGTCAAAAAATTGCCAAACATAGGATGAATGAGGAGATAGCTAGTTTATATGCGCCATCAAGCTGGAATGATACAGAAGAGCAATATAATAATGACCTAAAAGAGCAATATAATAATGACCTGGACATGGCCACAAGAATGAGTTTACATGAACAATATCAGAGCGAACGTGGGTTTAGAATGCTTGGTGGGTCTAGCTCAGACATGCATGGTGGATCTAGCTCAGACATGTATGACAGGCCCAGCTTAGATATGCATGGCGGGCCCAAGTCGAGCATGTATGACGGGCCCAGCTCAAATATGTATGGACGGGTTGGTGGCAGTATGTGTCAACAAGAATCAAACGTTGAAGAAATAGTTTCTAGCTTATCAATGAGTGCCAGTATTGCAGGTCATGGTCGTGTAGACCCATTTCTCTCAAAGCCTAAGTCACAACAGATGACCCTAAAAAGCATGGTTAAAGGTACAAGAAACATGTTGGGGAGATATGTTGGTAAATGGTTCTACGATAAAGGGATTCCCTTTGATGCAGCCAATAACTCATATTTTCCGCCTATGGTCAATGCAATCCAGAGAGCCGGGCCCGGGGTAAAACCCCGGACGGCATATGAGTTCAGTGGGCCAATATTAGATGAAGAGGTGGAGGAAGTTACAAAGTGGATTGAAGAATATAAACAGAGTTGGCCAAGGACTGGCATTACTCTCATGAGTGATGGTTGGTTGAATAAAGTTAGCAAAATGGAGTTTTTAAACTTCTTGTCTTATTCCCCAAAAAGGTACAGCTTTTTTGTTTAGCAAAGACGTATCAGGAACGAAGAATGATGCAAACTTCTACGTACGACTATATGATCGGATAGTGGAGGAAGTAGGAGATAAGCATGTAGTCGAGTTTATTACGAACAATGCGCGTGCATATGTTTCTGCGGGCAGCAAGTTGATGGATAAGAGGAAGCATCTAGTATGGACCCCGTGTGCTGCACACAGCATCAATCTTATGTTAAAGGAGATCGGTGAGATCAAAATTGTGGAGGAGACTCCAGAGGAAGCAAGGTAGGTGTCGAGATTTATATACAACCACTCTAAAATATTATTTCTGTTTAGAGAGCACTCTAAGAAAAAAGAGATAATCAGGCCTGCCATAACCCGCTTTGCGACCGATTACTTAGCTGTGGACTCCATTCGAGAATCTGAAGGTGCATTAAAGAGATTGTTTACCTGTGAAGAGTGGTTAAATGACCGCCTCTCGAAGTTCAATACCGGTATAAAAGTGGACGACATAGTCTCAAATAGGAGGTTCTGGTCTCGATGTTCCAGTGTCGTAGAGGCCATTGGCCCTTTGGTCACGGTGTTAAGAATGATAGATGCTGACAAGAAAGCTACCATGAGCATCCTTTATGAAGGTATCGAAAGAGCGAAATCAGCTATTGAGGAGAAGTGTAGTTTTGCTAGCAAAGTGATCGAGATTATAGAACGAAGGTGGAACACCAAATTTGGACGTCCAATTCATTATGCTGGTAAATATATATTTATATCATTAGAATGTTTCATTTTAAATCATTTTTTATGAAATTGTAAATGATATTTTTCTATCTATATATTTTATAGGTTACTACTTCAACCCAAAATTTTCCTATTTGATACCTGAACATCCCTACAAGATTATGGAAGGGGTCAGATACATTATTGCAAGGTTGGAGAGAAGCCAACGAAACCAAGTAGCAGTAATACAAGAGGTATTATTCAATGTTTGGGTAAGAACTTTATTGAGTTGTTATATTTGTGAGGAATAATGCACTAAAACGAAATATATTTGTTTTAGCTTGCTATGTATAGGGATGCTATAGGATCCTTCGGAACTAGACTTGCTAGGAATTCTCGAACTAAGATGGATCCAGGTTATCCCCTAGCTAATATTTTGTTCATTCACATATTTAATCTTATGAATTGTTCTTACCCTTACAATCTTTTTTGCATTTTAATATAGCTGAATGGTGGGAGATATATGGTACTGATGCACCTCACCTACAGAGGATAGCAATCAAGGTGCTCTCCCAAACATGTTCTGTTATTGGCTTTAAGTGCAACTGGAGTACGTTCCAATGGTTGCACACTATTAGGAGAAATCGACTCGCTTCGGAGAAGCTTCATAAACTAGTCTACGTTCATTACAACTTAAACCTTCGAGAGCGACAAATAAGAAGGAAGCTTGAAGACTATGGGCCGATAGACTTAAACACAACATTTGTCACAGACACAGCAGACCGATGGGTAATAGAAGAGGAGGAGCCAGTGTTGCACAAGAGAGCGTTCCTTGAGGCTATCGGTGAGGAAGATCTTGAAGAAGGTGATGAGCAGCATGAAAGAGGAAGCATGCAGCCAACGTATCCACCATTCGTTAGAGATGTCGGTGATATTGCAGCTAATGAGGAAGAGTGGGAAGGGGGTCTAAGGGAAAATGAAAGAGATGATGATTTCGAGGCCACCCTATCCCAGCCATATTATTCACATATCGAGTCCCAACAGCAACAGGGTAGGGATGAGCACGACAGTGTAGGTAAGCATGAATGATGGACAAGCTTCGGTGATTTTGAATTGGGAACACAACAGAACACTAACACTCAGGGATTTGGATATAGTCAGACGCCTGTTAATATCGATGATTCGTTTTTAGATCGAATCAATGAATTGTCAAACAAATACAATCAATGGCACCAGCGTGGCTAAGAAGAAGCATGACGTCGTCTGTCATTTTATTTTTAGATCATATGTTACTAATTGTATGCTTTATTGTAGTCCATGTATGTTGATATACTTATTCCATGATAATTCTATGTTTATCCTTTTGTGTGATGTAAATTAAATGGTAAATAGTAGTTCATGTAGGGAAAGAACATATCAATATTCCCATATTCATACAAAGAAATGAAAATTCTTAATGGAGTACCCTCATTTTTATTGAATTCCTAAAAAACAATATTTATAATGAATTTTAATAATTTTTTCGGATTTTTTTAAATCTTTAATCTGACCGATTCACTCGATTCCCGATCAGGATCGCCGATTCGCCGATCCGGATCGGTTTTTGAGGTGCCCGATCCTGGTCACCGATCCGCTTTTTAAACCATTGGGTGAATCTTTGTCTGATAAAACCGGTACAGACCGTCCCGAACTGGCTGGTTTTCGGGTCACGGCCAATTCTCGATATATTGAACGAACTAGATTGCCTTAAATGATTTTTTATTCCCATCAAACGATTTCGATTCGGATCTGATTTTTTAAACATCGATACAAATGATTAGTACCAGTAGTCTTCGTGCACAAGATACATCAAAACATTGATTCAATTAGTTTTTTTTAAACATAAAAAATATGAATCTAAATACCAAGAACAAAATAGAATATAAAAAAACATAGTCTCTCATAATTAATGTACTCTGCAACAGCCCTCTTCATACAAGTAATAAATATAAAAACAACAAATTGAATAAAAATTAAACAAACACAAATAAAAAATATAGATTGAACTAGTTTGTTAGCACATACTATATGAATCCAAAGATGCACATAATATATGAATCCAAAGACAAGGAACAAAAAAGAAGTGACAAAATAGAGTATTGCATACATAATGCAGTACACAAAACACAACTTTCTACAAGCAATAAGTTTAAGGACACGGTTAGCATGCGGCCAAGCCCACACATGTAGAAATGCGGGCTCCTGAATTAATTTATTTTTAAAATAAAATTCGATCCTAATTTTAGGGAATATAAAATCTTTAATATAGATATTACGAATATGAAAAAATAAATAAATTTTAAAAACTGAAAATAATAATTCTATTAAAAAATATTTAGACTATTAGTCTCAATTGGTTTTAGATGGATCACTTATTTGCATTCATCTTTAAGATGAATGTTTATAACTCATGACCGCATATCGTACAAATGCAGTCCAGCCCGTACGAAACAATTGTTCTAAATATAAACATTACAAACTTGAACATAAACAAATGGGAAATATAGAAAAAAAAGAATACATAACATAAATCGACTTCTACGATGTTCCAAGTGGGGGAAAATGCAAAGGGACGAGAGACCATAGTTAGCAAGTCGGGAGTATCAACATATCGCTTCACTATAAAATCGAAAATAAATCGTTTTTATTTTAAAAAGTCGAATGAAAAATTCGGATAAAAAATACGGATCAGCAAAAATACTTTATGTAAAAATATCGTAAATAAATCGAACTAAGCTAAAAAAATCGGAGTGAAAAAAACAGATAGGTTAACTATGTACCATACTAACTATCATAATTATGCTCCATACTAACTATCATAACCATGCACTATACTAGCCATGTTAATTTGAATTCTAAATTAAAAGCTTGAGCCATGCTAACCATTTAGTCATGTAATTCAAAGCTTGTGCGTGTGCACCATACTAACTATTTGGTCATGTTGATGAATTCCAAATCCAAAGGTGGTGCATGTTTCTTTGAGGTACTTACCCATTTACTCATGACACGTGTTGAATACCCAAAAAAGCTAAGTGTTACTTGCCCAAAAAACCATCACTTTTAAGTTTTAATACAACAAATGGAGCGGGGAGGGAAAAGAGAGAAGTGGTTGCAGAGAAAGACAGACAGAGAAGAAATGAACGTAGAGAAAGAGAGAAGGGGGGTGACCACCAATCTCTCATAGAATAGCACTGAAGAGCAGGCACATGCACGTGCAGAGGTTTTTCAGGTGGTGTTGTCTTTTGAAGTAGATGGTGAACCTGTTTGTAAAGAAAATCAGGTGGATGAGCTGTGTAGAACTCAGACGGTGCTGTCTTTTTTGAAGCTGATAGATTGTTGAATCAGGTTTAGGGAACAACCCTAATTTTTTTTACCTTTTTTTTTTTTTTTTGCCTTAATGTAATATTCTTTGAGCTATGTTACATTTGGGGATTTTTGAGCTATGTTAAATTTTGGAACTTTTGATAGTTAATGTTGAATATGTGCTTTAAAAGTTCTCACTATGATACGGTTCTCTTTTTTCCCTAATCTATTTTTTCCTAATTTTTTTCAAGATGTTAAATTTGGGGATTGTTTATAATTATTTATATCTATCTTTTTTTCTAATGTATTTTCTCCTAATTTCTTTGAGATGGTTCTCTATCAGTGGTTATCTTTCTCTCTCTGTGTATTGGAGCTTGATATCGAGCATTATAAACAGTGATTGATAACTAGTAAATAAATTTCCTAATCTATTTTCCCCTAATTTCTTTCTATGAGCGATTCTCTTTGGAGCTTTATATCAAGCATTATGGACACGGATTAATACCTAGTAAATAAATTCATAAAGATATTAAATGACATTTAATTCAAAAAATAAAAATAAACTAGTGATCAATACAATATAAAGCTGCAATACAATAAAGCCTATAAATCTCTGTGAGCATTCAGTGATTTTCTACAATAAATCGGCAGCCATATGCAAGGAGCACATTTTTTTTTTTTAAAAGAAAGAAATAAAAACAAGAAAAAGGTAAATGAACTTTTTCTTTAGGTATAAAAATGAACTTTTTTGGAAAAGAAAACATGTAAATAAACGTTCCCAAAAAAAAACAGATGTTATTAATAGTAAAGTTTTTTTAGAACTATTTATTGTAAATATAGAACTATTTATTGTAAATATAAAAAAATTACGTTTTAAATTTTTTCATAAAAAAAGCGAATTTTTGACACTCTTTTGAATAATACGCCAATTAAAAGGGAAAAACTCCGATTTCTTGAAATAATCGCGTTTAATACGGCTATTTGCAAACAATGCGAGAGGCACATGAGAGGGAAAGGGATTAGAGAGGGAAGAGGGGCGAGAGATGTAGGGCGTCCACATTCAGCGGGACCGACAGAGAGAGAGCATAGTTATTAGTTTGCAACACGATTTTTTTAAAAAAAAAATCTCCGATTTTTTAAAATCCGTTTAGAATTACGAGTTTTTCAAAAGATCTTCAAAAAATTGCATTTTTTCATGGAACCGATGGAATCTGTATTTTATCTTTTTTTCAAAAAACTTCTTCATTAATTTAATATTATTGAATTTTTATTAAAAGATAAGCAAATTAATAGTAGGAGTAAATTAAGAATCTTGATTTAAAGTAAAATTCCATAAAATAGTACAAAATAATATCCCTTAAATACGTTTACAAAAAATTACAAACAATATATTCCCCAAAAAAATAAGATATCAGAATAATTGTGTAACCCAAAATAATAGGCAGAATTAGAAGACTAACCCAATGAAAAACCCTTTTTTTTTTCTCTTTAAACCCCGTGCATCCTTATTAAGAACATTTTGTGTGAGATTCAAAATTGCTTACAGATTTTGTATACTAAATATTTAAGTAGCTAGGAATTCAGTTTGAAATTCGAATTTGCTTAAATATTTTGTTGCTTTTTTAATATGAGAAATGATCCTATAGGACCCTCCTCCACCCATGTGTGTAGGACCCTAAAGGATCACCATTAAATTTGACAGGGATCTATAAAAAAGTTAAATCCCACACCTATGTGATAACTTTTTTAGAGATTCGTATCAACTTTAATGGTGATCATTTGGAGTCCTACACACAGGGTCTTATAGGATAATTACTCTTTTAATACGTAGAGAAGTTTAATTATTTTTATTTTTTATTTTATTGGTGTTTACAACATAGTATTTTGGATGGACTACTATTTTATGTATTTGGGTCCTCATTTTGTTTTAGTTAATTGCAATCCTATACTGATGGTCTTTTTTGTACTTCTTTTTTCTTGAAACAATAATATATCTTAGTTTAGGGTGCAGTTGGCATACGGATGCATCCGTAGCTATAGAGGTAAGGTGCACCTTCAAATTTTATCATGGTATATAATTTTGAAGTAAAATGTTCTTAGGATTATTTGAAAATCTATTTTTACATCTAATTATAAAAATTTTAAATTTCAAAAATAGTTAAAATCAAGTAGATCTATAAACATACAAAAATGTTGAAAATGGACGGTGTAGGTAATATGTTGTAAAATGCACTATTTCTGAGACTTAAAATCTTTTTATTTTTCATGGTTATATATCTCAATGTCAAGATGATCGATGTCAAGATGATCAATCAAAAGGTTTTTCAACATTAAAACTACATTTTCTAATAGATTTTTGAGGTGCATCCGTAGTTCTACATTATAGGGTTGCATCCTTATATAAACTTTTTCTTTTAGTTTATACTTCTTGTTATCTGCTAATGTAATTCTTGTGTTAAGTATTATTTATATTTCACTTTATACTCCAAATAAATCTGTGATATGTTTCATGTTGTGACTTATTGAAAGTTTTCGACAATAAATTGTCAAGTATCACTCTAACGACACTAGGTAAGGTCATAAATTATCGTTCGATGGTTTTAATTATCTATACAATAACTGAAAATCATAATCCTATATTATGTCATGTTTACATATTTGATTTTTTTCACTTTGTTTTTTTGAGACAAATCCGAATTATTTATGACTTTATAACTTACCTCATTTTTTTGATGATCTGTATTTTTTGACCCGATTTTTTTCTACCGACTTTTTGAAACAAAATTGATTCATGATGTTTTGACTTGCCCATATATTTGCTAACTATAAGTGGTAAAGAGAGAGGGAGGTATACGAGACGGTAGAGAGAGACTCGAGAGAGGGAGCGAGTGCGAATGACTTACGAGAGAGAGTAGAGTTAGAGAAAGAAAGGGGTGTGAGAGAGAGTAAAGAGGGAGTGCGAGTCCCAATGGTGGGAGAGCACCGGTGGAATTGGGGCTTTCAAGCCCCAATTAAGCCAAACTGGTTCGATATTAAAAAGAATTGTTTGGTAAGATTATAAAAAAGTCCGATATTTACAACATTCGACTGTTATGATAGTTGCCTAAACCGAAAGGCAGTTTGATGATGGAATAACAAAAGTTTTTTATTTAAAGTGCGGCTGGAGGTTTGAAATATCAGACTTGTGAAATAACAAAAAAAAATTGTGTTAAGTATAGATAGACTTGATGTTTTAATCAACAGACTGCACAATACATAGGAAGTATAAGGTGACGTTTGAAACATCGGATCGTCCACCCTAGAAGTAGGATTTGTTTGATTTTGTGGACATGGCTAACTTTATGAAAGTAAAATAAATAAATAAAAAATAATTAATAAGCGGCTTGATGTAGGCCACATCACATCATAGGAAAAAATAAAAAAATACGTGAGGATAGGACTTCCGCATAAAATAGTGGCTTTTTTGTTTTTTTCTTCCTTAGGAAAGGGCTTTACACCTTACAACATATGAAATTGATTTCTCATAAACCTTTGGCTTGCAAGGTATGAAGCCAATTTTTCAGAAATCTCTCTTGTGGACAGAGATTTCCAATGAACCAAACGCCAAGGAAAATAGAGAACTGTGTGGGAATCTTAGAATTTTGTCCTTCAAGAGCAGGAGTGCTCCGGATAATATCCTTTGATTAGGGGTAAAATCGGAATATATTTGAAAAAGCAGGAAAAAGCCCGGGAGAATTAAGTAGGCCTCAAGCAATGGGTGCATTCAGTGTTGTATGGCTTGGTACATAAGCATGGAATTCTTTCACAGCTCTTTCTGCCTTATGTAATCAAACCCTTGTTCTTATTGTCACCTCCAAAATTAGGGTAACATTCAGATACAAAATTTTTTCTCGATTACATTCAATTTGAAGGTTTCTCTTGAATTGGGTTTCTGATTTTCTTTTTTTGGTTCAAGTAATAATCAGAGTGTTTTATGTGGCAATATTAAATCATGGCCATAAAATTATGATTTTATTGGTTTTTTATGAAAGTTAGGTTTCCTATAAATTTGGTCCTAATGTGAAAAATGTGTTATGTTGAAGTATCATTTATGTTTGTATGAAATAAGGTTGTTTTTTTGCTCTAATGAGAAGTTTTCTATGTAGCAGGTTTAACAAATGGGGCAGAAGCTTGGAAGTCTATGGGGAAGAGTTCAAGGTATGCTCTAAACCAGTAGTTAATCAGGACAACTGTGTGCTATTGATGAAATGTACACTATCCTCTGATTGTTAAGGATTTTTATTCATTTATTTTTGAGCAATAAAATTGTTAAGGTGTTCCTCGCCTATTTTTCGACATATTGTCATTCATTGTGCCATAGCTGGGTTTCATATGAAATTTACTTGTGATGCATGAGCCTCTAGGTATTTATGCAATGAATTGCCTTACCGTTGAGTAATTTGGAACGGTTAGAAGGTTCTTATACACATCTTTCAAAGAATATGGCCTTATCTTCGACTTCATAGAATAAGGCTCTAATATTTAAACTTTCTGCAAATGAAACTACTATGCCATCACAGTCGCGCATTTAGTACTTGATAGAAGGTGACCAGTCATTCGTTATTTATGCATGTGTTAAACTTTATTGGGTAGCATCAAATTGTTGGAAACTGAGCAATGCTCCATCTTTAGAATGCTGAAACTGTCACATTTCTTTGTTTTCCATGTTAAATTTGCCGCTATGACCATTTCTAATTTTTTTTCGCATCATTTCTTGATATCAACATATAAACAACATATTTAATCACTAACATGCTTATATTTGCATGGACATCACGAGCAAAGCAACTCTTTGTATTGGAAGTGTTCGAAATTTGCTTTTCACATTTTCCTATAATGTAATTAAGTAATTTTGGCAGGCTAGAAGATGAGCTTTTTGTCCAATCTGTCATGTCTTTTCCATCATTTCTATCAAACCAAGCTTCATCCATATTGGATCAATTATTTATGTACTTGAAATTTGTATACTTATGACATTTTTATGTGACAGGTAAGCAGCAACTACGAATGATAACAGACAAGGTTTTTGATGAATTTGCAGCAGAACCTGATGCATTTTCATTCAACCGAAATGATCTCTATATTTCAATTCTGGTCGTCTATAAGTAAGAGCTCGTTTTCGTGATTCTATGACACACCCAATTATTCCATTTTTGTGTTAAATATCTTCTGTTTATGTTTGCATTGGAGAAATATCTTCCAAAACATGGTAAGGCTGTGTTTCCTGTTCTGATATACTCCATTTTGTTCTGTTACAGTAATATCAACAAGTATTTCCCTGGCCCTCACAAGGAACCTCCATCACGTGAGCTATTGGATGCTATGGTTGAGGTATGTCTTCCTGCCTAAGTCCTCCTAGAAGTTTTGAAAAAATATTTGAACTTCTAAAATAAATCTTAAGTTCGGTAGTTTCTTTTTAGAATCTGATTTTTGAAATTACTGTCACAAGTTATGAGTGCATGGTCAAATTTTATTTGCTTAATTTACAAGTAGTTTCTTTATTTGGACTGTGCAAAAAATACCAGACGTCTCAAGTAGTTGGTAGGCCTCTATAAGAAGAAAACCAACTGAATTCACCATACAACACAAAGGGCCCCTTTATGTCTCTAGATACGGCTGGGGGCTTCCTTTATCAGGATCTCCATAGGTAGGAGGGCCTAAAAAAGCTGGGTTTGACTCAAGAGATCTCTCACCCACAATTGCCATGATCGCTAAATATTACAATGCCCAAAGTCTGGGATTTTTACAGTGCAGGTATTAGATAATTCATAATTTTTAGTGTTTCTTTCCCTTATTTTCCTCTTATGTCAAAATGGGTTGTTCCTTTTTTCCCCTCCCCCTTACTCACTTGGTTTTTTACTGGCATTTTATATCAGAAGAGGCAAAAAGAGGTGCCCATTACTTGAAATGTTGCATGGTTGAGTTGTCTATTAAGTGGATGCCTTAGAGCACTGACTTATGGCAATCCACAAACTATTATAAACCTTAGCTCTAATTACACACCCAGCTATAGGCGCCATGTTTGAGCACTGCCATATCCCTAAGATTGTGTTTGTCGACTGCCATATCACTAAGATTGTGTTTATCGAAATACTGACGGAAGAGAAAAAGTAGGCATGCACCATTTGACTACTTTGGGGATGACAATTAATGCTTTGAGATTTACTTCAAATAAAATATATAGGAAACATTTAGCCATGCTTTATATGCCACGTTCTCCATGTAACAAACTTCTGTTCCTCTCTCTCGACTCGTTTGATTTGTATCAACATGAATTCCTATTTTGTTGCTAGAATTTTAACTTGCTCTCCCTAATTCTGCCTGGGCCTTCTTCTAAGGACTATATAAATGCATGAAGCAATCTCTCTCACTTTTGTTTAGAACCCAGGCTTGGGCTCTGACTGACCATGGTCCCAATGTCAAGCCAGAGGGCTGATTTGGCCGATTCAGACCGCCCAACTCCACCTATTCTCAATTGAAAAATGGGAAGAGTTTATTTAAAGTTGCAACCTTAAAATGTAGAAAAAATGCACATCTTAAAAATCTATCAAAAACTGTTGATCTTTGTGACCTCGAGATGTACAGATGTAAGGAAAAAAAGAGATTCTAAAATACAAAAAAATAGTGCATCTTGTAATACATTAGCTAGACTGTCCATTCGCAAGATTTCTATGTATTTCTAGATCTTGATCTGTACCATTTTGTGAGTTTTAAATTTTATAATTAGATGTGAACTAATTTTTCAGATCATCATTTAAATTTCCGACACCAAAATTGCATCTTTCAATGAGCTTTTGGTGTTGCGCCTTAATTGAATTGTTTAAGGTTGAAACCTTGTACAGCCTTAATTGGATTGTTTAAGGTTGAAACCTTGTACAAACCACACCCTTGAAAAATATATAAGCTTCTAGGCTCGGGTCTGACTTCTCCCTGTTTTTAGGGTTAGTCATCTAGACCCAGCACCCAGAGTGAGTTGGGCAAGTCTGGGCCTGAGTTGGTGAATTATGATAATAACTGAAAGGAATCCACATCATGCCAACAATTTGTAGTAATTGCCTTTTGCACATGGAACTCATTTGTCATTGTCCACTCCTCTCTCTAACTAAGCACTTTAAAAGTCTTAACTATCCTGTGGCCATTTTTGCAGCGATTTCATTTGGGTCGAGACAGAGCCATCAATCGAGACGAGTTCTACGAATTGGTTCGACAATGTGTCGCTAAAGATTTGTTTTGGTTCGTTGCGAGCAAATTCATCCTTGCTCTTTGTGCTGCCCCTGCTGCAGCTTGCGGGACTAAGAGAGTAGCAACTCGAGTTCCTCGAGTGGGTAAGGCAGTGGAGAAGATCCCGACTTCGGTTCTTGCCTCTTTCTTCACTGTCGGCTTCATTCTTCTCCAAGATGCCCCAGTTTCGATCGAATGAGTTACACCTAATTATTCGAGATAGAGAGCTTTAATGCATTCTTTGGAGAGAGAGAGAGAGAGAGAGAGAGAGAGAGAGAGAGGCTTGATATATGCCCAAGATGCCAAGCAAGGAAAATTGGATACTCTGTTTACTGTTCATTGTTTTGTTCTGAATGTAATGTTTTCTTGTGAATGCAAGTGTTCAATACTTTCTGTAAAATTTCTGAAGGAAGTTCTTGCAGTGCACCTTTTTGAATACGGTACCCCTTCCAAAATCGATCGAAGAGATAGATATTGGTCTCATACAATAATCTTGATCACTACAATTGTAAATCGAAGAAAAAAACTTTAAACCTGACAAAATAATCTATCTTAAATTTTTTAGGACTCTTGATTTTTAATTCGTTGCAAGTCTTTGGATCGGCTTTGGCTTCTGAGCCTCAAAATCATGGACTTCATACATAAAGACATTTGCAACGAGTTCTGATAAATGATCCATGAAAAACCAAGGTAGACTCATGCATCTGGGTAGCAGAGCGCCACAATGTGATGCCTAGATTTTCATTTCGACAATTGAAATATGAAAAAGGAATTACTTGATTAGTTAATCGGAGAGAGAGCAGACGAAGGATATATTCTCTTTAATGTAGTGTACTCGTAGATTTTTCATTTTTGGATCACAATAGTTTCTAGGTAAATTGGGAAGCACTTTACAGTCATTATATTTAAATTAAAAATTGAGCTTCTAAATACTTAGATCTAACCATCAGATTACGATGCTATTTTTATGAGGTATGTGAGACCTAAAAATGCTCCTAGATTGGGTTCTACCCAGTCCTCAATGGTCCAATAAGATATAGTTAACAACGAAATTTAAAAAGGGATTGCTATAAAATAATTTCCTTTTAGTACAAGGTCACAACATTGCTCAACGAGTGGACATGAAATCTGGCAGATTGAAGTGTGCAATATTCGAGAAATTTTATTTTGGATTTCGTGCCTGTTAGATGATACACCTTCAACTACCTGATTTTATATCTAACATTAACAATGATTACGACTTCTTCTACCAAAGGTAAATAAGCTTGTCATATATTTTCATTAGAAAAAAAAAAAAAAAAAAGGAGAATTCAAACTAAAATCTCCCATTTCCTCGTGTGTGTCACTGGCAATTTTGATTTTATTTTTGAATCACTGTTTTACGCGTAGGAACGATTGAGGTTATGTAACTGCGAAAGCATATGATCGTTTGGCTTGTTTCTAATATTTCATTTAATCAGTGAGTGTATAGTGTAAATTGTCTAAAGAAGTGACTAATGTTTGTTAAAATAATTTTCAGATTCGACCTTCAAACTCTGAGAGAGAGAAAGGGGGAGGGAGAGAGAGTCTCTCGTGCTTGCCTATAAGAAAATTTTAATTCCATTCTTATCAAAAAAAAAAAAAAAATTTAATTCCATTGCCATTCAAAAGTTGAGAGAGAGAGAAGAATACTTAATATATGGAAAATAGTTTGATAGGGCTGCAGCCCTATCAAAATAAGTACAGCCTCACCTTATAACTCATCAAAAATTGCAATTCAAGAGTTGGAAAACATTTAAATTGATCATCTCAGGTTGAACATTATGGTTAGGAAAACAATTTAGGATTTTAAATTCTAAAATAGTGTCTATTGCAACAAATCATCTAGACCGTCTATTTTTTCCTAAAAATAAGTGTTCACATATCCACAAGATCTGTACCATTTTTTAGTTTCAAATTTAATTGTCGGTATTAGAAATTCATTTTAGAGCCATCATAGAGATTTTTTATGTCTAAAATGCTTTCCATATGAGAATTTGAGGTGAGTATTTATTTTGTTATCATAAAGCCTAGGCCCTATAAAAACTTTATCATTTATAATGGAAAAATTATTTGATGAGTCAGTGGGCGCAAGAGCCCTGACATGCAAACGTCCATCCTAAAGATGGATGTCATCTAAAGTGTATGGTCCATAAATAAGATATGGACAATGCATTAACAAACTACTAAAATATTATATTTTTAATTTTAAAAGCTTTTTTTTCTTTTCATATTTATGATCATCTTGGCTTAGATAATGAATCTACAAATAAAGTTAGAAAAAAAATCATCTAAAATGAATTTTAATGGGGGCCAGCATATGTATATAGGAGTCGGCCGACTCGTAGCAACCCCATCCTTTATATATATATATATATATATATATATATATAAATAAATAAAAGGTGTGGTTTCTTATAAGGTTGCAACCTTAAATAATCGAATTAAAGTGCAACTCCAAATTTTCTCATATATGTAATTTTGGTGTAAAAACTTAAGATTATCGAAAAATCTATGTTCATATCCAATTATAAAATTTTAAACTCCAAAAATGGTTAAAATCAATTAGATCTATGAAAATATTGAAAATGGACGTTCTAGATCGTATGTTGCAAGATGCACTATTCTTTGGATTCAAAATAATTTTTTTTTCATATTCATATATCTTGATATTGAGATGTTGCAAGATGTACTACTTTTAAGATTCAAAATATTTTTTTTTTTTATATTCATATACCTCGATGTTGAGATGATCAATTAACGTTTTTCAATATTAAAATAAATCAACATTTTAGGGTTGGAATAAGCTTTTTCCATATATAAAAGAAGTGGAAGATATTTATGGGGATCCGCTCGTCCATATTTGACTATCAATGAACTCCTCCTTTTTGTCTTCACGTGAAGCCTGGGTGAGTCGAACCTGGATCCGGAGACATTTTGTCTTGCCATCGATATTTCTTACCTGCAAATAACGGGAGGCGTCCGTTTGGGTCGGGGTCCAAGTCCGGGTCCGTTTAGATGCACTATTTGTTTCATTTTAATGAGAATAATTGTTTGCTACAATATGCAATTAAGAAATATAAAGCATTCATCTCCGGGTTAAAAATTATATAATTTGGATATTTTAGATGCACTATTTGTTTTATTATAATAAAAATAATTGTTTCATACAGGTGAGGCTGCATTTCTACACTATGCAATTAAGAGATATAAAGCATTTATCTCCATATTAAAAATTATATATTTTTTAAAAATTAAGATTAAATTATATTTAAAAAATATATTTATTACGAAACCCGCATTTCTACATGTATTAGCTTGGTCGCATGCTAACCACGTCAATAAATAAAAGGTGTGGTTTCTATAAAATTGGAACCTTAAGCAATCCAATTAAAGTGCACCCCTAAATTTTATCATAATTTTGATATAAAAAATTGTTAGGATTATCTAAAACATCTATTTCCCATAAATAAATAGCCTCTTTGTGCAATTCCATAAAAGTAAAAGCCCATGGTGCTGCTTGAAAAGCCCGCAAAGTTCTAAAGCCTGTGGCCACTGGGGTTTTGTCAAAGTCTTGGGGTGTTTTGTGCCATTTACGTAAAAGTTGGGTCCATTTCAATTTCCCTCTGACCTCCCAGTATGTAATATGTACTGACAAAATATCAAGAGCAAAGAAATTATTTGTACGATAGGAAGTGTCAGTCAGTTCTCTGTTACTCGTCAAGGTGTGTGTTGAGCGTCTTCGTCTGGTCCATCGATGGGTCAGGTATTGGCCACTGTTCAGGACAAATTCCAAGGTAAATCTTTCTGTACTTTCTTTTCTCTTCTTAGGTTGTTTTGTTTCTTTTGCGATAATCGGTTTTCTCTTCTGATAATCAAATTCAATTAGATTTTTTTTTTTTTTGATACCGGAGGTGGTTTGTATGTAAATTTCATGCTGCAATACCCTGTTGTCTGTTTATTTTTCTTATTCTTTTCTGTGATATGATATTTTGATTGTTTTCTAGTATTGTGGCTTAATATCTCTTTTGCTTTTAGTATTTTACTGATATTTAGTGTTTTCCCTTACTTTGTTGTGGTTTTTAGTGATTATTGATCTTAATTTATACGCAATTTCATCTTCGTTTTCTTTCAGAATTTTGGCCTTCATTGGTTTCTCTTGCTATTGATCATGACTGAGTCCTCTTGGTTCATCTCAAGTTTTCTATGAAATTTTCTGCTTTCAGCTAATCGTCAGCATGTTTTAGTTCATGTGCTGTAATTTATATACTAATTGTAAGGTTTAAGCAGATTCAGGGAAATTTTGGTGGAGTTTCATAGTTAATTATTCGTAATTTTTATCTTGATTTTTTCCTTTGTTAAGTATTATTACTGTGGTTTGTGCCTATTACAAAAATATTTAAAACACGCATGCAACTTTGTCTTAATTGAGGGACCTTTGGGGCATATTTTATTGATGACTTTTTCTTTGATACCTTGACAGTGTGAATCTCATTGTTGACCTTTTTAAGGTGATTGATGTACACAATATATGCATGTAAACTTTTTGTCGATTTAGGTTTGTTTTTTTTTTTTGACATTTAGTGGGGAATTATTCTGCATCACTATCTTGTGAATCTCTAGTTTCTTTTTTTGCCTTGTCTTTTTTCTTTTTCTTTTTCTTTTTCTTTGGTGGAGTGGTGGGGGGAAATGATGTTATTCTATAGGATATGCATATTGTTAAAGGCTTTCTTCCATTTAATGCCTATCACTTCTAATAATTGCGCTAGTTTTTTCTTCTTCTTTTCTATGACAAGGTTACATAGGAATGGAACTTGGGACAGTGTGTGAAAACCCAACTGCTACCATCTAGATCCAAGCCCGATTCCTAACATTTGTGCTAGTTTAGCGTTAGTTTGTTGATATGTTGCCTTATGTTGGATTCGTCAGAGATTTTATGGATTTGGCTTTTTGTAATGACATTCAATGAATTAGTGGGTCTTCTAAATTCTTGCAGCTTCTGATTTTCACCAAGATATGGCTTTCCTATCTTATATGGCACACTCATGAGATTTTTGGCCCCCATTAAAGTTACCCTCTCAGTCTGGAACTACGCTTTGGGGATCTCAAGTAGAAGCATGTGTGACAAATGTGGCACATGCGAAACACAAAAACTAAAAATATTTCCCCAATCTAGAAGTTCATCACTTTCGGGTAATCAAGCTTTACAAGTGTCTCATGTGTCAAGCATAAAAGCCGAAATTAGGACCTCAAATTTGATTTTATTATATTCTAGAACTTCAAGAAGAGCTGAAATAATGATTAATGTCCATGATATAATTTGATAAAGCCCCATTAATTGTGTAATGGAATTTCCACATATGTAGTCAAGAAGCCTTTAGGTTTTGGTGCAAGGTTTTGGATGTTGGGTGAAATAAGGGCTAAAATGACAGTTAAATATATTTGATAGATGTTGTGTCACAAAATATGGTTTGGATTAGAGGATCAATATGAAAAGATCGCTGAAAAGCATCACATATGTGGTCACATCAGCAAGGGTAAATTGAGAATGCTAGAGAAGATAAAATCATAAAACATAGAATAAGAGAAGTTCACTTAGGGATGCCTTGGAGCTCTGATTCGATTCCACTTGTGTGAAGATTTGAGGGATGCTCTGTTCTCGATTTCTTTGATTCCACGACAAGTTTGGAAATGAAAGTATATTTGATTAAGAATAGATGCGGCATTATATTAGTGTTAAAAAAATGATGTAGATTAGGTTTATTAAATCCCTTACATAGGCTAATGAGTGCAAAAGGATTAAAAGATCCTTACAGACAGATAAGAAACAGTAGGACCATAAGCCTTCACAAGGTGATACACCATGTTCAATATGTACATAGTCCACTACATGGTGGCTGTTGGTTTTCTAGTTTTTTGTTTTAAGGAGATTTGTTTGTTGGCATAGTGCTTCTTTTCAATCAGGCTCGTCGTACACTGTTCTTAACCAACTTATCTTAGGGCTTGAGTTGCATGGCATTTTGGAGTATTAAGATGTATCTGGGAAATGGTTTTTTGGTGATTTGCTTAGAGGTTTCTTGAGCTGCTCAGATTAACTTCAATGTTACTTTTTCAGTTGTTTATCATAAAAATGTTTTGGGTAACAGAAAGCAGGATTTGAGATATAGAAATTGTATGCTTACTAAGTAATATCTATGGTGCATTTGTTTAAAATAAACGAGCTAAGATTAATCACATCATCCTCACAAAAATATTTTCTCATTTCAGTGGTCATGGCACTCAAGGTATTGAAATGAGAATTGGGCAATCTAGCAGTCTGATTTGGAAAACTTCTTACGCCATTATGACCCCTGAGCCTCTTAACCTATATATAGATTGGTTGGGCATCTATGGTGTTTAATTGTTGTTTCTTGGTGTTTGGGTTTGCTTAGGATTTTTGACACTCGCAGGAGAAGGAATTGTCTATGTCGATAGATGACACCTTCACCTTTTTAGATGCTTTTGCATTCCATGCAGATAAGGTTTTGTACGGATTGTTTGCGAGTATAATGCCATAAGTTCAATCTATGAAAATTAAGAGGCTTGCTGTCGATGTAGTAAATACTTGCTGAAGCAGGGACTCTGGGCATTTCAGGTTGTTGAGAGGTGTTTCCATGGTCATGGTATCTGAGGTTAGCTTTGTATTAGATGACTTTTGCCAAAGCTCCTGGATTTAAGGACAGTTTTATGGCCAATGTTATGGGGGCCAACTACCATGCATAAGCGCAATTGTCCTTGTTTATTGTTAAAACAAACACTATTCTCCTTCTGAGTAGAAAGACAAGGAGGATTAATATTATTATTTTTTCCTGATGAAAGGATTTGTATCATTGAGGGAGGAGGAATTGGACTTAATTCTTGATTATGATGAACAAGATTTTCTCCTCTAAAATACTACTAAAAATTTGGTTAACTTAATTATTCTTCTTCCTTTATATAGTTCTTCTTAGGATTAGTTTATTTTTGGAGATTTTATAGTGTTGGATCAATTGCTACACGTTGTGCTTGTGCTAATACCTTGTTGTGCCACTTACCTTTTGTTTTGTTTTCTTTGTGTTTTAAGTTCTGCTTTTCTCTTGAGCAGGTAAGCAGTGGCGGCAACGTCAACTGAGAAAAATAACAGATAAGGTTTTTGATCATTTTAAGGCAGATACTGGGAAGGAGCATTTAGTTTTTGAGGATCTTTACATTGCAATCTTATTAGTATATAAGTGAGAGATCCATACCTTTTCTTACTGGTCTTCTGTTATTCGCTTTTGCTTTTGAAAAAGGTTCTCTTCTTTTTTGGTTACATATGGGTACTAGAATATGTTCCAAAGTTCAAGCAGATGACTGCTTTTGTTTCAGTGATATCAATAAGCACATACCTGGGCCTCATAATGATCCTCCCTCTAAAGCAGAGGCAAAAGTTATGATGGAGGTATGCACTCCTCATTTTTTATTCACATGAGTTGGCCGTTTGCTGAACTCAAGATATATAAATTTTAGAATGATATGTGTTCCTTCACTGTTTGTTGACTACATGTGGATCTCAAATATCCATTCTCAAGTAGAGAGAGTGGAGATGAACCATTTTCTACCATTGTTGGCTCAAGTGCTGGATTGGTTCATCTCTATTGTTTGTCATTGACTCAGATGGTGGAGACTACATGTGGTGTAATATCCAGTCACTTCAATTAAAAAAGATATTAATATAGGAAAACAGAATGTAGACTATACACAGCCTATGCGTCGTACATAGCTGGAGCATCCAAAATCCATTCCAAACTATATGGTGGAAGTCCCCCATACCTGGGTATATCTATCCTTAGGAACTACAATTAAACTTGTGTGAGTCATTGCGAACGGGCAGTGGATTCCTGGGCTATTTGCAATAACCATTCACAGGCTGTGTATGTTGTATCTCCCAATGATTGAAAGCACGCCAAACTGTACTTATGTGTGGAATGCTTTCTCCAGAGGGCAGGTATCCACCATGCAGAGCCTGTGTCCGATATATATTACCCAGCTGGGGGATCCACTGGCTGTTGTTACCAATAGAAAACGGAGTTTAACCGTAGTTCCTAATGACAAAACCATGCGCAAAATTGAACTGTGGATTCCCTAGCCGTAAAGTGTATTAACTTCCCCTGAACTACTATCTCAACCGAGAATATTTACACAATTTGATTAACATTGCATTTGTATCACTCGATTGCAGACCTTCGACTTTAATCAAGATGGGGTGCTCGATCGTGAAGAATTCTATGACTTCATACAAAAATTAACCTCGGATACGCTAACCCTGGTTAGTCGTAACCTAATCATTGCCCTTGTGGTGGCCCCTGCCATGGCTCTTATGACCAAGAGAGCAACAGAGGGGGTGCCAGGGGTGGGTAAGGTGGTGCAGAAGATGCCCAACGCCATTTATGCATCTCTTATAACCCTTGGGGTTGTTTTGGTTCAAAATATGAGTGACGCTAGTGATTAATCAACCTGGTTCGTTGGGTGGAGATTCCCTTGTTGTCCTATATGTTGTTTCGTTTAAAGAAAAGACCGGTTTTCTTTAGAAGTTTGTGTAGAAAGAGAACATTGATTATATTCTTGTGTTATATATGCTTTTGGTGTCTGGCTCCAAAGTCAATAAAGTAGTACTTGTTTTAATCCTTGGGTTTGTTTTTCCCTTCCGGGTTGTATCATGGTTCTGAATTGGAGTGGGGCCTAAACTTTTTATTGGAACATGTATAGATGGACCTCAGAGAGAGAGCGAAAGAAGAGAGAGAGAGGAGTCTCTTTATTTACTCTAAATATTTACATCATTATGTATGCCTTGAAAAGTGAGATACCAGGTCCTTTATTTTTAGGAAAAGTATACAATGAGGCTACTTATCGATAGTACAAGGTGGATACAATTAATTTTGACCATTGGATGTGAAATTGGATAGTTGCATTTATTCTATTGATCAAGCTCAAAGTTCAATTTTTTTTTTTTTCGAACTTTATGACATATTCAAGCTATCGGATTTTACATTGGATGGTTCTAAGTAATTGTGACCTCTTTAATAAATGGTTTCATTATATACAATCTCTTATTTTTAAGGGTGTGGTTTGTATAAGGTTAAATGTATTTTTAAATAGTGTGCAAGATGATTTTTCAGTAGGGAAAATCTTTATGATGGCATAAAAATTTATTTTCATCTTTAATTATAAAATTTAAAGTTTAAAAAAGTAGTGTAGATTGAGTAGATCTATAAACATTTAAAAATGGTGAATAATCGTCAGACCAAATAATTCATTACAAGATGAACTTTTTTTAAACTTGAAATCCAATTTTTTTCCATACATCTTGAGGTTGAGATGATTCATTTGAGGGTTTTTCAACATCAAAACTTCTTCTAGTAGATTTTTTGAGGTGTATTTTAATTTGATTGTTTAAGGCTTCAACCTTATATTAAGTTTTTCCCTTTTTTTAATATCCTAATGTTCTTATGAGAAGGCCATAGTCATCCGTAGCCCTTAGACTTTGAGTGTGGCAAATGGCACACCACCAGCTGCCGTATCTAATTGATGGGGTTAATTGTGATCTTATATGAAAGGTAAAGCCCCAATTGTGTAATTCATGTCCAATTGCTAAGGGTGATAGTGAATAGTGACCCTTGTATCCTTGAAGGGTCTTCGGGACTAATGGTTTGTTGTTGAGCCACTTACAGTACGCCGATGACATGGTGATGCTTATTGAAGGCTCTGAGGACAACATCCATAATATTTGGCTTTTCCTGGAGCTGTATGAGCATGTGTCAGGAGTTCGTATCAACATGAACAAGTATAAAATTATCGAGATTAATTGTAATGCTTATGATATGTTGGACTTGGCTCTCTGGCTGAACTGTGAGGTCGCATTTTTTCCCACTAAATGTCTGGGTTTGCCATTTATTGATGGAAGAGCTACTCGTTCTCTTTGGGATCCTCTCATTCAGAGGATTAAGGTTAAACTAGATGGCTAGAAAGCGAGGTTTCTGTCCTTTGCTGGTCGGAAGACTCTTATTAAATCCACTCTAACTTGCCTTTCTATTATCTTTCTCGTTTTCGAGCTCTTGGTCCCATCATTATGAAGCTTGAGACGTTAATGCGTAACTTCCTATGGAGAGGATCTCGGTAGAAAAAGAAGTTCCACCTTGTGAATTGGGCCTTGGTTTACCTTCCTAAGAAAGATGGAGGCCTATGGATCCGTAGTTTGACGGTGGTCAATGAGGCATTACTGACTAAACGGTGATGGAGACTTTCCTCGCAAAGGAACAAGCTTTTGGGCTAATATGGTGTTGACCTTGATGGTTATTCGAGGCCAATGATCCTCACTGCAGTGTGGCAAGACATTGACGCGGTTAGACCGCTGTTTTGGCTTATAACCGAGTGAGTGCTTCTTGGTGATGGAAAGACTAACCTGTTTCTGACATGGGAAATGGACAGGGCACTGTACCCTGAGGTTTTTAGGAGGTCAAGGCATAAACAGGCAAGGTTGGGTAATATGATTTCGTTGAGTGGAGGTCGACCGTAGTTGAATATCGTTTTGAATATCAGAAGGGACCAGCGTGTGGTAGATCAATATGTTTCGATGCTTTATAGCTTCTGCTTCCATCCCCAGAAGCCAAATAGAATTATGTGGTCTTTGGAGCCCGATGAATGTTCTCGGTTCGATCCTTAAATGAGATCCTTTTTAGAGAGATATATTGGGGACCGCCCACTTTTGGCCAAGTTCTGGCGATGCAAGGGCTCTCCTCGAGTCAAATCCTTCCTTTTGCTCCCGGCTTTCAAACGCCTTCTCATTATTGATCAACTGCACTCCAAGGGGATGATAATAACAAAAATATCATGGGCCATCATCATTATGGATGGTACTTGAACCATTATCTCTATTTTTTAAACCATTTTTTCATCAATAGAAATTAAATAAATTAAATCTAATCAAAATATTGTGTAAACCATAAAATAACACAAGTCTACTCAATCTTTCAACAAAATCTTTCAAACATATATCAAGTCAATATGTTGTAAATATCTTCCAACCATATGCCCACATACCATATCACCAAAAAATAGGAAAAGGAATAAGGGTGGGTGTGCCACCCAAGGGAGGCACTCATGGGCCCCACCTTCTAAAAATATAGTGGGCTCATATGCACAATGGGCCCCCATGATATTTTTATATATTTAAAATTAATAAAAAGATTTAGAATATTATTTGAATATTTAAACCATTGTAAAATCAATAGCTTTTATAAATCTAAAAATTATAAATAAAATATCCAGAGGTTCATAAAAATTCAAATAATAATCCTAAAATAATTTTCATCATAAAACAAACACAATTAAATTAATTTGATGGGAAAAAGATCCATATGGTTTAGGAATCAACATTCATGGGGCACTTCACTGTCAACTGTAGACTACAGACCACAGTTGCTTTATCAAACCGACCCATTATTTTTCATGACCCACAATCCAACCAGGGGCTCATTAGCGGGTCACCAAAGTCCAGCCGATGAGCCAACTGGTCACAATCCCAGTCTGTGGATTTTAGGTCAACCCCTAGAGACGTGTCAATGTCACCTAGACCTGATGCGACCACATGTCATATGGTGCATAGGGGTATCTCTCGTACATGCATACACTTCACCCTAAAAGGTGGATTTCTGGCTTTCCCAAACGATCTATCGATATGCATGTCGTGTGATGCCGTATGGATGAGGCTTTGACCCCCGTCTCTGTAGGCCACCATCACACACAAGGGTCACCCAATCCCTCGGCTCACTCATCCAGGCATATTCTCCGACCTCATCAAAGGCTAACTCATTAGAACCCTTATCGGTTTATTCTTTATGCCCAGGTAACGTGGGTTTTTTACAATCGACTGGCCTAGATTGTCAAGCACAGTCTGATATCTACAAACATCGTTTGCTTAGTATGGTCCACAAGAGACCACACTCCCATTGAGTTCATGTTCTACTATATCATTTCATTTCATAAACACTCATAAAGTCTTTAAAGGCTACATAAACCCAACACCTACTACCTTGGAAACTCAACGCCATTATAGACAAAATCTTACTTTGCTTGGGTTCCAGTGGAGTTTCTTTTGTTCATGTTCGTCACGGTTTCAACCCAGATGCATATCTTTTGACAAAGCTTGCGACGTCTTCTTAAGGAGCTCTCCTTATGCTTGGTTGATTTTCTTTTGCTTTTGGTTTCTTTCTGTTTGTATCTCCTTTCATTATCTTAATGAAATTCGCATACTATCTTTTAAAAAAATGCTTATATTATTATTATAAAAAATTTAGTCAAAACTAGTAGTACATTGTGTGTTACACGTTTCAATTTATGTGCTTTTTATAGATAAAAATGATATATTGTTAAAAAAATCATTGTTAGAGATTCAGAGTCATATTCTTGTTCTTGTGGCATATCAAAACTACAAAAGAGCACCATAAATATTTTTTAAAAGCGTTTTTCAAATATGTTTTATAAATGCAAATTTGAGGTTCATAATACACCGCGTAAAAGATTTAAAGAAAAAGGAGAAAAATCACCACAAAACTTTTTCGATAACTTTCCCTTCGTTTTCTATATCTCTTTATTTCTGCTGCTTCCTCGGCTGCTGCTTGCTATCCTTGATCATATGATCAGCAACCAACAGTTTATTTTGAACGCCAGATTTTTCCTAAATTTTTTACAAATATTCTTGTCTTATTCCCGTAAATATAGTTACTTTCACTTTTTTGGATTCAAAAATATAAATGTCATTCTTTTTTTTTTTTTTTTAAGAAAGTATGAGCAAATGAAAAATAAAAAGAAACGCAAAAAGGAGCAATACAGAGAAAACAGGGGAAGGGAAGGGGAACGAAAAGAGAGACGTTACAGTCAGTCAAGACGTTGCCTTGTTAGTCAATCCGCCTCAAAGTTGAAACCACGAACGACATGATGGAAGATGACATCGACATCCCTCAGCAAAACCAAGATTTCATCCATTAGACCGCACAACCTCCATGGAGCGGAGTCAGGATTCAAGCACCATCTAATCACATTTGCGCAGTCGCCTTTAATAATAATTCTAGGGAAGGGTTGGTCCAATCTAGAGACCCATTTTCAAGGCCCGGTTTCATTAATTTCACAGGGATGAAGCCTCCCAAAATAAATCCAAATCGTCGATCCAAACTTATCTTTGAGAAGGCCTCCATATCCTGATGGATAGGTTTGAACAGCAACAAGTATGAATAATGTGTGAAGAAAAGGTCCTTGGGCAAGAGCCGAGTAAGCCCATTCTACAACGGACCGTTGGAATGCTGAGAGGAAGGATGGCAAGTCTCTACTACACCTTTCAAATTTCACTCCCTCTACAGCTTCCACAAAAGGGCTTATATATATATATATATATATATATATATATATATATATATATATATATATATATATATATATATATATATATATATATTAATGATCCCATAAGACTTTCGTCTATTTATGTGTGTAGGACTCCAAAAGATTACCATTAAAGTTGGCAAAGATCTCTAGAAAAGTTTTCACATGGGTGTGGGACTTGACTTTTTTAGAGATCCGTACCAACTTTAATGGTGATCTTTTGGGGATCCTACACACATGGGTGGGAGAACGTCCTATAGGATCATTTCTCATATATATATATATATATATAAATGATTAAATGAATGAATTAAATCATGGGTAGGTGTTTAAAATGGATAAGGCTTTTTATTCCTTTTTCTCTTAAGTTAGAGTTAAGATGTAGGTTTTCGCAAAGAAAAATTAAATATGTGGATGAGATTTTCATGAATTATTAATTGTCAAACAATATCCTCAGTGTATCAAAGGACCTTTCTATAAAGAAATAATTATTTTAACGAAAAATTGTTTCATGTATACTAGACCGCATTTCTACATATGCGGTCCAGAAAGTGTAAAGCTTCCATCTTAAATATGGCTGCATGTATGTGCTCAATTTAAAACAATAAAAACTAGCGGTCCAAATGTTTTATTTCTAATTTTTAAAGTTTATTTATTTATTCATGTTCATGATCTCCATGATAGAGATTACATGTCCTTAAAATTTAAGTTTTAAAATTAATCTCAAAAATAGATTTATTAAGAGGTCCGTATTTTTAAATATAAACTTGGCTGCATAGAAATCGAGTCCATTGTGAAATATTAAGTTAACCTTGTACATAATTTTTAGTATTTGCCTTTAATTTCTGGAAAAACCTTAGAATTTGGTACCATACAAAAAGGGTTAGTCTTCATAACTCTAGTCATAAATTAGGAAATAAGTTTTGAATTAATAACTAAATAATCTCTTGGATCATTTATTGACATATGTGGAATATGGAGCTTACTTCTTAAATAAAGACAGGAAGTAATTTTTATGAGTTTTAAGATCTCATACAATGTTTAAATTAAGCAAATATAGTATAACTTGAGCTAAAACTTGCTTTATCTTTCTTTTCATCCTTTTTCTTCAGTGTTTAAAAAATCAGTGACCCGATCCGGAATCGGGCGATTCAAATCGGGAATCGCCATGACCGTCTCGATCCGATAAAAAATCGGGATTCAGTCGATTTAGAATAGTAGACTCACCGATTTTTTGCGGAACCACCGATTCCGATGATTCTTCGCCGAGTCCGATTGATACTTCACCGATTTCGAACGATTCTTCACCGAGTCAAGCAAAACAAAAAAGTATGAACAGTTTTTTCTTGAATTTTTTTTTTAAAAAATTTGAAACAAAAATTACTGATTCCACCGATTTTTTCGATCCAACCTACCAATTCCCCTAATCCGATATGGGTATGGGTGTGACCGATTCGAATCACCGATCCCTTTTTTAAAACCTTGCTTTTCTTTAAGCAAGTGTAGTATAATTTGAGCAAAAAAAAACATATTCACTTGTTCTTTGTTAATTAATTGGAGAGAAATGATTTTTCTTGAATGGCTATAGCCTAATCTGACTAAAAAAACTATATCTATTTGCACTTTGTTAATTTCATTGGAGAGAAATGGTGGATTTTGTTTATAGTTACAACAACTCTAGGTGGACATGTCCTTGGTTTCTCTCTCATGATAAAAATAGTTCTAAATATGGCTCATTTATAGACATATTTCTAAATATGGAGCTAACTTCTTAAATAAAGACAGGAAATCATTTTTATGAGTTTTAAGATATCAAACTATGCGTAAATTAAGCAAGTATAGCATAATTTGAGCAAAAACTGGCTTTATCTTTCTTTTCATCCTTTTCTTTGAACAAGTATAGTATAATTTGAGCAGAAAAATCATATTCACTTGTGTTTTGTTAATTAATTGCAGAGTGTGAGCAGATATGGCAACTGCAACATATATAACTACAGGATATTGAAATCTGTCAGTGTCTAATTGTATGCTATACTTATATAGAAAATGTATCTTATAGTTTTAGTAAGTATTGATTGTACCCTCTCTATAAATCAGTAATTGTATTTAGTCTAATTCAATTATTGGATATAGAGAAATATTGTTTCTCACATAGTATCTAAACAAGGTTCTCTACGATCTTATCTGGGCCTGCCTTCTCTGCAATTGGTTATGTAGTACATATGGTTAGTCAATTTCTGAGTGCTATACATTCTATACAGCATGCTGCTATTTTGCGCATCATTTGTTATATCAAGGATAGCCGTCACCAAACTTTATTATTCTCCTCTTCTACTTCACTTGAGCTTCGGGCCTATACAAACTCCGATTTTGCAGGTAATCCGAGTTATCGCAAATCTACCACATGATTCTACATTTTAATCAGTGGTTATCTTATCTCTTGGAAAAGCAAGAAACATAACTGAATTACTCAATTAACTACAGAAGTTGAATACCGAGTTATAACACAAACCACCATCGAGATTGTTTGGCTATGCTGTCTGCTCGAAGACTGCCACTATCTCTAGTCCTACTCCACTTTATTATGACAACAACAATGCTATTTACATATTAAAAAATCTAGAGTTCCATGAACGTATGAAATATATTGAAGTCAATTGCTATTATGTTCAGCAATAATATCTAGCGAGCATAATTTCCTTATTATATATGCCCACTGCAACACAACTCGTCGACTTATTCACTAAGTCTCATCCCCTGCATCCTTTCTTACAATTTGTTTCCAAACTTTCCATGATTTATTTCAAATCATCAAGAGTTTGAGAGGGAGTGTGAACAAATATGGCAACTACAACAGCTATGAAAACTGGATAAATTTGTCAGTGTCTAATTGTATGTTATACATATATAGACACTGTATCTTATAGTTTTAGCAAGTATTGGATGTACCCTCTCTATAAATTTACAATTATATTGTAGTTTAATTCAATTATTAAATACTTAGAAAATTTGTTTCTCATATAGAGAAATGATTTTTCTTGAGTAGCTATAGCCTAATCTAAATATATATATATTTGCACTTTGTTAATTTCATTGGAGAGAAATGGCGGATTTTGTTTATGGGAAAAGTTTATATAATGTAGAATCATAGATGCACCTCAAAAAACTATTAGAAATGATGTTTTAATGTTGAAAAACCCTCTAATTGATCATCTCGACAACAAGACATATGAATATGAAAAACAAAAAGTTTTTGAGTCTTAGAAATAGTGCATGTTGCAACACATTATCTAGACCGTCTATTTTCAAAATTGTCTTATATTTATAGATCTAGTTTATTTTAACCATTTTTTAAATTTATAATTTTATAATTAGATATGAAAATGAATTTCAAGATAATCCTAATTATTTTTTACAACAAAATTACATATTATGATAAAATTTGAAGGTGCGCCTTGGATTGTTTAAAATTGCAACCTTATGGGAACCGCACCGTTAGTTTATAGCTACTACAATTCTAGGTGGACTGGTTGTCTCTCATGATAGAGATGGTTCTCTCTCATGATAGAGATAGTTCTCTAACATCTTGATTGAACTGTCTGGAGGAGAAAAGAACAATCTAGAAACTCTTTAATCTAGCCTTGAGTATGGCTGAAAGTTCGTGTTATTCCAGTTGTGGTACTATCTCGCTTTCAAAAGTACCTACATTCAACTATTTAAATTTGGGTTATTCAATAAAAATTGAAAATATCGAGAAGATAAATGTGATAATCTCTCTCTAGATCGCCACATTTAAGCATTTCAATTTGAACGATTATTTATATTTGAAAGTTATAAGGGTATGAATTTAATTTTAACTATATTTACAATTTTGAGCAATATTTTTAACCCAAGGTGAATTAGAAATTTTGATTCATATTATTAAATTTAAAACATGTATTTATCAATTAAAATTTAAAGAATTTGATTTTTAGAATTATACTCATAATGAAATTATTTTCTTCATATTTTAACATTTTAAAATGGGTGCAGTTGGCATATGGATGCATCCGTAGCTGTAGAGGTAAGGTGCACTTTCAAATTTTATCATGGTATATAATTTTGATGTAAAATGTTCTAGGAAAGGGTTCTATACTTCCCCTACAATATAGAAGATCTATGCTTCCCCTACCATCCAGCCGTCCAATTTTGATCAAGAGAGCCATTCACTATTTGATCTTAGATCCGACATCTAAAAGTATTTTATTTTTAGTTTTTTTATACAAATTGTATGAATATGAAATTTGGTACGTGCTATCTTCTCATTGGGGTGCACCTATAAAAAATATTAAAAATAATTTTTTGATAAAATATAATGATCAAAATACCCCTTAAAAATTTTAGGGGTATTTTGGTTATTTTATTTTATTGAAAATATTTTTTTAATATTTTTCGCCAGTACAAGTTTAATAGAGGATTGGACGTCCAAAATTCGGTGTCAAAATAGTTTATAGACAAAAAATTAAAAATAAAATAGTGTAGATAAGTGAAATTGTGATTGGGGTAATCTTAGCCCTCCATTCAGAATGGACGGTTAGATAAGAGGAAGTATATAAGTTTTCTACTATGGGGGAAGCATAGAAAGCTTGCCCAAATTTTCTAAAGATTTTCTCAAAATCTATTTTTATATCTAATTATAAAATTTTAAATTTCAAAAATAGTTAAAATCAAGTAGATCTATAAACATATGAAAATCTTGAAAACGGACGTTGTAGATAATATGTTGTAAAATGCACTATTTCTTAGACTTGAAATCTTTTTATTTTTCATGGGCATACCTCTCGATGGATTTTTGAGGTGCATCCGTATTTCTACATTATAAGGTTGCATCCTTATATAAACTTTTTCCTTTTAAAATTTAACGTATAACATAAAATTATCATCTTGTAAAAGGAATATTGGGAATAATATAACATTTACTTAGAATAGAATTATTATAGAAATCAATTTTTATTTATAATTTCGTTTTAGGAAATTATATTATGGAAAAGTGTTATGTGGTCCCCCGAGGTATCATACATCGATGGATGTAGAGTGGTGGTACCTCCCAAAAAGCTAAAAAAAAATGTTTCTAAAAAATTATTATTTTTAGTTATGAAATTTTCTTTTACAAAATTATTTCATGCGGGCTGGACAGCATTCTACATATGCGGTCCGGAAAGTGTAAAGCATCCATATTAAAGATGGATGCAAGTAGGTGTTACATCTAAAAACAATGGAAACTAACGGTCCAAATGTTTTCTTGCTAGAATTATTATTCTTAATTTTTAAAATTTATTCATATTTATGATCTCCATGTTAGAGATTATATATCCTTAAATATTAAGTCTTAAAATCTATCTCGAAAAAAGATTTATTAAGAGACTCGTATTTCTACATATACAGGCTTGGCTGCATAGAAACCGGGTCCAATTTTTTTTTATTACATATTGGTGATCTCCATGTTAGAGACATATATACCTAAAAATTAAGTCTAAAATCCATCAGAAGAAAAGATCATGAAAAAGGGCGCCTAGGTCTCATAAAAACAGTGTCCTTACATTATTATATCTTTTCAAATAAAAATAATGATAATTAGAAAGAAAATAAAGTTAGTATTGCTTTTGTCTTATTAGCATTTAATGTAAGGCGAGGAAATTTGTGAGACATGGTTATTTTGCATTAGTATTGTATATTTATTGCTTCATGTAAAAAGTTAATTTTAAGGATATTTTTATTTGAATCTTATGATCCATGGAGTATTTGAAATGCTAGAAATGATATCACAATTTTGAAATACTTAGATCCATAGTTCAAGAATTAGAGTGTTCAACTATTCCAACTCATGGGTATGTATACTTTGATGGGTATTTTGAAATTGAATCAAAAAAATGGGTAAAATGTTAAATAATTGATATATCTCCCTTATTATGAAAGTTAGATCAAACTAGAATTGCCTGATTTGAACTGTGATCTCTGGGTGGGGATTTGGCTTTTAGATGGCCCGATATTGCTGGATCTCTATTGCTTTTTATTTTTGGAAAATTTGTCAAATTACCCACAAGACATGAAAAGTTTAATATTTTGCCACATTGATGTTTTGAAAATATCCATAAAAAAGCACATGGTCTCGAGTTTGAATATTTCCAAATGTGCAAAGTGATAAATAATTAATCTATTATAGGTATTTTGATAAATTTTATATATTTTTTTGTTGTTATATTTCTCCAATTCCCTATAGAATAGATAGTTTGGATCAATCCGGGTCATGCGTTGGGCGCCTCAGTGGGGATGACAGGCCCTACCCATTTTTAAGTTAGTTTGTATCATACATTTGCCGCAAACGGTATGTAATCTCAGAGTTTATAGGAAAAGCGGCTTATTTCTGCGGGGATGCATAATTACACAATTTAGTGGGGATAACAGGCCCGCACCCATTTTTAAATTAGTTTGTATCATACATTTGCTGCAAACGGTATATAATCTTAGAGTTTATAGGAAAAGCGGCTTATGTGTGCGGGGATGCATAATTACATTCCAAGGCGTCACACATCTATCTATCTTAAGTGTAGAGTTGTGGTCTCTCCAAACGAATGGCAAAATTACTAGTTCAAAATTTTCTTTTAAAAAATTATCGTTGTAGATTTTACAATTTATTTTTTTACACATTCTTGATCTTCTGTTAGAGATTATATATAAGAAAAATTACAAAAAAAAAAAAAAAAAACCCCAATAATATACTTCTTATGCAACTTACCCCCAACGCAATTTTTTTTTTTTATTTTTTTTCCCTACAATACACTGTCTTAGCAAATACCCCCCAACAAAAATATCCATTTTCGTATAAAAAAAATTAATTTTGGTCAGACATTTACGTGGGCATATGTACAGTATCAAAAGCCACATGCGCTACCGGACCGCCATGAACCAATTAAACTAAAAAACATGCCAAATCATGTTCATTCTCTGTCGAACCGCACTTTTGTCTAGAAACAAAAGTGCCAGAGCCCGTGTCTGTTCTGCCAGAGCGTGTGTCTATCCTGCTGAACCGCACTTTTGTCTAGAAACAACAGTGCCGGACCGCTTGTTCAATTTGCCATACCATTGTTTTTACCATAACGAAAGTGCCAGATCACATGCATGTTCTGTTGGATCGTAGTTTTGACCAGAAGATAAACAACCAGAACAAAAGTGGCAGATCACGTGCCGGTTCTGCTGGATCACATTGTGTCGGACCGCTTGTTTTGACTGCCAGACCGTAGTTTTGACCAGAACAAAAAGTGTCGGATCGTAGTTTTGACCAGAACAAAACTACCGGATCGTAGTTTTGACCAGAACAAAACTACCGGATCGTAGTTTTGACCAGAACAAAAAGTATCAGACTGCTTGTTTTGACTGCAAAAACGCATTTTTGAGCAGAACAAAAAATACCGGACTACAGTTTTGACATAATTACTGAGACCTACATCAGATTTTCAATAGCATCACACATTTTCCCATTCACTGTGAATATATCAAGTATGTTTCTTATCATGTACTGCATTTCCAGCATAAATATATGTTGCTTATCATTCCAATTTGCATGAGGACCTTTTTTAATCATGCTCCCATTTCTCATGCAAAACTAGCAACGTTTAGTTTAGCAAGGAATATTAAAGAAAACGTGGCCGCTCTCCCTCTCACCAGTGCCCTACATGAATCAAACAAACAACATGAATTATATGGAGTCTCTCAAAAAAATAAAATAAATTATATGGAGAAAAACAAATGCACATGTCTATTTCACTCAGCCAAGGAAATCAGACAAACAGCATTAATTATATGGTGTCAGATAATTCCGATTTATAGAAAAAAATGAAAAATAAAACACTACCAAATAATCGCGACCGTACAATGAACTTTGGAAGGTGATGAGAGTAGGCGAAATCACTGTTCATTTTCGCCTATAGGGGTTTTATAGTATCTTTCCATACATATACATATACATATGTAGTATCTTCCCATATATATATATATATATATATATATATATGGAAAAAGTTTATATAGAACCAAGGCTCTAAACAATCAAATTAAAGCCCACCTCAAAAATTTCACTAAAAGAGGTTGTTTTGAGGCCCAAATATCCTCAAATTGATCATCTAGACATTAAGATGCATGGATATGAGAAAAAATGAATTTCAAGTTTTGAAAATAGTGCATATTGTAACGCAATTTTTGGACTGTCACTTTTCAAGGTTTTCAAGTTTTCATATATCTGCTCGATCTACACTATTTTTTAAGCTTTAAATTTTATAAATAAATATGAAAATATATTTTAAGGCTATCACAAAGATTCCTAGTTTTAAAACCACATTTCTTGACACTACATGAAGGTGGGCTCTAATTTGATTGTTTAAAGCCTCGACGATCTATAAACCGTACATATATATATATATATATATATATATATATATATATATATATGGAAAAAGATCCTATCAGCCCAAGGGCATATTGCTACAGTAAACACCAATGGCCCAAATTGAATATGGGCCAATCTTACGATCCCGAATGTCTGGTAGTGTTTGAATTTTAATTTTTTTTTTTACAAATCGAATTGATCTAAAATTTAGAATGTGCGTACACAAAAAATACGTGAATCTTTAAAAAATATATAAAAAAATATTTTACATAAAAATATTGACCAAAATACCCCTATAAATTTTTGGGGGTATTTTGGTCTTTTTGCGGATTATTTTTTTTATATTTTTATTAGGTACGCCTTGATGAGAAGAATATACATCTAAAATTTTAATTGATTTGTATTAATAGAAAAAAATTAAAATTCAAATACGAAAAGAGATCGTGACCGTCATATCAGCCAAGATTCAATCTGGGCCATTGGCATTTACTGGAGCGATCAGCTAGTGGGCGTACAGAATCCACTATATATATATATATATATATATATATATATATATATATATATATATATATATATATATATATATATATATATATATATATATATATTATACTCAGAATACATGGCGTAAAAGATAGATCTTCTAAGTATACTCGATTACTCGAATACATGAAAGATAAATTTTGTAATCATACCCGAATACTCGAATACATAGCATACTTGAATACATACCATACTCGAATACATAACATACTTGAATACATAGCACACTCGAATACATAGCATGAAAGATAGATCCAGTAAAGCATCCCCTTCAAGCATATGAGCAAAACCTTTTCCTGTTGCATGATAAATATATTCATATCGTCCTATGATCTTGAATTACGACTTTTCATATAAACATAATAAATGTGAATAAGTTCATTCACATAATCCAAACAAAAATAAATAAATTGATAAGTCATGAATGTGTTCCTGTTAATCTTTGAACCATTGACTTTTTATGTTAAACTATATAGAATAGCATTTCAAAAGTAAAATTACTTGACATCTGTTTCCATAGTACATATCAAACCAAAAAAATGTTTCAAATGTATATATCAAACTCCAAATTACATATTAGCCACTTTATCTGTCTCAGTCATTTTTTAGGCCAGTTTGGAATACCCTTTCCCTTCACATCAGGTTCCTATATAGTCATTCCCTTCTGGGCACCCCTCTTTCTTCGTGGTTGCAAATTCCACCTTAGTTCCTCATACAATGTTAGCGCAGGAACGTGTACTTGAAAATGATCATTCTTTTTCTTTGTTCTTCTCTCATTGTCTTCCTCGCTCTCGTTTTCCTCATCTCCACCATCTTCATTCTCACTCTTATTTTCTTCATATCCATCATCTCCCTCTTCAGACTCGTTTTCCTCCTCTTCACCATCTCCCTCCTCCCTCCCTCCCTCCTTTTCACCATCTCCCTCCTCGCTGTTACTTTCATCATCTCCCTTTATTATCCCCTCAGTACCTGTCTCTATATGAGTATTATTCAATAACAGATCATGGGATGCCTATATATAACATTTGGATTCCCCTGCTAATACTTTACCAGTAAGTGCAGCTTGTAGCATCCCTATACAGGTATGTCGCTACATGTAGACAATAAAAAAATAAAATAGTCTATTAGTTTTATTTTTTGTAAATTTTTAATACATATTAAGACAATAAACTAACAAAATACCAAAAAACAACTATAGTTATACCAATCTCCTATCGTCATCATCGCTCGTAGAGCATTGTACATATGATTGCGACTGTGACGGCGTACATGGGGGTATTTGTAATTCTATGTGTAAACATGTTATACCAGGCCATGTACTCTTTTGTAGGTACTCCACCAAATTTATCCACAGCTGTTGTGACAATATTACGTTCTCGTTGTTGTCAATCGTTTATCTGCGTGCTCAACTCTTCAGTCCAATTTGTGGGATGTATACCGACTTTCTCCCTCCTATCCCACGTGGGAGGCACAACAGGAATTCGTTGCACCTCCCCAAATTGTCGTAGCATGTGATCAGACATATAGTACTTTGCAATGTTGAAGCTTATTAGGCATGATCCGCACAACGCACTTTATTTTCTGACCAGATCTAATGGCCTATACTCCTCATCATGAGACTCCTAATATGGTTGTCAGTTCACTTACAAAAAAAACATGGCGTAATGAATACTTATTCGTATTTAATCTTAGATAGATTATCTATAGTTATATAACCACACAAGCAAACCACTAACCATATCAAATGAGATGTCATCAAATGAGATGCTTTTGTGACATGATTGTTTCTTTCAAAGACAAGCTCTGGGCATTATTGGGCTGATCAATGTAGGCTTGGTGCCTAGAGTTAAAAAATGCTTATAGATCCAGCATTGCACCAAAAATAGTAAGAAACAAAAAGTAAGAAGGCAAAGAAGTTGTAAATATGTAAATATATATTATAAAGATAGTGGAAAATACCTATAATAAGGTCATTGACCCACTAAAATGTGTTTTCCCGCTCGCGACCTATGATAAGGAACGATACAAGAAGGCAAGCACCGCAATACCCCATGTATATTGTCCTGCATCATTAAAATTTTGAAACAATTGCAAGTACATTGCAAGCGTGGATCATTTATATGAGTCGGCAAATATAGGTGTACCGACAAAATAAAGGAGATACGCTCGAGTATGTTGCATGAGGTGTACTTTGGTGGCATTTTTTAGTAATTTCCTGAATCTCGTACTGGGCAAGTGTTGTAGTCCACGTTTCAGCTTTCAATATGCGAGTTGCCATTAGTTTCATGATTAGTCTCCTAATCAAATCAACGTACTGGAGAATTGGTATGTATCGTGCTTCTAGAATCCACGAGTTATATAACTCAGCCACATTGGTTGTTACTTGGGTATATCACCTACCACTAAAAAGTGATGTGGCCCAACGGTCTGGCGATGCTTCCATGAACCACTTGAATAAGTCTTTAGAAATTGATCTAATCTCACTCGTCTTCTTAAAATACTATTGCGGCATGTCTGCTCTACACGCTCCGATGAAGGATATTACAACTTCCTTCTTAACATCATTATGTATGTGTTGTACTTCCTTCTTGAAATTCTCCAATAAATGATACTCAAATAATACATGATGTGTATTCTCAAATACTTGACAGACAATATAAACTAGACCAGGATGTCTATTTGATAAAAAAATGAATTCTCAATCAGTCACAATAGCAATCTTTAAAGATTCTATAAACCATAACCAGTTATCGGTACTTTCGGCATCCATAATAGATAATGCAATATGAAACATTCGTCCTTCCCCATCGAGTGAGTTAGCAGCAAGCAGAATCCTAAGGTATCGTGCCTTCAGTAATGTCCCATCGAGAAATAGAAGTGGACGACATCCACTTTTGAAGCCATGTATTAAGACATAAAAGCTTAAGAACAATCGACGAAATCAACCATCATTTTGTCATACTTGTCATGTTGCATAACTATCAAGATTTGTCTCCATCACACGGTTTACATATGCAGGTAACTGGTTGTATATATCCTCTTGCGATCCATGTATGTCTTTGGTGGCCATTTCTATCTCTCGTCAAGCCTTGCAATAGGGTAATTCTAACCCATAATCTCGAGACAAATCATCAATTAATTTATCATCGTTTAAGGATGCAACAAATTTTTAGGACGCTCTTCTTTGTACATCATTGCTTGTCCCAATATTACATGAGTGTTCTTTTTTCCATGTTTTGATGCTAAAAATATTTGTCCTGCCAAACTTCGATGCATATATGTCCCATTTGCATCCATCACCCTTGCCTTCGCCCTTATGCGATACGCCTCATTTTTAACGTGACGGTATCCAAAATAGTGTGCTATAGAAAACTTGCTAAGGGTTTCTTGAAAATCATCTAGAGATTCAAACCGTTGCCTTATCCCGGTAAGTGCATCATCCCATGAACTAAAAAACCTTGGTGCATTACTTTGTTCGGAACTAGAGACCAAAAAAATTAGAGGATTAGGGGGTCTAACATCTTCAATTGCCCTGGTATTACGTGAAGTACTTCCACCCCTATATTCACTCCCATCAAATACATAGACAAACATATTATTCTCGCCTTCATATATATTCAGCATCCTCTCAATATCATCATCAATGAATAGGTTCACAATAAATCTTCTATTTATCGGGATAGAATACCCCAATGACATCAAGTGTATGTCAAGTGAGAAACTCTCTTCTACGTGTTTTCACGTGTCATCTAACCTAGTACTACCATTAGTAAAAAATGTATATGCATCATCCCAATATAATCTAAAGTCTCATCGACCCTTGATCAAAGTTCTCCACAAAAAATGCAATAAACCAATCTGCTATCACCCATTTTCTTTTGTCTTGCATAAGATTTGTAATAACTTACCTTCCACATGTTGCATTACAACGTTTTAATAATGGCTTTGAACTTGCCCAAGTTTGGTAGGCTCAAGCTAGAATTTTTTAAAAAAAACTACTACTAAATTTTAACAAGAGCTAGGAATATTATTGGGAGGTATATAAACTACATAAGTATTTCTAACAAGGATTGTCTTAATATTGTAATCTTAATGATTTTACCCAGTTAATGTCACGATATTTTAGTAAATGATGGAAACAGTCTTGAAATAAAGAGCCTCTCAAGACTACCCAACTTTTAAGATGAATATGCAATTCAATATTTATACGATTAAAAGACTAATTTATATTCAAGAATGAGGACATAAGCCCCATTGTCTTTCACACTAGCATAATGCCGTTCTTTTGCAAACTGAAACAAAAACTAATGAGTTTGTAGACGTAAACATATACCGCTAATAAATGATTCGAATGCATTTAAAATTGGAGAAAAACTTCATCCTAAAGTTCTAGTAAATAAACAATACCATTTCTCTAAGCTACAGTTCAACCTAACAATATCGATGAACACAATATATACAACTAGCAATATAGACCATCCTAAAGTCTGTTTTTTGGGGGGGGTTTTTAAAGAGCTATTACTAAAGTTGACAAGAGCTAGGCATTTTTTTTTTTTAATAACTAAATTTTAACAAGAGAAAGATGATGGATCATCAAATAAGAAACAATCGATGCAAAAAAAACCAACAGAAAATAAATACAGCAAAACAAACTCAAAATTTACTACCACCAAGAACATTCAAGCCCTAAAATGTCAATAGATAAAAAATAACAAACTTCATAAAACATTTAAAAAAAAAACTTCAATAAATCTTAATCCATAAGCAATCCATCCTTTCATTGTCAATGACAGATCAAATACAATCAATTTTGACGAACAATAACCCAAAAACAGATTTAAGCGATTTTCTTAAATAAATATGCTATATATTTTGTATGAAAATTAAATAAAAAAATATTTCATACTTTTGATGGGGCTGATTTGGGGCCGAGAGATAAGCTAAAAATCGAGCTCGAGCTTTGGGGGTTTGGGCTGGGGCGGAGAAATTGAGACCCAGGCTAATTCACAGAGAGAATGAGAGATCAGTCGTGGTATCCTTGTAGAGAGAGAGGGAGAAAGCTTAGGCCTTCACAGAGAGAAAGACCATGGTTTATTGGGCCAAAAGTCCTTTGAAGAGAGAGAGAGGGAGAGAGCTTGAGCAGGGAGAGAGAGCGTGAGACAGGGAGGGAGCTCGGGTGAGAGAGAGAGGGAGTGAGCTCAGATTGTAGGGTGAGAGAACGAGAGAGAAGGAGACAACATGAGTGCCTTTTATTAAAGAAAAAAAAGGGTAAGATGAGAGAGAGAGAAGCATGGGTAAGATTAAAGAAAAACAAGGAAAAGATGAGAGAGAGAGACATAGGTAAAATTAAAGAAAAACAAGGGAAAGAGGAGAGAGAGGCATGGGTAAAAGCAATGGCTTAAAAAACGGATCGGTGACCCGGATCGGGCTTCCAAAAAATCGATTTGGATCGGTGAATAAGAGATCCGGATCGGGAATCGGGTGAATCGATCATAATAAAGCTTAAAAAAAAATCCGAAAAATTTATTAAAATTCATTATAAATATTGTTTTTTAGGAATTCAATAAGAAATGAGGGTACTCCATTAAGAATTTTTATGTTTTTGAATGAATATGCGAATATTGATATGTTCTTTCCCTGCATGAACCGCCATTCAGCATTTAATTTACATCACACAAAAGGATAAACATATAATTATCATGGAATAAGTATATCAACATATAAAGCATAAAATTAGTAACATATGATCTAAAAATAAAATGATAGACGACGTTATTGTTCTTCTTGGTCACGCTGGTGCCATTGATTGAATTCGTTTAACAATTCATTGATTCGATCTAAAAACGAATCATCGATATTAGCCGGCGTCTGACTATTCCCAAATCCCTGAGTGTTAGTGTTTTGTTGTGTTCCCAATCTAAAATCCCCGAAAATTGTCCATCCTTCATGCTCACCTGCACTGTCGTGCTCATCCCTACACTGTTGCTGTTGGGACTCGATATGTGAATAATATGGCTGGGATAGGGTGGCCTCAGAATCATCATCTCTCTCATTTTCTCTTTGAATAATATGGATTAAAAAAAAAAAAAACAAATTTTCAAAAAAATCGATCATGGATTAAAAAAAAAAATCACAAATTTTCAAAAAATTCTATCATGGATTACAAAAAAAAATTCGATCATGGATTAAAAAAAAAAAATCACAAACTTTCAAAAAATTCTATCATGGATTACAAAAAAAAATTCGATCATGGATTAAAAAAAAAAAATCACAAATTTTCAAAATTCTATCATGGATTACAAAAAAAAATTCGATCATGGATTACAAAAAAAACAAACAAAAAAAAACAAAAAATTCAATCGTGGATTACAAAAAACGAAAAAAACAATTCGATCATGGGTTACAAAAAATTCAATCATGGATTACAAAAAACTCTATCATAGGTTAGAAAAAAAGCAAAAAACAAAAAATTCGATCATGGATTACAAAAAAAAAAACAAACATTTCGATCATGGATTACAAAAAAAAAGCAAACATTTCGATCATGTATTACAAAACATTCGATCATGGATTACAAAAAATTCTATCATGGGTTACAAAAAAAAAAACAAAAAACAAAAAATTCGATCATGGATTACAAGAAAAAAAAACAAACATTTCGATCATGGATTACAAAAAATTCGATTATGGATTACAAAAAATTCTATCATGGGTTACAAAAAAAAAAAAAAATTCGATCATGGATTACAAAAAAAAAAAAACAATTCGATCATGGATTACAAAAAAATCGATCAAGTATTACAAAAAAATCTATCATGGATTACAAAAAAAAAAAAAAAAAAAAATTCCGTACGGGACTCGCCGATTCACTGTTCGGACTCGTCGATTCCGTACAGTGAATCGGCGAGTCACTGTACAGAATCGTCTGGTTCTCTCTAGAACCGGACGATTCCCGTTTTTTTTGCCGATTCGATCCATCCATGGACGATTCCCGTTTTTTTTTTTTGGGTTGGGGATATTTGTTAGGAAAGTATGTTTTGGGTAAAAAATGAGAAAAGAAATTAGCTTGGGCGTAAGTTGCATAGGAAGTATATACTTGGGTTTTTTTTATAATTTTCCCTTATGTATACTTAAAGATTAGGTTTCAAGTCCATCTCAAAAATGGATTATGCTTGGGGGACGCATATCTACTTATGCATCCTGAGACTCACAAAAACTGGGTTTATATCAAAACATATGCCACAAAGGATCCACTTTACATCCTTGATACTGTATGTATATATACTTGGTGCTCTCTATGCACATGCAGAGAGACCAAAACACTATTCAGCGAGTTGTCTAGTCTAATTACATTTTGGACCCAGTCGAAATGCGAGCCTATTAATAAATCTATTTTTGAGATTGGATTTTAAGATTTAATTTTTAAAGACATGTAATCTCTAATATGGAGATAATGAATATAAAATAAATAAATAAATTTTAAAGACATGTAATCTCTAATATGGAGATCATGAGTATGAAAAAATAAATAAATTTTAAAAACTAAAAATAATAATTCTAATAAAAAAACATTTGGACATTAGTTTCCATCGTTTTTAGATGGAACACCTACTTACATCCATCTTTAAGATAGATGCTTTACACTTTCTGAACCGCATATGTAGAATGCATTCTAAACCGTATTAAACAATTTTCCTTATATTTTTTTGTAGCATCTTTATTGTCTGTCTCATGAACCAACAGCGGATGCTCAATAATAGATTTCTTTTTCAAAAATTAGAAATCGAGCATCTCAAACTTTTTGTACTGTGATGCTGTCAAAATGGAATCGGGACTAGATTGGATTTACAAGGGTACGTAAGTAATGCCAAAAGGATGCATAAGGGTAAAGTTTATATAAGGTTGGCACCTTATAATGTAGAAATAAGGTAACTCAAAAATCCATCGAAAAATTTTGTTTTGATGTTGGAAAACCATTTAATTGATAATCTTGATGTTAAGATATATGGATTGTCCATCATCATCATTTCGATGTCGAGATGTATGGATCATCCTTCATCATCAGAGCCTTATCCCAACTATTTAGGATCTGATATACAAATTTGTTTTGCTATTCTTTTCTGCAAGAACTATACCCTCAGTAAGACTATAAGTCTCCATATCTTTTTTCATTACTTCCATCTTTCTTTTTTGTTCTTCTCCTTGTCTTTTTAGAGCCTTCCACTTAAACCAAATCACACCACCTAATCGTTGTTATATTGGATATGCATTTCACATGGCCAGCCTACTTAAGTCTAATTTACCTCATCTTGTCACCAATTGGAGCCACCCTTAAATTCTCTTAAATATATTCATTCTGAATTCTATCATTTCTTATCTTGCCACTCACCTATCTCAACATTCTCATATCTGCAACATTCATCCTATTGGTATGTTGTTTCTTGATTGCCCATATCGAGATGTATGCATATGGAAAAGAAAAAAAAAAAAAAAGATTTCAAGTCTAAAAAATACTACATCTTGCAACACATTATCTGGATCGTCTATTTTCAAGAATTTTATACGTTTATAAATCTGCTTGAAATTTTTTATCGTAAAATTTTATAATTAATGATAAAAATAGATTTTCCAGCCATCCTAAGAATTTTAAACTTTAAAATTGCAACTAAGTTTTGAGGTGTGCCTTACTCTATTGTTTAAGATTGCAACCTTAAGCAAACCATGCCCGATGCAAGGTCGGGAATTAGCCGACTAATGGGCCGCCACGGGAAACAGGGCAGGTCGGGAACTCTTCCGATTTAATATGATAAAGTCAGTATGCCAATCGAGCGCATACTAAGGAAGTGTAGTGAATATCTACTCTCTCGGACAAAAAACCTACTAGGAGGATTTTTTTTAGGCAAGGCTTTCTATGTGATCCCCTGGTCTCAGCCATCAGATTTGAGTAGATGGTTGAGATGGCTTGAGTCACAATGTCACAAGCTAGTACTTAATTGTCAGATCTTGAATCGATTCACAGTGTTTTATTTTTAAATTTTTATTCCACAAATAATTTGAAACAAAATTTGGGGTATACATAGATCTAACAAGAGTGCACATAATAAAAATAATAAAAATAATAAAAATAAATCAGGTGATAAAAAATTATCAGAATACCCCTGAAAGTTGCATGAGAATTTTGGTAATTTATTTTACATAAAATAATTTTTTTTATTTTTTTAAGGCCCTAATTTTCTGATAGGATGTCCAAAATTTCATTTAAAAATGTTTTGTAGAAAAAAAAAATGAAAAATAAAAGAGTGTTTGACGTGACATTGTGGTAGGAACAATCATAAGTATTCGATTGAGATCGAACGGCTAAGAAGTGGGTCGCATATAACTTCTATGTTGTTGGGTCATATAGAAACATTTTTCTTTTTTTCAATCTTAAAATTTGGGGACCATCCTGTTTCAAAAGAAAAATTTTTTTTTTTTGAAATTTGACTTTTTTACCATCTAAAAATTAGACATTCTCTATTCACTCTTAGGACGATAATGTTTTTAAGTGCATTGACATACGATTAAAAAAATTTCTGTTGAGGTTAATCTATAATTGAAAAGGTTACATCCTCAAAAATTGGATTAATATCTTTTGCATATCTTTTTTTACCAACACGATCTTTTGCATATCAGGAAAAGACAAAAATGCTAACGGTATGGGTTAGGTTGCTGCTTGCATAAGGCTGAGGCTCTTAATAATCAAAGTAAAAGGGAACTTCAAATAATATAAAATGATATGGTTTTTATTTTAGAAATTTTTTGTGATAGTCTTAAAATATATTTTTATCTATAATTATAAATTTAAAGCTTAAAAAATAGTATAGATCAAACAAATCTATAAAAAAAACTCAAAAATCTTAAAAATTGATGGTCCAAAAATGTATTACACAAGACGCACTACTTCAAACTTTTGAAATTTATTTATTTATTATGTCTATGCACCTTGAGATGGAGATGGCCAATTTGAAGGGTTTTTGGACATTAAAACAACTTTTTTAAAAAAAAATTTTGAGATACACCCCAAGTTAATTGTTTAGAGCCTCGCACTTAAATAAACTTTTTCCTAACTTTTCCCATATTAAAAAAGATAATGGCCCCCAAACCACGGGGCTCTAGCGTCCTAGAAATAAATCAAAAAGGATATTTACAGTAATTTTTAAGTCCTAAGTCAGCGCCTTATAGTACTATCGAATCAAAAGAAATAAATGCGCTGAAAACCACGACGCCATGTGACCAATGGCAAGCACCCACGTGTAATGTAACACTTGCCACGTCATTCCCTCAAGATTGCTGCGCCTTGACAGCGTTGTACACACCTGCCCCCCTTTGTTTTATTTTTCTCACCCTTTTTTTTTCTTTTTTTTGCCCTTGCCTTTTATCATTTTTCTGTTTTCTTTTCTCCGTTACCTTTTGGCGGTGTCTATTAAACTTTTTCGCTCCATCGTTTCTCTGTCCTTTATCGAACCTCGTCTCGTTTTTTTAGCTCGAAACCCTAACTTTTCATTCTTAATTATTCGCTTTGTGATTCTCGTTGTTTCTCAATGGCGAAACCCTAATAATCATTCTGTACTTTCCATGGTTTTGAGTGGATATGAGGGGCCTGGTTTTCCCTTGTTCCTTCTTGGAGTTGCAGAGCAAATGATTGATGTGATACTCATGCATAAGATCTCCTTCTCCAGGTGCGTAAGGGCGCCAACTATGAAGCTTTTGTTGCTTCGATTTTCTCCTTTATAATTCTTTTCAGCTTTTTCTGATGCTTTGATGGTGAAGTAAGCCTGGTTTACGATTAAGGAGATAGAGCTTATGTTTCTCTCTCTGTTTTTTCTTTTTTTTGCAGCCATTAAAGCATTAACTTAAGGTCTGAATCTGATTTATATTATGTCTGCAAACTTTTCAACCGAAGATTAATTGAACTTTATTATGAATAGGCTTTTAGTCTCAGCTTTTTCAGCATTCAAATCACTTTTAATTTTTTATCATACTACATCTTTAAAGCTTAATTTCCAGCTCTATTAATTGTTCTAGCAAAGATCACTGTTAATTTTCAATGTGAAAATATATAGACCATTAAACCTTGATCTTTGCTTATCTGATCCCCTTCAATCATCTGAGAGCTTACAGATTTGCCGGTTTCCTCCACTTTTTCTTCATTAAAATTGGTTCCAAAACCTATTGGTTGCTCATAAGGGAGATCACTTTTGAGTTCTTATCTCATGTTCTGCTAATTCTTTGAATTTGTTCAACCAAAGAGAACTTATAATTTCAGAGGGAGCAATTTTTTTCCTCCATTAAAGCACCGTTTCTTGCCTGAATACACGCGTTCCACGATGGTCATCCATTACAACCTACCCATGAAAAACATGATCCTCCATTATAGCTCGCTTTTGAAGTCTGGATCCAGCTCAAGCAATAAGATTTTTGTATTTTTATTTTGTCTAAATATTGTTCGTGATTGAAAATAATTTGGTTTTGTTTAATAGGAAATTTAGGAGATTTTAGGGCAAATTTTCCAGTCGAATCGGCGGCAAGCGCTCTAAGCATCTGGAGAACAGAGGTGTCGGTGCAATTTTCACAGGCGAAAAAGGTGTTTGGAATTTGAATTTTTTCCCTTTCTTTTTTTTTTTGTGAAAACTGTTTTTCAATTGAAGAGTTATAATGTTTTTCTGGAAATGAAAAGTGTGCACTGTTTCTTAGTGTTTTTAGGAGGGAGGGATACTGTAATTAAAGATTTTCATGGAACTTAGGGCACCTAGATTTGAACATCCTTTTGGTCTTATCCACTTTGTTATTTTCTATGTTTAATTCATAGCATAATCTTTGAAAATCGACGCAATGCATCTAGAAATTCACTCATTTCCACTTTAGAGAGAGAGACTTGGGGGAACTTTTGAAAATTCTTTTTAGAAAGGGTGGAACACAAGGGAATGGTTTCTACTTCTTCCCCTAGCATAAAAGTTCTATCCTCTCGTTACTATTAAGCCGTCCAAATTTGATCAAGAGAGCCACTCACCATTTGATTTTAGATTCGATATCTTAAAGTATTTTATTTTTAGTTTTTTTATACAAATTGTATGAATATGAAATTTGGTACGTGTCATCTTTTCATTGGGATGCACCTATAAAAAATATTAAAAATAATTTATTAATAAAATATAATAACTAAAATACCCCTTGAAATTTTCAGGGGTATTTTGATCATTTATTTTATTGAAAATATTTTTTTATATTTTTTCGCTAGTGCAAGTTTAATAGAGGAATGGATGTCCAAAATTTGGTGTCAAAATAGTTCATAAAAAAAAATTAAAAATAAAATAGTGTAGAGACATGACGTTGTGATTGGAGCAATCTTAGCCCTCCATTCAGAATGGACGGTTGGATAAGGAGGAAGATAGAACTTCTATGTTGTTGAGGAAGCATAGAAAGTTTGCTCGAAACACAATGAAAATGAAGGGTATAGGAGTTGGAAAAAGACTGGCTAGGTCCGGTCCAACCCACTAGGTGAACCAATTTTTAGTTGATTTAGGGCATCTAATTGCTAGGGGTTGGACCCCCTACTTGACCTCCTCGAGTAGGCGTTTTATTTACTACCTGGCTGGGTTTCTTTTAACCCAATTGGTTTTCGGGTCTACCTAGCCGGTTAGCCCAATTAGCTCGGTTATATCTCGAGTTTGGTAGTCAAGCTCGGGATCTTAAATAAAATTAAAAAAATAAGAAATTTATTTGTAATATAGTTTTATGTTTCTTACCATTTTGACAAAGATTGGGAAGGGTTTTGACAATGATTACTTATTTTTACATTTATCTATTCTTTTTATATTATTTGTAAAACACCTCTAGTTACCAATTGGTTTTTCAAAATTGTTTTTTTCACTATTTTAACCTCATTTAAATGTGTTTTATTTAATTTGACTTTAAATACATTTTTCATATTCTTATAAATTTTGGCCCCTGTCTAGTGACGGCCATGTCACGCGGACCCGTTTTGCGTTATTGAGCCCGCCCCAGGACGGTTCCTATTCGTGCTAGCATGATAATGAATATGCTCCCCCTCAATTTAATATATCTTTACACGAGATTTTTCAAACAGTATAAACTTAAAAGCTGTCTAAACGAAATCCCTTTTATATTATGCCGCCTCCATTTAAACAGCACTCTTTGATTCTCTCCCTTCTTTCTGCCAAACCGTTTGCTCTTTTTTACTTTCAAAATTTGATCGATCAATTTCTCTCTACACTCTGAGTGCTCTTTAACGTTTTCCATTGTCTGCCTCAAACCTTTCCAAGTGGCAGGCTGCCTTTCTCATTGTCTTTATCTTCACGGTCGCACATTCAAGAATAAAAGATGATGGAGACAGAAACAGAGAAAAGTAAAGAATCGACATGCGCTATAGTTGTTGTCTACCTAAATTAGGTCATGCTACGGTTAGAGTATCTTCTTCCCTTCATGTTTCATGCGACCTTTTCTCTTCTTCAATTGGGACCCGGTTTTTATGCAGCCAAGCCCGTGTATGTAGAAATACGGACTTCTTAATAAATCTATTTTGAGATGGATTTTAAGATTTAATTTTTAAAGACATGTAATCTCTAACATGGAGATCATGAATATAAAAAAAATAAATAAATTTAAACAAGTAAAAATAATAATTTTAGTAAGAAATCATCTGGACTGTTAGTTTCCATTATTTTTAGATGGAGCACCTATTTGCATCCATCTTTAAGATGGACACTTTACACTTTCTGCACCGCGTAAGTAGAAATTTGGTCCAGCTCACATGAAACAATTTTCCTTTCAATTATATTTCCAATCATTAATTCTCATATTACTTAAGTAGAATACTAAACCATTTTATCATGGAATAGTATGTTATGAGATGATTTATCTTTATTACAAGGGAAAATATCCTATTGTCTTTTATTTTTAACTTCTATATCTCATTAGATCCAAGAATTGAAAATATTACTTGTAAACAAAAGGACTTCATCTTTTTTATCTTTCAAACCCTTAGACTCTTTTGATCATGTATTGGTGACCTCAACAACTTACGAAATGACTCTATCCTCTCTCTTTAAAGCTTTTTCTCTCGAAATTCCATCTCTCTCTAAAACCCAAACACCATCTCTCACTCTCACGTCATCGTTTTTCTCTCTCAAAACTCCATCTCTCTCTAAAACTCAAACTTCATCTCTCTCTCTAAAACTCCATCTCTCTCTAAAACCCAAACTCCATCTCTCTCACACATATAAGGTGTGCTTGTGTTCGAGTTCAAGCTAAACCCTTTGGATGGTAAACTCATCGAGAAGCGAAGTGAGAGAGCTAGAGTTTTATAGAGAGATGGAGTTTGAATGTGGTATCATTTTAGTGTTTGTTTGGGTCAAAAATTTACGGTCAAAGGGGTTCAGGATGTTGTAAGATAGAAAAGATGGAAACATTTTGCTTACAAGTAATATTTTCAATTCTTGAGTCTCATAAGATATAGAAGTTAAAAATATGGGATAAAAAGATATTTTTCCTTATTACAAAGAGGTCACAATTGCTACTAAGTCAAATTTGATGGCTTGGGGCGTCTACAAAGTCTAAGAATTTTTTTATATTTTTTTCAAATCTGAACCTAGTCAATGAGATACTCATAATCACCCGATTTCAAATCTAACGGCCGATAGGGATTGTGACCTTTTGGTGTTAAAAGTAAATTCTATTTCTATGCTTCTACTTTTATTATTGCTAAGTATAAAAGTAAATTCTCTTTCTATGCTTCTACTTTTATCATCGCTAAGTATACTTTCTTTCTTTTCTCAAAAGAGATGGGATCTTTCAAGGGACACGTGATACCAGGGACCCTGTTTCTCGTGGTGGGAATTTGGCACCTGTGGAGCTCAATTGTATCTTATGTCTCAAACCCAAGGGGTTTTAGGGTGAAGGCATGGCACCCAGTTCAGGGGTATGAGGGGAAATTGAAACACTTAGAGCTTTACTTGGTAACAGGGGGAGCCCTGTTGGACCTATGTATAGAGCTATTATACTCCACCCACTTCACTTTTTTCGTGAATGGGGAATTGAACCCCTCTCACCTCAACGATTTTGAGCACTCGGGAATGTTGCTCATGTTCTTCATCTATGGGGTCGTTGGTCTGCTAAGTGAGAAGACAAGGTGAGAGTTTCAAATCTCCATCCATCATTTTATTTATTTGATTTAATTTTTTTTGTATATAATGAGATTATTTATTTTTTATACAAGGTGGTCACAATTACTTACTGTCATTCGATGTGAAATTTGATAGATTTGATGTGTCACAAAGTTTCTAAAAACTTTTTTTTAAAATTTGAACTTGATCAATAAAATAATTACATACACCCAATTTTATATCCAATGCTCAAAAATTAATGTGACCACCTTATATTAAAGATAAAAAGTCTCCTGCCATACTTCCCCTTTAATTAATTGGATTTGTTGGGCGACGAGGAGTTGTCAGCATACTTTTCTTGGGTGGGACTTTCTTAACATTCAAGGCCCTGAGCCCTGGGAAAGTAACTTCACGTTTAAAGTGGTGGTTATTTTTTTGTTTGGGGTGTTGAAAATTTAAAAAATATTGGGATTGTGAATCACCCAAGACAAGTCCCCTATTTGAAGGGGAAAATAGGAGACAATAAATCACTTTTTAAGGAGGCTGTAAATCTCTTGGATACGGTGCCCACCTTATACTACACAAGCAAGGCGCACCTCTTGCTTGTAGTTTTGGTGTACGAAATCTTACAATGGCTTGAAAGTCCATGTTGAATCCTAATGAAACTTAAATTTCTACAAATGGCGGAGCTTGAAAGATTTATAATCGTTTAAACTTGAAAATAGATAGTCTAGATAATTTGTTACAAGATTAATTATTTTTAATATTTGAAATTAATATTTTATTTTTATCCATACATCACAAGGTCGAGATGATCAATTAGAAAATTTTCAGAATTCATCACTTCTCTTTTTTAAGGGAAAATTTCTTATAGAACCTTAATTTCTCATATTATATCATGATAGACCCTCCTTCCGTTTTTCAAATTATATCACGACATAAGGAAATTTCTAAAGATTTCATTTTACCCTTTCATCTCTTATCTCCCTCTTTTATTGACTTTTGATCATAAAAATTAATCCTAAAAAATCTGTTTATACCATTTCAACTCAAAAACTTTTTTAATAGGTAGAAAGGAAAAAAAAGGGTTAAAAAAGTATTTGGGTTGAAATGGTATAATAAAATTTGTTGGGGCTAATTTTTATAGTCAAATGTCAATAAAAGAAGGATATAAGAGATGAAGGAATGCGGTGAAATCTTTAGGGGTTTTCTTATGCTACTTAAAAGAAAAATTAAAAAAAGGTCTACCATGAAATAATACAAAAAATTAGGGTTATATGTAAAAAAAAAAAAAAAATTTAATTGGATTTTTTAGATTCACCTTACTTTTACACTAAAAGGTTTGTCCGCTACACAACTTGGCAGGTTGACCTGGATTGGGTCCGGACTACCACCATGGTTTACCTAGTCCGGGATTGGGTCCGATCTATCACCCTAGTTTACCACCCTACTTTTGAAAGGCGAAATTTTTAATGTGGAGAACTATTCCGTCGAAAGTCGTCGAGCAGTAAGGTGCACCTAAAAAATCTATCGTAAAAAACCCTCTAATCAATCATCTCGACATTGAGATGTATGAATATGAAAAAGAAAAAAAAAGATCTCGAATCTCAAAAGTAATGCATCTTGCAACACATTATCTGGACTGTCTATTTTCAATATTTTCATATGTTTATAGATCTACTCGATTTGAATGTTTTAGAATCTAAAATTTTGTAATTAGAGATGTAAATGGATTATTAGACCATCCTAAGAATTTTTTACACCAAAATTATATTTTATAACAAAATTTGGTGGTGCATCCTTTTAAGGTTGCAACCTCATGCAAACCACGCCCTTTTCTATTTTTAGATATTCAACTGTAGATTGTAATGGGAAGTTTCTCACCCATCCTAATGGTGGGATTGCATGCACATTTAACGGTAAAAACGCAAACCTATTTGCCTAATACTCAGAGGTTAGGGGGTGACTACTCACTGGGACCTCCAATTTGTCCTAATACTCAAGAGGTGTGTGTTTCTGTTGTGTGTTTGTGTGTGAGAGAGAGATAGAGAGAGGGCCCATTACTAACAATCTCGTGGTTTTCAGGTTCCTACCTCTTCCAGAGGGAGGCCTGTGCACAGTAGTGGCCGCAGCATTTTGTGCCGAATACCTCCTCTTCTCCTTCCACTCAACCGCACACACTGGCCTTGAGGGCTATTACCACCTCCTCCTCGTATTCCTTATCGCACTTTGTATCCTATCCATCCTTTTAGGATCCATCTTCCCCACCAGTTTCCCTGCTGACCTTGCTAGTGGCCTTGCCATAACTTTACAAGGCCTTTGGTTTTATCAAACTGCTTTCTCTCTCTATGGTCCCATGATGCCTGAGGGATGTCACCTCAAGAATAACGCCATCTCATGTCGAAACAGAGAACAGGAGGCCTATGGCGAGTCATTGGCCAACCTCCAATTCTTTGGTTTGGTGTTCTTGACACTTTTGGGAGCTTTGGGCGCGTATGGGTTCGCGTTTTTGCAGTATGGACGCTGGGAAGAGCTAAGGGGCTTGAATGAAGAAGAGGACGTGGTGGTTGATGATGGATTGTTAAACAGGCAATAGGAATCATCACAATGTGTGGTTCTTCACTTCATTCTCTCTCTAGTTTCTGATATCCCACTAAATTTTATCTTTTTAGAGCTCCCAAATTTTAATTTGATGGGTGTTATTTACACCTATGATGGTCCTTTTACATAAGCAGGATGGTGCATTTGATAGCTCCATCACTGGAATGTGAAATTTTTTATACAAATTCTAGAGCTATGTGGAAGGACAATGACCTAACACAAAATTTAGGACTTGATTTTGTTTTATTTTCTTCGTCTCCATGAGCTTAGGAACATAAGCCATCTGATTTCTTTGGGGATGAACTGTAATTAGCCGATGATTGTGTAATTGAATGGTGACATTCTTCTTTTTTTATGTCTTTTTATTGGGTCCCTAAGGAATTTCATACTGCCAAAGTGCCAATAGTTGTGTAATTGAACAGTGGGATTCTTTTTCATTATTTGGCCCCTCATGGGAATTTCATACTGCGTTTGACACCCACAATTTGGTATGCGAACTTGAGCCTATAATTGATTATGATTTAGTTCCACCGATCGCTGTAGCAAGTGGGCGTTATATATGGGGATAAAATACGGCTTTTCAGCTATGGCCCCATTCCATATTCAAGATGCTTTACACAATTCATTTAATATTGAAGTATTCATTTCAGACACTAAAAAAAAAAGGGCAAGAAATACCACAAAATTACTCAAGAACTATCTGTTATCGCATCAAACACCTCTCTCACTCTCTCTCAGAAAGAAAAACCACAAAATAACTGAAAAATTCTATTATCACATCACCCCCTGTCCCTCCTCTGTCTCTCTCAAAGGTGATCAAGGTAGTCATTCTTCTAAAATTAGAGAAATACAAAGTCATCACGGCATATGTTGCATATACTCATGCTCATGAAGATATCCCCTTTGCATGAGAGAGATACCAACTATTACAAGGAAGTGCCATTTCGGATTGTTAGCAAGAATCCATGAACGTATGCAGGTATGCATGCAACGAAAGTCTCCATATATATTTTCTCCAGATGCTCATGGACATATGACTGGTGTGTTGCTACGCATGTTATAGCTCCACAATATTTAATTAACAATAACTTTCCCTCTTATTATTTTTATACATTCTACGAATAGCATTGTTTGATATGTAATGGAAAACAGTTTTAAGATACACTAAGGACAATTAGCAGAAGCACAGACCTGATTTCAATGCTGAATTCTATGAAGGCCCAACTTTTATTACCCTAATATGAAATTATAATGGAATCAATCAGCTCATGTAGTGGAGCAAGTTCCTTCTTATCAATCAAACCAAATTCCTGCAAAACAATCAAGGTAAAAAGTCACCTATTGAGCCGAAACAGATCCTCCCTAATTTGAGCAGATTCATGAACCTCCCTAACTTCTGAAAATTTTCCAAAAACCACACCACACATATCCCTTTTAACAAAGCCCACATCGAAGTGTCTAACCATATGACATCCAAAAGGAGGTCTTTTGGGATTAGGGATGGCAATTGGGTGCGATTGACCCGTCGGGTCCCAATATGGGTCCAATACTAAGTTTTAGACCCAAAGGGTTGGGTTGGGTCGGGTCCAGGTTCAAAACTCTGGACCCAAATCGGATATGAGTTTGGGTCCAGTCGACCTGACCCCAAACCTAAACACATGTACACACACACATTGCATATATATATTTATACATACATGTACATATACATATGGGTTATGTTAGGGTACTCATACATATGAGTATTTCCTTACCGTTTCAAAAAACAGAAAACAAAAAATATGATTATTTCCTTATAGTCTCAATATTTTTGGACACTCATTGCCCTTTGTTTCGTAATATAAATTTTTTTGAATTAGCATATTTTTCGTGATTAGGAGGGGTAAGATAGATATTTTTATAAAAAACTAGTGGTTAAGAAGCAATCATTGCTACATGTGGGTGATGTCACGCCTCATATGAGTGATATCACACCTCATATATATGATACACTATAGTTAATAAATACATCTATTTCTATCAAGAATTTCTAGTTTACCCCTTGATTAATTATCTAAAATACTCCTAGACAGAAAAGTGATTACATGATGGGTTAAGGGTAGCAAGTGTTCAAAAATGTTAAATACCTTAAAGAAATACTCATATATATTGTGTGTGTGTGTGTGCGAGTGTGTGTAAAATATTTTTTAAAATATATAATATTTTTTAAAATATATAATATTTTGATAAATTTGCCTATATATGTATGATGTTTATATTTTTTTCAAAATGTTTTTGTTAGGTTCTAGACCCGGACCTGACTTGAACCCATACCAGCATGCGTTTGGGTCCGAAACCCTGGACCCGAGTTGGGTCTATGTCCAGTTGACCCAAACCCGACACTACCCATTGCCACCCCTACTTGGGATTTTCACTTCACTGAAGGAGGGCATCTAGAAAATTTTGATGCTTAGGGAAGTTTTCATATTTTAATTAGTAAGACTTTGAAATCTTGCACGTGCGCCAATGCCAAAAAGGATGGAAAAGCTCTCTCTCATTTCCACACAGATGTTTAGTGCTGTTCTCTCTCTCTCTCTCTCTCTTTCTCTCTCATTTCCACACAAATTTAGTGCAGTTATAGAGCTCTCTCTCTCGCACCCCCCTATTTCCCCACATGTTGAGTGGGGTTATAGAGACACGTAACGGCATGCTCTAGAACTACACCTGCAAGCGATAACATGGTAACAAAACTTACATATGTAAACAGAATGAAATGCTTGAAGCAAGTATTGAGATGGGCTTCTTCCTTTAGGCTCACAATCTTCTGAAAGTGAGAGTGATATATGTGTGCATACACACGAAACAGGCGTTTGAATATTGTCTTCACGACCTCTCTGAAGTTGGGGGGAAAAGGTGTTCCTACAGAAGAAATTAAACATTACCACTAAGACGAGATTTAGAATTAAACATTCTAGCAAAGTGAACTAATTACCACATTTACTATACAAACATGCATTCGTATGCACATACAAGTACATATAAGGATAACTTAATACACAAAAACTCAAATACATGAGGTTCTCTTGAGACCTTAGTTTAGAGGTCCAAAACAGTTTATATCAAGTTGACTTGATCAATGTAGCTCCATTTGGTTTGAAAATGCCATTGGAAATTATTGGGAAATGTAGATCCCAGACAAATTCACTGTGAAGACTTGATGTGACACCTAATTTCCCACGCACAATACACAATGATTATGGCATGAAATTGCAGCATATAACTACAGCAAAAGGCTGACGATTCCTACATCTCTCTTTGTTTTTGACACCTCTTCCTCTGAATAATGGCTTAAAAAGATGAACACGTAAAATGATTTCTTTCTGAAAACCAAATGCAAAACCCGCATGAACTCATACCACTACAATTACCTCACTTGAAAGCCCACTATCAAATTAACCGAAGTATGTGAAGTTTAACACTAACTCTACAACCAAACAATTTTGGCCCAATCAAAGAAATAATAATTGGGTTGGACCCCACTCAACTCTAAAATCACAATTAAAGTTGAGAATACACTAAGCATCAGGTTAGGACCTATAGTCCCCTTGTAGGTTTACTAAATGCTGCAAAAGGAATTATATGCTTATCTACTTTGGCTAGCTGCAGTAATTTAGATGAAATGAAGTAGGCACACTTTCTGTGGATCTTGTACAGATAAGGAAATAAGGGTATATGGAGAAGGAATGGAGTTTATTATTTTTTTTGATAAATGAATGGAGTATTGCAATAGGTTATCACTACTCATGATGTTGATGAGCCTCATAGCATTTAGGAACATGGTTTTGAGGTCTGTAATCAAGGCACAGTCATCCGGGCAGAATAGTAAACCTACCTCTTTCCATGTGAGAACCTATTACTTCACTCCTTTTGAGTTTCCTAAAAACCAAGGCTTCCTAATTACTAAATGAAGAAGAAATACCATTTATCTGGCTATACCAGGTCGAAAATATGGTCCTTAGGTAAGACAGTGTGATGCCCAAGATTCACACGAGTAAATTACATGAGAATAACACATGAAAATTATGCCATAAACTAGCAGCACAAAATTCTTGGGGGAAAAATAATTCCTAAATTTCACTTGTTGCGTTGTTTTATGCACTGCTCTCTGATGGGGTTAGAATTAATTAAAACGTAAAATGGTTTTTTGTAATACCAAATCTAGTAACCTGTGTAACCTTCTCTAATGACATTCATTTCGTTCCATAGATCACAATGTAGTAACCTCACAACCTAAATAATATAAGTCAATGGGAAAACATATGGTGTATGCTAGGAAGTATACTGTTACTACGATCACTAGTGAGCAGACAACATCCAACAGGATATTGTGTATGGTCAAGCTCACCAGTAATGACTGCCTATATCCTCCCTGGTCAAATCTCCACAATCCAATGCTTACTGGACAGTTGATACTCATTAGTAGGCATGCTAAAATACACTCCCTAGTGTGCATAGCATACACTACCTAAGATTATACATGACGTTGTGATGCATAAATACTATATCTCAACAAAACCTTTTGGGATCAGATATATTCTCATAAAACTACGGCAAGGGGGTGTCCAGGTGAAATTATATGATTGCTAAATAATCAATCACAACAAAATGTTGGAAGCCACCCAATAAACCAAATACCTAAATGCTTAACTTGAGTTTTTAAGTAATGGATGTGCATCAACTGTAAATCATACACTGTAGTGAAATTGTTTTGAAGTTAACACCCTTTGTCTCTTAGATTCCAGGTTAAAATATAAATCAATAAAGCCCATGCACATTATGCTTAGCATTTTTGACTGATAGAGTTAGTCAAAAGAACCTAATTATGCAAGAATTTAAAATGACAATTGCATTTTTGTTTAAACATAATATTTCAAGCACTTTTGATTTAGTGATGAATTTTATTTATCTGTAATATAATTCTTTCAAATATTATTTATTGAATTACGAAGAAATTTTAGGTATTTATTTATAAATAGGAAACATATTGCCACTCTATGTTTCTTGAGGATACCTCCAATTTCTATTTTTCTTTTCTAGAGGATTCAGAATTTGAAATGGCTTGTGCTTCTCATAATAATGTTCTTTTAATAAATCAGCAGAAAGTATGCTTTGAATATGCTTGAGATTTTAGAACTGATAAAGATATATTTACAGAAATAGATATCAATCTGCTTCTGTTTTCTTCATTTTACCTATTGATTGTACTGGGTTAGACATGCTATCAGATATTGAGAGGTTTGTTTAAAGAGTATCTACTTCTAATTATGCATTATTTTTCATGCACTGTAATTGCGATCTGCTTTAGTTAAAAGAACTTGGCCAAAGTTTTTTAAAATGATCGAAACATTATTACACCTATATTAACGAATGAGATAATTAATGCTAACCACCTTAACTTCATGCCAGGGATTTTGTTTTACTGAAAACTGCTTTCACATTTTATTTTTTATTTTTCTACATTTTTGTGCAACCGACATGCCATAGGTGCACACACTCAGAATTGGGAGAGGACAGGAGAGAGGGGGAGAGAGAGAGAGAGAGAGAGAGGTCTTGCAACATCCACTCAAGAGTTACCTAGCTTTTGAGGAAATATGGATTCATCGTCAAGCTGAACTTCAATCCAGTCCATAAGATACTCCACATATTTTGGCGCAGAAACTTCAATGGGTTTCTTTATTTGCACACCATCGGCCCATCTATACTCATATCTACAGAATTTCATCCCAACATAATTAGATAGTATGCATCCATCTGAATAGCCAGAGAGACTAGTAAGACCATAAAATGTAAATTAATAATAATAGAATTTCTAATATTATTATACAAACACAGTAAAGTTCTTAAGTTATTCACCAAAAAAAAAAGTTCTTAGTTGGTTCCTTCATTGCTATGAAGAAAATATTTGTACCATTGAACTCTCCAAACCAATGATTAAAAGAAACACCATGGGGAATTGCCAATCTGGATCGGAATCATTCAGGGACTGCCCTGATTCCTGGTCAGAATTGACGATTTGACCCTGTATATGTAATAAACCCTCACGATTGAATTTTTCCGATTTCTACCCCATTCCTCAATGGTTTTTGGAAAAAATTGAGGGGATTCATTTGTTTTTTATTCTTCCCTTAGATTTGTATAGAAGATTTGTGGAAAAACTCCAAATTGACGAAATCAAAGGTTTCAATTTCAACTATTTATTTCCATGCATAACCTGCCATTTTTCTAATTTCTCTCTTGATTTGCAATCATTTTTTGTATGTTAAATCATTTTTTTTTTTGTTCAACCCTTTATCATATCCGTATGAAGGATTTTTGGATTTGGAGTCCAACTCGAAGAAATCAAAGGTATAAATCTTGTGGTTTTTTCCCCTTTATGGGGTCGATTTTTAATTCGATTTAAATCAATTTCTTTCATGTGAAATGACTTAGATCATTAGAGAAACATATGAGAGATGGATCTATGCAATTTTTATCTTCTTTCCTTCATTTTTTTATTCTGCCGGATCGCCGACTCGTCCAATCCAGGTTGCTGATCTGGCCCAATCCAGTTGGGAAAAGTCGGAGAGCAACCCACCCCACTGATCCATGTTTTAAAACATTGCTCCACACAAACAGAGTGTGACTCCATCATTGGCTGATGAGTGAAGGTGGGTGTGTGTGTGCGGGTGCGTGTGTGTTATTTTAGAAATAATACAAGTTTCAATCGAAGATATGTTTCCAATTGAAGATACCATACATTTTTCTAAGCTTTGAGAGGACTCTCAGATATGACCCATATAAGGAAGTGGCTTTATAAAATGTGTCATGTTTTGCTTCACATTTCAAGTGATGGGATTGTGATCATAAATATATTTGTTTTCTTGGCTAATTCATAGATTTAATCATAATAAGTAGCAATGAAGTAAAACATACTTGGGCCCTGCAGTCATTGTAGGGCAGTTCTCTGGCGTGCAGAATTCAGTGAGGGTGCCATAGAGCAGATTCACCTGGTTGAAGAAGTCCACCGCTGAAAACCCCAAAGCTAATGAGTCGGCTTGAGACACTTCATTAATATCAGATAGAAAACCAGTGGCACGATATAAGAGAATTTATACTCTTACCGTTAGTAACATCAAGGACTGATATTTCAGACTTCAGGATGGGTTTCTACCAAGGACCAAATTGTATTTTCGATATTGGACCAAAATTTTGACTAAAACTTAGGTCTTAAGAAAACAATATTTCAAAAGAGAAAATGAATAAAATACAAGATAGAATCTCTTGTTGAGAATACAATCTTCAGGAACATGTTACCCAAAATCCAGTACATCTTAAGAAAGAAATACCGAAAGAAAGAAGATCTGAAATTCCCAAGTTGGATAATGGGTACCAGTGCAAAGTTGTGCCAACCAGCTTGAAAAGTGTATATTTCTGAAATGACAAAGAAAATGCATTTCTGATATGCATAAGATTTTGCCTTAATTCATACATATCTTGGGTAGTCTCTTTTGAAAACTATGGGAAGCGTGTTATTTGGGCCAATGGACTCCTTTTGGTCTCTACCCTTGCCCAAGAATGAAGCTCTTCTTAACTTCGAGGAAAATATTGAATAATTTTTCACGAGCTAAAAACTTTGAAAGCCCAAGACTTAACCTAGTGTAGGTGTAGAAGTGTAGCAATCCTAACAAAGAGAAATAGCTAAAGGCACTCAGATTTTGAATCCTCAGAATACCGAAACCAACAAGAAAGTAACAAAACAGCATAATGCATGTACGAATGGATATGATTGAGGCCAATAATATACAAAGATATCAATCTTGGTTCAGTTGTATGGACAACAAAATTGGATTCCACTTGGAGGTCTTAAAGGAGAAGAATTGTAATATTCTTCTTTCTCGAAAAGACTAAAAGATTTTACTATTTTTATAAGAGAAAAAAGATAAAGAATTATACTATTGACAGCCAGCCACTCATTCAGATCCTCTCCTGGGGGAAGCCGTACTGCTTCCCGCAGGTTCCCACTGCCCAAAGTTGCATCAATATGCCTCCGAAGCTGTGCACCCTGTGTATATAACCAAGAAACTCATGCTATGAGCCAGCCTGACCAAAGATATAAGCAAGTCAAAATATGCACTCTGCTATGAATTGAGGAATTTATTATTATCCAATAGTCCACAGATAATCATAGTCCTCAGGATCAGCATCATCCCAATAAATAGATGGTGATTAAGAGGGAGAGGAGGAGAAGAGGGAAAGAGTGGGGGGGTGCGGAACCAGACCAGGACATGTCCACAATAGTGAGTCCCACTTAATCAAATGCCAACCATGAACCCATTGGACTATTGTTTCCAAAGTCTCTTGGATATTTGTATATTTTCCCTTATAAATTAGAAGTAGAAAGTAAAGATACTAATTGCAATAAAAACAAAAGTATAATGGAAAATTACATAACTATTACTAAAGATATATAGTTCAAGGATCACCATCCTTTGTAGTAGATGGCATTACATTAACATCAAGTCACGAGAAGATTATTGACAAAGTTAGTTTGTGACAAAAGTCAGCCAAGTAAACCATGATCCACACAGCATTCCATATTGCTTAGACACTATACTTTGTACCACAGATTTCATGTATTTGTTTGACTGTTACTATTACTTGCTCATTGGCAAGACAAATTGCTACTAAGATAGGAAGACACTTTACACAGAATTTTATTTATTTTATTTTTTTGGTGAGTCAGTGGGGAGAGGGCCCCTACCCTTGGTACGAACCGAGCCTAGGACGCAGCGTTGCAAATCGTCAAGCGCTAACCAATTGCAAAGCACAATGTACTCTTAACAGGATTATGTAAAGAACTTGGATATGAACCTTTCCAAATCGAATGCATTACAAATCATAGTGACTATACGAGACCAGAAGGTACCTTGCACCAGAATTTTTTTTTTTTTTTTTCCTATTGCAAAGTTTACCAAGGGAACTTGATTTGACAGACCAATTCTCTACCTTGATGTGGATTCCATTTATGAAGGCAACAGCATAATATCCTCAATGATCAAGGAGCACTTCATGGATAGCTACAGTCCATGATATGATAACCACAGAGAATACCACACATTTGCACAAAAAAGTAAAGCACAGTAATTAGGACATATAAAGGGTTGAGACAACATAATTCAACATATCAACATCTGTTTTAGGATTGAAAAAGCTGCAGGAAGAAAAACTTTTAGAAGATACTGGTTCAGAGCAATTCCTCCCAAGTGACACGACTGCAATAATAATATGTAAGTTTCCTTTTTCCCTAAACCTTCTGAGGAAAGCTTATGTAACAAAATGATACATAAATTCAAAGAGGATAATCAACTAGCTTTACTTAAGATCTCATGCTGCACAAGGAACCGGCTAGAAACTGAATATCTTTAAAGAATAGAAGGCATTGCTACCTTATTACAAGCATTGGGCACCACAAGACCATTTAGATTTTAATAGGAAATGCAAACAGATAGCTAGTTAGAAGAGAATGTAACCTTACTACCCGATGGTGCACTCTTTTTGGGGCGGAACGTCTTCTGATTCCTGCAAGCAGTAAAAACTACTAAAAATCCATGTTTACTTAAATAAAATTAAATGAAGGAGAATGCTTGTTTACATAAACAAATGCAAAAAAGACAAAGATAAATCCACTTAATTAGTTATTCCCAGTGCATAAAGCAGGTAACACACACAAGCACACACATACACGCGTACAAATACACACACAATTCCACCCCCATAAATCACTGAGATTTGACTATAACAAACATGCACGGGTACAAAATCCCCATGGGCTGCAAGCCAGGAGTAGGTGTGGGTAAAATTTTGGGAACATGAAAGCACAATAAACAAATACCAGTCATTTTAACAATTTAGTAATCCAAAATGAAAATCAAGAACAATTGAAATGAGCAGAGTGTTCTCTTTCTCATGGGTATACCACGGTTTCAAGGTTGAATCCATGTAAAAGACAAGGTTAACAAGAATCATCAAGACAACAGTATTGTTATAAGTGAGTGTTCAAGAACTGTTCAAATGACTCTAAAATCGCCATAGAATATATAAGCTAATAAAATCAGAGAATAAAATCAGTATTAAGGGAATGGCAACAGAAATTCCATCTTAACACTGGCTAGAACACTGTAAAATATCACCTATATCAATGTTTTGAACTGGTTCAAATAGGATTTTTTCCCTAAATACAATTGGAAGGTTTTCACGTTCCAGCGAATCAAAGATTATGAAGAGAAAATTAAAAAGGAAACGTATAGTGTTATCACATGGATAGCAGAGGAAGGTAATTCTCATTCTTATTATGCAGTGAAGGCTTCAGCCGTATTCTTTATCCAAGTAACCACCGCTCTTCCAATGTTTTACAAAGCTATCTCCTTATGTGTAACTTGTAGGCAGCAACCTGACTATTTCTTCTCTTTATGATATCAAAGCCATGTTAACATAGATTCTACACATCAAGCTATGCCAGATCATAAAGCCATTGAGTGCCTCTTCATTTATGAAAAAATGCTGATTGCCGTGGCTAACTGCACACTGATCCAACTACTCATTGAGTGTCAATTCCTATTTTGTGAGCTTCGATAAGATGTACTTTCTGTGGTTCTTGATTATTCCTACATCCCCTAGGAAGAAGTTACTACTTCAGCAGAGCATTCTATCTCGCATTTGCCCACAGCAATGACTTTTAAAGTGGAGCAAGTTAGTGATACACCAAAAGTCAAGTCCCTTCCGCCAATTTTTGTTAGACCAACAAGCTCCAAGAGATCAGTTGGACCAATCCAATGGATAATGGTCGCAAATAGATAGATACTTTCGTGATAGATAATTATTTGTTAGATACTTGCATGATAGATGGTTATTTGTCAGGTCATTGGAAACTTTTTTTTCCTTCTAATTCAAATAACTTGTGAACTAGAATTGCTATGCCAGAAGAATAAAGGATTATAGTTTGATTATTGATTATGATATCAACAGCCAAATTTTGGGAAATTTGAAATGCCATCCAAAGTTCAGAATTATTGGCAAAGGTTCCAGCGCAAATTCCAACAAAGGGGATCACTTGCAATGTGTATCTGTGGATGTTGGTGAGCCCTCCTCTCTCTCTCTCTCTCTCTCTCTCTCTCTCTCTCTCTCTCTCTCTCTCTCTCTCTGTTTTGTGTTAAATAGTGAATAACTTACTTTTGCATGCAACTAATCTGAAACTTCATTCAAATTGAAGGTCGAGGCAAAGAAGTAACTACTCCTTAATTGAATTTTCAAAATATTTAGTTCCGCATCAAGGATCAAATATATGCCGGATGAATCAATTGCTCTATTGGGGACTTCATGCAATGGCCTCCGAGCTTCATGAATTTTGGTGGAAAAAATGTTACAGAGTATATCCACTTATACAATCTCTAAGCAGATAAACTCGATGAGGACAGAGCAAAATTGGTGTCAATTAATTCCCCAATTTGTATCAAAAAATCCCAATAAGTAGATCAGTAACATAGAGAGACCCTTGCATCACCCCCAAATGAAGGTTTCCAAGCAGAAGCAACAAATTCTCATGGAAGATCCATCAAGGATCCACCGAAAGAAGCATCCGTCATCTCGGATCATATCAAATTAGCAAGAGTCCTAATCAAATAACTCACAATTAATAAACCCCAACTTCATTATACACTCTAATCAACAAATTCTGGACTCCACCCACAATAAAAGCATAAAAACACACTAGTTTCAAACCCATACCGAATTCATCAAATTCATACTAAATCTCAGCCAAAATTTGGCTACAGACAGGAAAGAGGAAGAGAGAAAAAGAGAGAGCGATCAATTAATACAGACCAGAGAGAGATGAAAGCAGTATAGAATAGAAGCTTGCCTGCCCAGACCGAATAGGCTCATGGCGTGGCCGAACTGGAAGAGGTTAATGACCGAATCCTCCTCTCACAGTGAAAGACCCCCCACTCTTATATATGCACAGACAGAGAGAGAGAGAGAGAGAGGAGAGAGTTCTTCTGAATTCTCAATGTATTCTTGACTTCTTGCATTTTATAGTGCCCGAAACAAAAGCGGGTATCGCCATCAGAGCCCGTTTAAGCCATCCAGCCAGCCGAAAGTTTCACGGGCAGTTTTTAGAGAGAGAGAAAGATTTTAGAGAGAGAGAAAGAGGATTCGAGCTCCTCTGTGAACTTTTCCCATAAATTTTGGGTTAAGTTTTAAATAAAAATTCAGGAATCAAGACTCCTCATTTCCCTCTTTTCCAAGATTGATAACTCCGTAACTTTCCGCGGACGGTTTGTCACGCAAGACAGAGAGTGGAAAGTCTAGAGAGAGAGAGAGAGAGAGAGGAGCTAGGCGTGGGAAGTCTAGAGAGAGAAAGAGGCGCGGGAAGTCTAGAGAGAGAGAGGGGAGCACTGAAAGATTCTTGCTAGAAAGGTCAAAACCCACGTCGGTGGCTGCCAAAATTTTAATGTTCTCGAAAACAAAACGATACATCATTCTCCAATCATTTAGTGACGTTTATCGTACACGAAATACAACGCAGAGGGACCCCATTCGATGTTTGGGAACCCATTTCTACACTTCCCTTTCTAAAAATATCCAGAAAAAAAATGATACGGTTGAAAAAGAAAAAAACATACGGTTACGAGCGAAAGTCCATTATTATTATTATTATTATTTTTTATTTTCATTTTTTTTTTTTATTTTTTTTTTTATTTTATTTTATTTTTTTTTTTTTTTTTTTAAGACCATACCTTTGGTACACATGAGCCTAGGATGCAACAATTAAAGCTAGCGAATATAGAGATCTATAATAAGATTATTTACGTTTGGCACAAAAAGGCTACAATTATTATTGACCCTTAAATATAAAATCATCCGGCTGGGGTGTGTGATTGATTTGGGATAAAAATCATAGTTTCTCAACCAAAGTGACGTACACTTAGATGTTGAATTTTTTGTATGATGGTTAAAGATGATTGTGACTTCTTTATACTAAAAATCAATAGTATAACATATAATTTCGTATTCAGACTATAAAATCATTAAACATTGATATATGGAAGTCATTGGTACCCATTGCCATCACACGTGAAATTTAATAGCTTGCCGTGTGTAGCAAAGTTCCAAAAATTCTTTTTAAGACTTTGAGCCACACTAAGTTCCCAATTTCACATCAATTGGTAAAGGTTGATTATGGATTCCTTTCAAAAGCAAATAGTCTTATTATATGATTTCCCATTTTATAAAGGAAAAATATCTCTTAATACTTCATTTTCAACTTTCATTTTTCTATTGACCTAATATTGTAAAACATATCTTACTACATAAAAATTCATTCTATTATATCTCCTAACCCTCTAAACATATTTTATTCATTTTTTATTAATTTTTTTGACTCAAACAAATGTTAAAAAAACATTGTTTTCTATACCCTTTTCTCTCTCTTGACATGATTCCCTTTCTCTTTCCCTCGATCAACCTCCCAAACCCACGCTAACTTTCAAACATGATTCACCCTCGGGTATACTCTGAAGCACAAGCCTCCAGCCCATGTGTTTATCACCATTTGTGTTCTTGAGCTGCTCAATCATCTGATCAACGGACATGCCATGAAGCTCCATTTTTCCCAAGAGGTCATCAAGCCGTTTCTTATTTATTTTTATCTTCACCTCTTTAGAGTCCCCACCATCTTCTCTCTATAACCCATTTTGCTCTCTCTCTCTCTCACTCTCTCTCTCTCTCTCTCTCTATTGAAACCCCAAACTCTCACAAAACTCATTTTGCTTACTCTCACAAAAACCCGAAATACAGCTTCCAAAAGGACCCAAGCTTCCTCATTTTCTCTCTCTACCACAAAAAACGTGATATGTTCCACTCCCAGCTCAAACAAAATTCAAATCTGAAAATCTCTCCCTTTCAGACCGAACCACACCCATTTTAACCTACCATTTTCAACAAGAGGGAAATTCCATCAATAGCTGCTTTTTTGTGTTTCACTCTCAACAACATGGGATTTTTTTTTGTGTTTCTTTCTCTACAAATGCTTTTTCTCTCCGGAAACCTCTGTGATAGGGATGAGGATTAAGAAATGGTGAGGTGAGCTTGTTTTATATATGGAGAGAGAGAGAGAGAGAAGATGGCCGGGAATGATGGGAGAAGGGATTGTTTTTTGTATTTCTCTCTAAAAATGCTTTATCTCTCTAAAAACCTATGTGACAAGGATGAGGATTAAGAAATGGTGAAGTGTGTTTTGTTTTAATATGTGGAGAGAGAGATGGATAGAGAGAAGTGGGCCTGGAATGATGAGAGAAAGGGATTGTTTTTTGTGTTTCTCTCTCTGAAAATGCTTTTTTTCTCTCTAAAAACCTCTGTGACAGGGATGAGGAATACCCCCCAAACCCACGCTAAACGGTTTAGAGTTAGAAAAAAGATATATTTTTCAATTTGTTTGGGTTAAAAGTTGAAATAAATATAGATAAAGTTATTTAGAGGGTTAAAAGATAGGCTTTGAAATTTTAAGTTTAGAAAAAAATGAAAATTGAAAATAGAGTCTATAGAAATATTTTCCTTTTTATAAACAATGATATATAAAAGCACTCGTTAAAGGGGTCACTTGACTAGTTCCAAAAAGAAGCCTTTGGAGGCATAGAAACTCCCCTAATTAGTTCCAGAAATAAGTTTCTTAACAAGATCCCAGGTAAGTTTCAAGATCCTATATCTCCACTCTACTTTAGATCATAGGGCAAGTAAGACACTTGCTAGCAAAGAAAATCATGTCCCTCAATAGACCAAAAAGAAGATCTAAAAAGGTATCACGAAAAAGATAAAGATTAAGGGTCACTTTGGATGTCAAATAAGAAAACCTTTACATTGAAAAAAAATTGCAAAAGTTTTTTTCCTCAATTGATAAATATTGTCATCTTAGTTTATTATATTGGTAGACTATTTGGATGTCTATTAAAATATTATGAGAAAATTTTATTTACTAGATATGTCCCTTTGGATGTTTAGCTATAAATTATGAGTTCGTGCTTCTTTTAGATTTTTCTCATTATGTAAAGTTTAACCAAACATAATATTAACTTTGTCTTTTCATGGGTTTGAAAGAGGAATAATGTGGAAAAGTAAATTATTTCATGGGTATATAAAGGAGAATAAACAAATATTATAGTTAATAAGATAATTTTATACCAATTCTATAACCCATGAACCATGATCCAAGGAAGAAAATCTTAATATATGGCGATAATTATCATCAAAGTATTTTCTTAAGTATTTGGAGTTGGCTACCCGAATTATGATATACCATTCTACTCTATCAAGGTCCATAACCTCAGTGAGACTATAATCCTCATATCTGTTTTCACTACTTTCAACCATGTCAGTTTAGCTCCACACCTTGTCCTTTTTTAGCCTTCCACTTGAACCAACCCACACTTCCTGACAAGTGTTGTATTGAGAGTGCGCTGTACATGGCCTGCCCATCTAAGTCTACCTTTTCTCATCTTATCGTCTTTTGAAGCCACACCTAAGTTGTTCCAAATGTATTAATTTCAAATTCTATCCATTTTTGTCTTGTCAATCATCTATCCTAACATCTTCATCTCAGCAAGACTCATCCTATGGATATGTTGTTTATTGACTACCCAACATTCTGCCCCTTAGAGCTAAATTGATCTCACCGTTGTCCTATAACTTCCCCTTCAGCTTCATTGATATATAGAGGTTACATAAAATTCAAATTGTACATTTCCACTTCGTCCGCCCAGCTCTAGTTCTATGTGCGACATCTTCTTCAATCTCTCTATTTTTCTGGATTATTGACCCAAGATATCAAAAGTGCTGTTTTTTGGTGTTTATTATCTATAAATCTTAACTACCTCATCGTCTCTACTCATGCTATTACTAAAGTTGCATTCCATGTACTTTGTCTTAGTCTGGCTATTTTAAGACCGTTAGATTTGATACCATCCCTCTAAAATTCTGACTTTGTGCTGACGCGCTTTGGTTCTATTATATAAAGTGCAAGTAATGACTATAATTTTAGAAGGATGCTATAAAATCTAAATATCTTTTAAGAGAGGGAGCCATTTTTCAATGCACCAAAGGAGCGTTTAATAACATTTCAAAGAGATGAAAGCCAAGGGTTGAAGAGCTCCTTTGCATTGGGCTAAGATTGCCTGACCATAAGACTTTAAATGATACCTCACCACCTTGAACAGAGCTATGAAATTTGCGTTCGCATAACCAATATCGGCAAGATAATATTTATCTAAATGCATATAAATTACAAATTTTCAATTACAGCTACAACTGAATACTGTAGAAGCGCTACCTTTTGTATAATTTCAGCTAAAATTGCAACATGGTTCAATGAGAAAAAAAATCATACCCCCATCAACAGATACAATTGCAAACCCATTAACAAAGCTGCAAAACCACAAAGCAAATGAAGAAGATATAGAACCCCCAAAGCAAACAACAGAATAAAAAAGAGATACATGCGGTGGTGGTGGTCCATTGCAAGAGATTAAGAAATATGCCCCAACGCGTTTATTGAAGATTGATGTTTTGGTAACAATCAAAGGAAAAAAAATGTCATTAAACCTAAGTCTTGATAGGTTTTGCTGGTCTTTGTTGTTAGATCATGATTCAATCTTAAGGAGATCATTTGCATTATTTTTAAAATTAAATTTCATTTTTGACTCAACACAAACTTTAGAGAATTCTCCGTTGTTCGCAAAACAGAGAAAAGGCATTAGTTTACATGATTTTTAAACATTATATCATGAGATATTTGCATCTTAGTCCAACATTACATGATCATATATTTTTTGACATTGGTTTATGAGTTGATTGATCAGTTTGAAATAAAATTTGATGCAAATCACATCCAAGATTTTATTTTTTTTTAAATTGATTTTTGGGGATGTGGGTAGACTTTTTATCTTTATTTGGGGTTACTTTTAGGAATTATTGAATTGGGGTTATAAATGAATTTTTATTCGTTACTTTGGGTAAAGGTCGTGATTGGTAACATTTTTTTACTTTTAAGGATTAATGTGGGGTTCTTGGCTTGTTGAGAATAACTTGAGGGTCGGTCACGTTGGAATCTTGGGATTGGATTAGGGAAGTGGGTTTTATATTTGAGGGAATTGATGGTGTATCATATTTAAAAGGGATTTCAAGAGTGGGACTTGGGATATATGGGGATTCCTAAATAATATGGGAGTTAGAGAGAGGTAAAAAGTAACTCCTATATTAATGGGAGTCAAGGGTCTTAAGGAAAGATTCATGGGGAGATCACATGAATTGGAGAGAGAGAGAAAGGAGAGAAGAGAGAGACCTGAGGTATAGAGAGATTTTTTTATTATTATTTTGTTTTGAATTTAAGAGGGGGTGGTGTCTCAATCTGAGGGGGACTTTGGTATTCTTTTGTAAAATGGTTTTTTTTTTTTTTTAATGAAGTATAAAAAAGTGTTTTCCCTTACTTGATTTACAGTCACTTTATTTCTTCCATTATTGCCAAACTTTTGCATGTTTAAGATTGAAAGAGACTCGGATTTAATTTGCAGGCTCCTTTCACATCATAATTGATCAAGAACAAGCTACTTTGGATAGAAGAATACATTGTTGTTGCATAAACATCATCAAAACTAGCTGATGATGCTTGTTTATGTTGGGTTTATGTAGCCTTTAAAGGCCTTATATGTGTGTAATGAAAAACATTTATTATAGTGGAACATAAATTCAGTTGGAGTGTGGTCCCTTGAGGACCATACTAAGCAAATGATGTTTACTGATACTAGACTGTGCTTGACGATCTAGGCCAGACGATTGGAAAACCGAAAGTACCTAGGCATAAAAAATAAACAGAGAAGGGTTTTTGGGTTAGCCCTTGATGAGGTTGGAGCTTATGCCTAGATGAGTAAGCCGATGGACTGTGTGACCCTTGTCTGTGATGGTAGGCCTCCAGAGACGGGGGCCAAAACCTCATCCATGATCCATCACACGACATGCATATAGATATTCGGGAAAGCCAGATATCTACCTTTGGGTGAAGCGTATGTATGTGCGAGAGATACCCCTATGCGCCATAGAGCTGCGGTCGCATCAGGTCGTGGTGAACTTGACTTGTCTTTAGGGGAGGACCTGTAATCCACAGACTAGGATTACGACTCTTTGGCTCATCGACCAGACTTTGGTGACCCGCTAATGAGCCTCTGCTTGGACTGTGGCTCATGGGAAACACTGGGTCCGTTTGATAAAGTAAGTGTGGTCTGTAGTCCACAGTTGAAGGTGGAGTACCCCGTGATCATTGATAGAATTCCTGAACCATATGGATCCACTTCCCATGATATTAATTTAATTGTGTTCATTTTATTATAGAATGGGTGGGGCCTCCCATATGCCACATATGGGTGGCACGCCCTACCCATTGCTTCCTTTGTTATTACTTTGATAACAAGTCTTGTAATTTTTTGGAAAGTCCATCTTATTAGTATATGGTCAAATATTGTTTGGGAAATATTGACCATATCTTATCTTGATTATTGAAGGAATATCTTGACTTGATATTATTGAAATATTCTTATGGAAAATATGAGATGGATTATGCAAATTTATGGAATCCATGATACTTTAATAGATTTAACTTATTTAATTATATTTATAGGAAAAATGGTTTAAGAAAAGGGGGATAATAGTTCATGAACCTTCCAGAATATTGATGGCACATCTATCTCAGATTTCTCACCCCTCAAGTCACCTTGATCAACGGTCCACATTCAATCTCAAGAAAGAGGCAAACTATGGGAAGCCCTAAAGAAACCCTAGACCTAAATTTCACTATAAATAGGGTGCTCTCTCCCCTTCTCTACACACCTCTCTCTCTCTTCCCTAGGGGCCACGCCCCTCTTTCTCCTCTCAGGCTTTTTCTCTCTAACCCTCTCTATCTCTTAAGACCCATAGGGGGCACGCCCCAACCCTAAGTCTCATTCTCTCTCTCTCTTGACCTAAAGATACTACGGGTAGGAAAAATTAGGGTTTGAGCCTAATTATTTTAAAGTTAGGATTTTTTGGAGATTTAAGGGTGGTTACCTAGTTTGGCCGAAATTAGCTTTCCCGGTTCGAGATTGAAGCTAAACCGCTGATCCCGCGTCATTGGATGTAGTGACTCGGTGTGGGGTGTAATAAGCCCAGTTGAGGTAATCTCCGGCATCTTCTCTTTTACTTACTTGCTCTTTTATTTTATATTCTCAAGCATAGTATTAGGTTGAACAATTGACATCAAGTGGTTGAGTTTTATTTTATTGTTGTGCTGTTTTATTTTTGAAATATTTATTAATTGTAATAAGACCATCTGTAAGTGATTTTTTTTTCCAAAATAAAAAAAGGGTGATTGTTATCATTAAAGATATATAAAAAAAAAAATTATATTCCTTGGCAAAATATCACATAAAACTTTCTTTCAGTTTATTCTTATGATCAATATAATCAGCCATGACTAGCCTCAAATAATCAAACAATTCTAGTACTAGCTTAGATCAACTCTCATGAATTCCCAATCAACTAAGCAATGTAAGATCAAGGAACTTTGATAAAAACTATGTCCATGCTATTGCAAAAAATTCAACAGTAGTATTGGACAGTTTTGTGACATATTCATCAACATACTAGGCAATTCTCAAGAAGAGGGGGGTGGCCATCCAGGCGATTGAGGGCCCTAACCGCCAGGGCAGCCACTTGACCAATGCGGTCCTTGTGTAAAAAGAAGAGTGGAGGGGGGGAGGGGGGGGGGGGGAGAGAAAATATATTCTAAATTTTTATTTTTGTAAAAATTAGAAACATAGCCAAATATAGAGTACTATTTTAAATTGTGTATTATAAATTTAAAATAAAGCAACTATAGTGAATATATATATTATAATTGTAAAAATAGCAGTCCCTAAAAAAAAACACTTGTGAAAAATTTCATTATAAATGTAAGGCCAAACTTCAAAAATAAACACAAGAAAATCATTAAAAAAAAACATAATTCAACACAATACTTACAAAAAATATGAAATCATAAATACAAACAATTAAATTTATTAACCTTTCAAAAACTGATCAAAGTAGGCTTTAATTAGTCACTTTCGATTGCCAAGAGTTCTTTTTTGCAAACCCTTTAATCCCTAGAAAGTTCTAGTTCGAATGCATTTCGATTCTGCAAGAAATAAAAAACTTTGAATTCGAATTTGGTCTTTAAAAAAAATCGATTTTGAGCTACAAAAGTAGTTATTTAATGAACAAAAAGAGTTCTCGATATCTTGTGGGGCCAAAATTCCTCCAATTATTATTTTCCCTTTTCAAAAGGGGCAATTACTTTTTTGCCCTTTTGGCAAGGACAATTTCACCCTTGCCAAAAAGGCTTTGGGCAGGCCCCTAGTGCTGCTTGGTCGACTAGTTAACCGCGGGGCAGTGAGGCCTCCCAGCTACCTAGGTGGCCTGTTCAGGTGGCTGAGCAGCCGACTTTTTGAATTTCTCTGCTAAGCCTTTAGTTCCAGGAAGTTCTTGAACTCTAATTTAGAATCAAATGTTCTTATATTTGAAGTAGAATATATCAAGTAGAAACTGGTTCAAATGGGTTATCTATATAACAACGTCAAGACGGTGCTAACTCAAGGTTTATTTGATCTTTAAATTGGCATTGATCGTTTAGTAAGTTGCTTTAATAGAAAATTGATCGATTGGATTGAAGCTTGAGCAATTTGTTTTACCATAGAAAATTAGTCTCAATCATTCTATCAAACCTTGCTGGATTTAATTGTGAGTTGATGTAAATTTATTCAAAAGTGATTGACAACAAAATTGTATGGAATCAAGATCAAAACAAGCTGAATTTAAGATATCACATATATTTTTTTTTTACCAAGATTCAAGCATTTTATTGATAAACTAAAAGGAAATTACATCATCTGAAATAGTAAAAGAAGCAAGAGAAACACTACCTTTGGCTAAGGCATCAGAAACGCCGTTAGCTTCACGATAGACATGGGAGAAAGAAACTAACGCAGGCGTAGTTGCATCCATAACATGTAACCATAAAGACCGAAGTTCCCACGGCACCTTCTGCTCCTTCTTGCACCATCTAATGACATTCAAAGAGTCTCCTTTAATCAGACAGCTAGTACCCAAATTCCTCTCAATGAAAATTTTCACACCCCTAAGTAAGGCACTTAATTCCGCGAAATTAGCCATAGCAATACCAATCGGTCCCGCATAAGATAAAATAATACTTTCAAAACAATCACGTATAATACCGCCAATATCAATTAGGCTAGGATTCCCTAGAGAACTCCCATCAAAGTTTATCTTAAGACAGCCCATAAGCGAAGCAAACCACAACCTCTTAGGTTGACATCTACTCACACCAAGAGAAAACAAGTTAGAGAGGTTGACAAAAACATCTACCTTTGAAATCCCCCAACCCTATTTGGACACTGAGAGGCACGACCAGATAGATAGTTTGATTAAATAGGTAACCTTGTCAAACGCAGAGCCGTCCCCTCAAAGGTTCTCCTATTTCTCTCCTTCAATACTTCCCAAAGAATCATTCCTTTTGCAATCTTCCAAATCACATATCTAACTTTAGGCGGGAACGGGAGAGTAAGCTGAGAAACAATTCCAACCACACTCTGAGGCAGCACCAAGGAAACTCTTACCATGCTCATCAACGAATGCCAAATTCTTAAAGTAAAAAGGCAATGAATCAAAAGATGTACAACTGATTTCCCATCTTGTTTACACCGCAAACAAATGTTTGGCAAAATCTTGCCCCTTTTCAAAAGATTATGAATAGTCAAGATTTTATCTTGTGCAGCCAGCCAAATAAAAACTTTGACTTTATGAAGAATTACCCATTTCCAGATTTGCACAATATTAGGGCAGGACAATCTCCATCGATCATGGAAAAACAAGTTATAGCAGGATTTAACAGAGAACATGCCATCACTTTCAATTTCTCATACTAACATATCTTCTGTGTCTTGTGAGATGTACACTTTATCCAAGAGTTCCATCATCGAACACCATTGAGATTACATTTTCTAGGTAGGTTTTTCTCTTTCAGCGGCCTTTAAATTTGAAGGACTCAGATTGCTCATGTGGCAATCCCAATATATATATATATATATATATATATATATGGGCGGTGATCTCATGCAACTGTTGTATAGTAATATAATGCAATAACTTTAAAAAAACATGTTAGGGTCATTTGTGTAATACAAATTTTAAAACATACACACTTTTCATTCTAATGAACAATGACAAAAAGGAAAAATTTGAATACGCAACCTCAAAAGTATATGTTTTAGCCCAGCACATAGGCTGTCCATTTTGATAAATTGCTTAGATCGATGCCTTAGAAGGATTTTTTTTCTTTTCTAATTTTTTTAGATGGCTTTATTATTATTAGATGAACAATTTAAAAAAGAAAGAAATGATTTTGAGTTTGTAAAGGCAAAGATATTGAAATTCACCAAATGAATGGTCTAGATTCGTTGTTGGAGGGGACTCATTTTGACCACATCTAGAGTTCAAATCAAACTTTCGTTTTTTTGGGTTTGCTTATTGAGATGAAAAAAGTGTATGTGCAAAATTTTGGGTCATACAAATACCACAAACATGATTGTTTAGAAGTGTGGTTGCATTATATTATCATACAACTGTTGCATGAGATCCTTGCCCTATATATATATATATATATATATATATATATATATATATATATATATATATATATATATAGTCTTCCTAACGCCTATAGACAAAAATAAATAGTGATTTTGCCTATCCTCATCACCGTCCAAGTTGCATCTCGAGGTCGCGATTGTCCAGTAGTATTTTATTTTTCATTTTTTTTTAAATATAAAATCAGAAAGACCTGAAATTTGAATGTTATGTACATCTTACTGAAACTCATCTAATAAAAATGTAAAAAAAATTATCCGTGAAAACAAAATTGATCAAAATACCCCCAAAAAGTTTCGGGGGTATTTTGACCAATGTTTTTCATTTAAAATATTTTTATATATATTTTTCTAAGATTCCCCTATTTTTGATGAATACACATTCCAAATTTCAAGTCATTCTGATTTGTATAAAAAAAATAAAAATAAAACACTACCGGACAATCGTGACCGCGCGATGAACTTTGGACGGTGATAGGGGTAGGCGAAATCACTAATCATTTTCACCTATAGGCATTGCGTAGTGTTTTCCTATATATATATATATATATATATATATATATAAATAACACGTCAAGATCTTAAATTTTACTTTTAACTTAATAACATTGAAAATATTATAGTATAGTTTAGTAGAGAACGTAAAAGCGTAGTATAATATAAAAAACAGCATAGAATGATGATAAAAGAAATTACAGAGATGTCAACTATAATCCAAGTTGTATGAATACTGTTTCGAATTTTTACACTAAAAATTAATTTGAACTGCATATAAACAAGCTTTTTTTCACAAAGTTCAAATAGATACAGGAACAAAGATGACTTATAACAAATCACTTACAATTTACAAATGCAGTAACTTGAAAAGAATGCCCATTCGTTCGGACAAAACGAAGGTACTTTATGCAAATTACAATCACACATCTGTGTACATTGCCATGGAGCTGTGCCGCCTTCTACGTAGAGAATAATGTCGAAAAGGAACGAGGAGTTCCCAGACTAGTCATTAATTATAAACCATTAAACAAAGTTTTAAAATGGATTCGATATCCAATTCCAAATAAAAAAGATTTATTAGATAGACTTCTAAGTGCCTGCATTTTTTCAAAATTTGATTTAAAATCAGGATATTGGCAAATACAAATTAATGAAAAGAACCGATATAAAATGGTATTTAATGTTCCCTTCAGACAATATGAATGGAACGTTATGCCATTTGGATTAAAAAATGCCCCATCTGAATTTCAGAAAATCATGAATGATGTATTTAATCCTTATCTAAAATTTATGATAGTCTATATTGACGATGTTCTTATTTTTTCTACTGACATACATCAGCATTTTAAACATTTAACTATATTCCTTAATACTGTAAAAGTTGCGGGACTTGTAGTATCTGCTAAAAAATTAGCTCTTTGTCAAACAAAAATTCGATTCTTAGGACATAATATATTCTAAGGTACGATCATTCCCATTGATAGAGCTATTGAATTTTCTAATAAATTTCCTGATGTAATATTAACAAAAGTCAAATTACAACGCTTTTTAGGATGTTTAAATTATATAACAGACTTTATCCAAGACTTTGCCATAATTGCCAAACCATTATTTGATCGACTAAAGAAGAATCCTCCAAAATGGACGGATCAACATACTAATGCTATTCGAATCCTAAAAAGTAAATCAAAAGAACTACCTTGTTTAGTTCTATCCGACCCTGCTGCATTTAAGATTATTGAATGTGATGCTTCAGAACTTGGTTTAGGTGGAATTCTTAAACAACGAATTAAAAATAAAGAACAACTAGTAAGACACGTCTAAAAGCATGGAACTCTGCAAAACAAAATTATTCGACTATTAAAAAAGAAATTTTAGCTATTGTTCATTGTGTAAATAAATTTCAAAGTGATATTCTTAATACTTCTTTTCTTATTCGAACAGACTGTAAATATGTTAAAGATATCTTGCAAAAAGATGTTCAAAATCTTGTTTCCAAACAAATTTTTGCTCGTTGGAAAGCTATTTTATCTGCTTTTGATTTTACGATTGAACATCTTCACGGCTTTGCTAACGCTATTCCTTATTTACTCACCCGTGAATTTTTGCAGGGGGGTCCAGATCTACCACCACCACCAACGTTTGAATTTGAAGAAACCTCATTAGCAATACAGCTATTCAATATGAATATTAATACTAATATTCAACGACCAGGAAAGAATCTACAGTCTCTAATAGATCTTGTCTCTACAGTCTCTAATAGATCTTGTCCCTATAGTAACACCCGGTTCACCAATATCTATGCACCCACCTTTATCACCAGCCAGATCTATTAATTACCTTGAACATTCTACCCAAATTTCAAGTCCAATATTTACTCCCGTACCCAACCAAAATAAACCAACCAGTTCTACCTCACAAAAGGCAGTTTTTTAAGAAACAACATTTTTAATCAATGGTTTAAAAACCGGATCGGTGACCTGGATCGGGCTTTTCAAAAACCTATCCGGATCGGCGAATCGGCGATCCGGATCGGCGAATCGGCGATCCAGATCGGAATCGGGTGAATCGGTCAGAATAAAGCTTCAAAAAAATCCGAAAAAATTATTAAAATTCATTATAAATATTGGTTTTTAGGAATTCAATAAAAAATGAGGGTACTCCATTAAGAATTTTCATGTTTTTGAATAAATATGCGAATATTGATATGTTCTTTCCCTGCATGAACCGCCATTCAGCATTTAATTTACAGTATTTCGTGCTCATCCCTACACTGTTGCTGTTGGGACTCGATATGTGAATAATATGGCTGGGATAGGGTGGCCTCAGAATCATCATCTCTCTCGTTTTCTCTTTGAATAATATGGATTAAAAAAAAAAAAAAACAAATTTTCAAAAAAATCGATCATGGATTAAAAAAAAAATCACAAATTTTCAAAAAATTCTATCATGGATTACAAAAAAAAATTCGATCATGGATTAAACAAAAAAAATCACAAATTTTCAAAAAATTCAATCATGGATTACATAAAATTCGATCATGGATTACATAAAATTCGATCATGGATTACATAAAATTCGATCATGGATTACAAAAAAAAACAAACAAAAAAAACAAAAAATTCAATCGTGGATTACAAAAAAAGAAAAAAATAGTTCGATCATGGATTACAAAAAATTCAATCATGGATTACAAAAAACTCTATCATGGGTTACAAAAAAAGCAAAAAAAAAAAAATCAATCATGGATTAAAAAAAAACAAACAAACATTTCGATCATGGATTACAAAAAAAAAACAAACATTTCGATCATATATTACAAAACATTCGATCATGGATTACAAAAAATTCTATCATGGGTTACAAAAAAAAAAAAAAAAACAAAAAAATCGATCAGGGATTACAAGAAAAGAAAACAAACATTTCGATCATGGATTACAAAAAATTCTATTATGGGTTACAAAAAACCAAAAAATTCGATCATGGATTACAAAAAAATCTATCATGGATTACCAAAAAAAAAAAAAAAAAAAAAAAAAAAAAAAATCCGTACGGAATCGCCGATTCACTGTTCGGACTCGCCGATTCCGTACAGTGAATCGGCGATTCACTGTACAAAATCATCCGGTTCTCTCTAGAACCGGACGATTTCCGATTTTTGGGCGATCCGGTTCCTTTTTCACTATTTTCGAGTCGAACCGGGCGAGTCCGGTTCGACTCGGCGTTTTTTAAAACGCTGTTTTTAATAGATATTACTATCGATGATAAACATATCCATATAGACCCAAATAAGCTGGCACCTTTATATATCCAAAATCTTCTTAATCCCTCCAATGGAAACAAAACCTGGGAATGGTATAAAACTGTTCTCATGGAAACATGCTCTATATCCCTTGTTTATTTCTTTAATCCTACTACAAAAGTTATTTCTTACTCTAAGATACAGATAAAGAAAATATTATCGTATAAGATTGGAGAGGTACCCCAACACAAGGAAAAAAGCTGCAAGCACAAGAATTTCAATACAAATCTTATAGATATACAGAATATATAGATGCTTGGCACAAAATATGAATAATTCTCATACATGGTATATACAATTTAAGATGCCTATTCTTGAAAGATTCCCGAGTTGGTTTAGATATTGATTCTTAATATGGGGCTCAAGAACCCAAACATTACCTGATGCATTTAAAAATGCTCAAGCTAAATTCGTTGAATATAATAGTATAGATACTGATATAGATTATCATTTATATTTTATGGCAATAAACCAAATACCTTGGATCCTCAAATGGGAATACGGGATCTCAAAAGATACCAGTAATAATTATGAGTATATCCCTCGATTGGGAAAACGAATATTTGTCAAATGGTTGGATGTATTCAGCATGGACCCGAACTCAATCAGACTGAAACGAATCCCTCCTTCTCCTACCGAATATCAGACTAATAATACTCCTGAATTTGACCCAAATAAATTCGTCGAATATATTAGGCAAATGCGTAAGCAAAACCCAAGAGCTACGAAAGAAAAACTTAAAACTCAACTGTTAAGAATAATTGAAGAAGAAGCTTCAGATGCTACCTCTCAGCTCGAACCTATAGAAGATGAGTTCAGCCAAAGGCCCGAATAAAGATAGTCTTGTCCATATCCTGTGTAAAGTTTTTCTATACAAAGATGCTAGCTCGAATTTCTGTACAAAGATGCTCCTGCGACCTCAAAAGACCATATCCTGTACAAAGATGCTCCTGCCACCTCAAAAGATGCTGTCACCTCAAAAAACCTCCTGCCAAAAGATGCCGCCATAAAAAAGAAGATGTCGCCGTACAAGAAAAAGACAAAAGGAAAACTATTGAAGATGCCACCGACCGACAAAAAACATTGTGCAAGATACCTTTTCTTTTTTACTTTTTGCTTTATGTCAGGTCTAGCTTTTCTTTACGTCTTCTCTTCCTTTTCTATCACATCTTTCCTACTTTACGTCACATCTTCTTTTACTTTAAGTCACATCCCTTCTTTTTATCCTTTTATCTCGACTTCACATCACCTTCCTTCCTCTTTGATCTTTAGCGAATCTTCCACCTCATCTCCTCCGCTCCTCTATAAAAACCCCTCACAACCTTCATTCGAGAGCAAGTCGAAATCTCCATCTCTGCAATCTCTTCTCGGCAATTTCCTCTCTTCCTTACTTACTCGACGCATTCTCTTAAAAGCTCTGCCGCTTCTCTTCTTTGAGGCAAGCCCTTATCAAGTAAGATCTTTTCATACTTCTTTTGTTTATATGATGTACATAGATGTGTGATTGTAAGTAAGATCTTTTCATACTTCGTTTTATACGATGTACACAGATGTGTGATTGTAATTTGCATAAAGTACCTGCGTTATGTCCGGACGAATGGGCACTCTTTTCAAGTTACTACATTTGTAAATTGTAAGTGATTTGTTATAAGTCATCTTTGTTCCTGTATCTATTTGAACTTTGTGAAATAAAGCTTGTTTATATGCAGTTTAAATTAACTTTTAGAGTAAAAATTCGAAACAATATTCATACAACTTGGATTATAGTTGACATCTTTGTAATTTCTTTTATCATCATTCTGTGCTGCTTTTTATATTATACTACGCTTTTACCTTCTCTACTAGACTATACTACAGTATTTTCAATATTATTAAGATAAAAGTAAAATTTAAGATCTTGACGTGTTATTGGTAAATTACAATAACACATCTATTTTTACTTTAAGTCACATCCCTTCTTTTTATCCTTTTATCTCGACTTCACATCACCTCCCTTCCTCTTTGATCTTCAGCGAATCTTCCACCTCAGCTCCTCCGCTCCTCTATAAAAACCCCTCAAAACCTTCATTCGAGAGCAGGTAGAAATCTCCATCTCTGCGATCTCTTCTTTACAATTTCCTCTCTTCCTTACTTACTCGACGCATTCTCTTAAAAGCTCTGCCGCTTCTCTTCTTTGAGGCAAGCCCTTATCGAGTAAGATATTTTCATACTTCTTTTGTTTATACGATGTATACAGATGTGTGATTGTAATTAAGATCTTTTCATACTTCTTTTTATACGATGTACACAGATGTGTGATTGTAATTTGCATAAAGTACCTTCATTATGTCCGGACGAATGGGCACTCTTTTCAAGTTACTGCATTTGTAAATTGTAAGTGATTTGTTATAAGTCATCTTTGTTCCTTTATCTATTTGAACTTTGTGAAATAAAGCTTGTTTATATGCAATTCAAATTAATTTTTAGCGTAAAAGTTTGAAACAGTATTCATACAACTTGAATTATAGTTGACATCTTTGTAATTTCTTTTATCATCATTCTGTGCTGCTTTTTATATTATACTACGCTTTTACGTTCTCTACTAGACTATACTACAGTATTTTCATTGTTATTAAGATAAAAGTAAAATTTAAGATCTTGGCGTGTTATTGGTAAATTACAATAACACATTTGCTTTTACTTTAAGTCACATCCCTTCTTTTTATCCTTTTATCTCGACTTCACATCACTTCCCTTCCTCTTTGATCTTCAGCGAATCTTCCACCTTAGCTCCTCCGCTCCTCTATAAAAACCCCTCAAAACCTTCATTCGAGAGCAGGTCGAAATCTCCGTCTGTGCGATCTCTTCTCTGCAATTTCCTCTCTTCCTTACTTACTCGACGCATTCTCTTAAAAGCTCTGCCGCTTCTCTACTTTGAGGCAAGCCCTTATCGAGTAAGATCTTTTCATACTTCTTTTGTTTATATGATGTACACATATATGTGATTGTAAGTAAGATCTTTTCATACTTTGTTTTATACGATGTACGCAGATGTGTGATTGTAATTTGCATAAAGTACCTTCATTATGTCCGGACGAATGGGCACTCTTTTCAAATTACTGCATTTGTAAATTGTAAGTGATTTGTTATACGTCATCTTTGTTCTTGTATCTATTTGAACTTTGTAAAATAAAGCTTGTTTATATGCAATTCAAATTAATTTTTAGCATAAAAATTCGAAACAGTATTCATACAACTTGGATTATAGTTGACATCTCTGTAATTTCTTTTATCATCATTATGTGCTGCTTTTTATATTATACTACGATTTTACGTTCTCTACTAGACTATACTACAGTATTTTCAATGTTATTAAGATAAAAATAAAATTTAAGATATTGGCGTGTTATTGGTAAATTACAATAACACATCTGCTTTTACTTTAACTCACATCCCTTCTTTTTATCCTTTTATCTCGACTTCACATCACCTCCCTTCCTCTTTGATCTTCAGCGAATCTTCCACCTCAGCTCCTTCGCTCCTCTATAAAAACCCCTCAAAACCTTCATTCAGAGCAGGTCGAAATCTCCATCTCTGCGATCTCTTCTCTGCAATTTCCTCTCTTCCTTACTTACTCGACGCATTCTCTTAAAAGCTCTGCCGCTTCTCTACTTTGAGGCAAGCCCTTATCGAGTAAGATCTTTTCATACTTCTTTTGTTTATACGATGTACATAGATATGTGACTGTAAGTAAGATCTTTCATACTTCTTTTTATACAATGTACACATATGTGTGATTATAATTTGCATAAAGTACCTTCGTTCTGTCCGAACGAATGGCACTCTTTTCAAGTTACTGCATTTGTAAATCGTAAGTGATTTGTTATAAGTCATCTTTGTTCCTGTATCTATTTGAACTTTGTGAAATAAAGCTTGTTTATATGCAGTTCAAATTAATTTTTAACGTAAAAATTCGAAACAGTATTCATACAACTTGGATTATAGTTGACATCTCTGTAATTTCTTTTATCATCATTCTGTGCTGCTTTTTCTATTATACTACGCTTTTACGTTCTCTACTAGACTATACTATAGTATTTTCAATGTTATTAAGATAAAAGTAAAATTTAAGATCTTGGCGTGTTATTGGTATAAGAGTCATTACTACTTTGTTTATCTATTACAATTAGCCTATTTTTTACTGCCAATAGTCTTTTACTAGCTAAAATTGTAATAAAATTAGTCATTTATCCTCAAGACCACTTAGGCCAAGAAGAGCCGTCCAGGTCGTTCAGACGTAAGAGGTTGACCAGAGTCATTATCCGTACCGATAAATGGAAAATTTTATTAAAACCTTATCTACTAAAACACTCTCATCCTCAAAAAATACGCTAAGGGTAAAAAACAAAGAAGAAATAGTTATAGACAATGTTGAACAACACATCAAAAATTGGAACATACCAAAAGTCCCAATTTCAGATGTTTATAAAAAAGGAAATTTTAATTTAAAAATAGGCTACGCTATTAAAACAGCAGAACAAAGTTTACCTGTTCAAGAGGAACAAAAAAATCTACAATTATTAACAAATAAAATATTACAATCCCATAAAAATAAAGAATATCAATATCTTCATATACGATTGATACAGTAGCTGTAAAACCTTTAACTAGACTATGATTAAATACTTCCATTCTATTATGCTTACGAGATGAAAGGCATAATAATTTTTTTGATTCACTCTTAGGAATAATTGAGTCGAGTCTATGCAATGGACCAATTTATTTTAATTGCTTTCCAAATTATGCCTTCTCTTTACAAGATCCTAACTTAACGTACTAACTTTAAATATTAAAACACAAGGTTTTGATATGTTATAAGGATTGCAAAATATAGCTATAATATATCGAATATATTATAAAGTAATGACTACTTTATGTCCTAATTATACAAATAGATACTAAAGGACAAACGACCTTCTTTCAAACAATATTTGAAAGATCTAATATTACTAATATTCAACGACCAGGAAAGAATCTACAGACTCTAATGGATCTTGTCCCTATAGTAACACCCGGTTCATCAATATCTATGCACCCTCCTTTATCACCAGCCAGATCTCTCAATTACCCTGAACATTCTATCCAAATTCTAAGTCCAATATTTACTCCCGTACCCAACCAAAATAAACCAACCAGTTCTACCTCACAAAAGGCAGTTTTTGAAAAAACAACCTTTTTAATAGATATTATTATCGATGATAAACATATCCATATAGACCCAAATAAGCTGGCACCTTTATATCTCCAAAATCATCTTAATCCCTCCAATGGAAATAAAACCCGAGAATGGTATGAAACTGTTCTCATGAAAACAGGCTCTATATCCCTTGTTCATTTCTTTAATCCTACTACAAAAGTTATTTCTTACTCTAAGATACAGATAAAGAAAATATTATCGTATGAAGATTGGGGATGTACCCCAACACAAGGAAAAAAGCTGCAAGCACAAGAATTTCAATACAAATCTTATAGATATTCAGAAAAGCTTTCTTCATATGGTAGTGATACTATATGTTTATGTCTATTCCAAAATGCAGTAGGTAATTCGCTACAGATTTTTTTTTCCTGTTTGATTTGACTTATCATTTTTTTAATTTCAGGTAGTAACAGCTATTCTTCAATTGTTTTATATTTTATTTCAGCTTTTAATTAATATAAGAAAGTTTCTTTGTTTTGTATGTTTTGTTTCACATTATTTATTCCTTTTATTTTTTGTTTATCAATAAATTCAAATTTAACTTTTACTCCTTCTATTGTTGATTCTAATCCAGTATGATCTATAATAATAGGATATAACATACTGATAAATGGGGTTCCTAAAATAACAGCTTGGTTTAGTCCTTTTACCATAATAAATAGTAATTCTAAGCAGAATTAGATAATTTATAATTTATTTTTAATTTACTTCCATCGGCTGTATTTAATATTTGTGTTGTTTTATAAAAATATTTTGTGGGGACTAATCCTTCATTTATACAATTTAAATCAGCACCTAAGTCTATTAAGGCTAAGGTTTGGAAATTATATTCGTTTTGGGATATTATTTTAACTAATGTATACCATTTTTGGTTTAGTATTTTGTTAATTAAATTCAATTGAGGTTCCTGTTTAGAGGATTCAGGTTTATTTTCAATGTTATGTAATAGGTTAGCAAATTCTATTTCTTCTTCATCTTCAGAAGGATTGTCTGTTAATTCGGTTAATTCTAATAATTTAATTCTGTTTTTTAACTTTGTTAGTTCAGATTTTACTTCATTAATTTCGTGTTTTAGTTCAGCAATAGTGGGTTCCTTTTGAATACTATTCTTTTGACTAACTCGTTTAAGTATATCAGAGAAATTATATTCTTCAGGAGGTTTTATTAATAATGTTGGTTTATTGCGTGTTTTTGCGATTTGAATATATTGACTAATTGTTGTTCTTTATCTTCAGGGTCGAGAATTTTGTCTATAATTTCAAGAATTAAAGTATTTTCTTTGGTAAGAGTATTACAAGAACAGTTCATATCTTTTTCAGAAGAAGAAAAGGTTTCATATAAAAAATCGTCATCTTTTAGTAGTTCTATATTTGATTCTTCCTCATCAAAACTAGTAGTATAGTCAGAAGACGTTGTACTGAATTCTTTTTCATTAAGTTGAATTATTTCATATAATATATTTTCATCTAATATAAGGGATTCTATCTTTTTCTTAACATTACAGTTCTTTTTGTAGTGTCTTAATTTTCCACATTTATAACACCTAGGTATTTTTCTTTTATATCTTTTTCCTTCTTTGGGTTTTTTTTCGTGTTTTTCGTCTTTATATTTAGGTTTCCTTTTATGATAGAGTTTTTTGTATGATTTTTGTCTTTTTTCTAGTTTTCTATGTTTATGAGGTTTATTATGAAAAAGATTTAAACTATATCCGAATTGTTTGCAAAAATCTCCTAGTTCCTTTTGCCAGTAATTTTTTGTTTATCAAGTTGTTTTTTCAATTTTAGATCGATGTAGAGAGATAACCCTTATGCACATATTTCGGCTGATAATTCCCCTAAAGTAAAGAGAAAATAGGGAATAATACCCCCATGTTTGGTTTTGAGGCGATTACAGACTTTTTCAGCAAACAAATAGGGAAGGCCAGAGATGAATTTTTCTTTCCAATGATCGGCACTACTATCTTCACGTATTAAGAGACGAGAAAAGAAAACATCTTTATACCATTTATAGTGGGAAAGAGTTGGACAGCGAAGATTATTTAGCAAGTCTTCGGATCGGGCTTCTAGTAAAGCAGTACTTTCAACAAAGTGGAGGGTATATATATATATATATATATATATAAACACTACGCAACGCCTATAGGTGAAAATGAACAGTGATTTCGCTTACCCCCATCACCGTCTAAATTTCATCGCGAGGTCACGATTGTCCAGTAGTGTTTTATTTTTTATTTTTTTTCTCCAAATCAGAATGACTTGAAATTTGGAGAGTATGTACATCTTTCTGAGGCGCATCTAATAAACTTTCACCTATAGGCGTTGTGTAGTGTTTTTCTATATATATATATATATATATATATATATATATATATATATATATAGGCGAAAATAAACAGTGATTGAGAGATAATCTGTCTAATGAGAAGCTTTGTAGACGAAGGAAAACATGTTTCTAAAACCCTAATGAACAATCACAAAGAGAAACTCCTTAACCAGTCTGTGCACGTGCGAGAGAGAGGCCATGTGGGACTTTAATTGAGAGATAACCTGTCTCATGGGAGAGAACATGTGAGACTTGATTGAGAGAGGGAGAGAGCTTTTGTAAGTGCGAGTGAGAATGGGAAGGCTGGCAAGAGGGCGCGATGAGGGAAGCACAAATTATTTTAAGCAAAAAAAATTTGAGTTGAGCTCAAAAATTTTAGCTCACCGTTTTGGGGGTTTTTCGGTCTAACGCAAGATTTTTTATTTTTATTTTTTTGGATGAGAAACAAAATCTTACAGGATTATGACCTAAACACAATATCAGATGATCTCAGTTCCGAAGTTTACCTACATACATGGGTGTATAGTATACATTTTGTAAGCGTTAGAATTTCATTTAGTCCATAAATTCAAAAAAAAAAATGTTGCTAAAACTTTGTGATCTTTTTGTAATTTTGTGTCAACTTAATGGCCAAAATTGGACCCAAAGAATAATACGATGATTCTAATCTTTCTTCGTTGGCTCATTGTCCCCAAGTAGGGCTAAACACAACCAAAGTGGGGCATTTTCGGATTTTGGGCATTGATTTTATGACAAAGATGATTGAAAAAGGTTTTGAGGTTCAAAAAGGTCGTTCTCGAAAATGTTTATGCAAGGTTGCAACCTCAAAATGTAGAATAAAAGTGCAATTCAAAAATCCATCGGAAAATGTTGTTTTGATGTTGGTAAACCCTTTAATTGATCATCTCAATATCAAGATGTATGAATGTGAAAAAACAGTAAGGATTTCGACTTTTAAAAATAGTGTATATTGTGATACATTATCTAGACCATCCATTTTCAAGATTTTTACGTGTTTATGGATCTACTTGATTTGACCCATTTTTTGATATTAAAATTTTATAATTAGAGATGAAAATGAAATCACAATCCATCCTAAGAATTTTTGACACCAAATATCTTATGATAAAATTTAGAGATGCGCTTTACTTTTGATTATTTAAGGTTGCAACCTTATGCAAACCACACAAAAAATCGTCAAATTGTTCATCTCAACATCAAGATGCATGGACATGAAAAAAAATAGATTTCAACTATTGGGAATAGTTCATTGCAAGATTATCAAGTGTGTATAGATCGGCTCGATCTACACTGTTTTTTAATTTTAAAATTTTATAATTAAATATAAAAATAAAATTTCAGGCCATCACAAAATTTTATGGTATTAAAACAACATCTTTCAACCTTTTTTTTAATCTACTTCTCATTCACCCCCGCTTTTTAAACGAGGATAGGCCCACTCCCACGCCCACCCCATGAGATGGGGAAATGGTTCACTAGGTTCACTATGTGACACGGCACTCACCTCCCTTGTTCTTTTATGGGTGTGGTTTCTATGAGGTGACAACCTTAAACAATCCAATTAAGACGCACCTCTAATTTTTATCGTAACATGTAATTTTGGTGTAAAAAAATTATTAAAATTATTGTAAAATCTATTTTCATATCTAATTATAAAATTTTAAACTCCAAAAATGGTTAAAATCAAGAAGACGTATAAACATATGAAAATCTTGAAAATGGACAGTCAAGATAATGTGATGCAAGATACACTTTTCTTAGGACTCAAAATCTTTATATATATATATATATATATATATATATATATCCATACATATTGTTGTCGAGAGGATCGATTAGAGGGTTTTTCAGCATTAAAACAACCTTTTTCGATGGATTTTTGTGGTGCATCCGTAATTCTACATTTAAGGTTGCAACCTTATATAAACTTTTTCCTTCTATAGGTGCTCATCTCCAACACTCTATCTCAAATCCCCATTGCGGGATATTATTTTGCGCCCTCATATTTGCTTTATAATGCTAAGACATGACAATAGAAACTCCTCTATTCCATAATTTTCCTCTTTTCTAAACTAGAAACTCTCTATCGTCATTTTATTTTTTTTAATATCGTCACATTTTAGTACACAAATAAAAGAACATACAACACTCATCATCCAAATTTGTGTTTTATTAGGTTGGCCTTCATTTAACACATAAAATCTCTTCTTCTTTTTTAAAAAAAAAAAAAAAAAACTCTCATGGATACTTTCTTTTTATAATAATTTTTTTCTTGTCCTTTGCGTACATTATTTATTGTCATTGATTTTGTGAGGCGGTGAACTATAATAGTCGAAACCCAAATTAATTAAAATGATATTAAATTTGTAAGTGTTGAGGGAACAAAAAGGTCAATTACTTCGATTGGTAAATAACATACTTAGGGAGGTTTTCTATATTGATAACTTGGGATCCATTTTAAAATTATGTATGTATTTCCATAAAGTAGAGGACTTTGATTAAAATATTTCTTAAAAATCCACAAAAAACATGGTTTCCCTCGTTTCTTCACTTAAAATTACAAAACGAGTATCTGAATTTTTTTAAAAAAATATTGTGTCAAAATTAGTATAAAAAATTGGCATGAAAATTAACATCAACAGACACACATAAGAAACGGTGTCTCGATATTTGCGTATTTTTGCCAAATATTAAAAGTCTATAATGCACTACCCTATTTCTTTTAGAAACTCAATAAATAATATTTGTAATTATTTTTAATACCTTTTGAAATTTGATGTTGTTTCAAAAAAATGTCAAAAAAAGAAGAACAAAAACTTTAAAATAGCGAAAGCATGTGTCGTGAGAAGCAGAAATGAAGTGTCATCGCTTTTTCTCTTAGTGCCATTTTGGTTTAATAAAAACATGATGGCTCATTGTGAGGGTCATTAGCTTTTTCTTTCTCTATTAAATCAAAAGATCCAAACCTATTGTACAATCTCTTTTTTTCACTATAAATTTTTGTGTTAGAAAGATCCTTTTTACTATAATGGAATCTTATTTTAACCATAAAATGAATCTAAGGGATAACAAACACTCGGGCATGAGACATATTCTCAATATTTATGTATTTTAGTAAAATAAAGAAAAATTATAACACAATATCACTATATTATTTTGAAACAACCTAAACAACTAGATTTTTAAGAAAAAACTAGTAATTTTGGAAAAAAATTAATGTTGGATTTTGTCGATCCGACCGATTCTCCAATTCGAGTCGCAGATCCAACATTCCGGCACAGTTTTAGAGTGGCCGATCTGGGTCAGTGATCTATTTATTTTAAAGACTAGATACATGCTTTCTTTGCCATCCACAAAACAAGAAGATAAACTTTGTGAACGTTGTTGAACAACAATATCACACATAGTTAGCCATTAAAGTTAATTTGACAAAATACTAAGAAAAATCTCATTATACAAAAAGTAAATGGGCATAAAAAGTGGATTATGTTATGGTGCCACACTATAGAACATTTTATAATTGTACTCAACAAATTTTGAACACTTAGGTACCAGTGTTTAATACATAGAGCATTTTTTAGTAAGGGAATTTTTTGTCATTGAGAGGGGTGTGACATCACTCACATGGAGCACACTAGTGGCATTTAATTCTTTATATAAGTGATGTCACACTCATGTTGATGATATTACACTCCTCCTAATGACCAAAATTATGTTTGCTAAAAAAAATATTATATTACAAACAATAGTATATAAGTGTCTAAAATTTGTTGAGTATAACTATAAAATGCTCTATAGTGTGAGCACCATAATATAACCCATTAGAAAAACTAAGGTTTAAAAAAATAGATCGGTGACCCGGATCGTCCTCACTCATACCTGTATCGGATCAAGGAAATCGGCCGAATCAACAAGTTTTGTCCCTTTAAAAAAAAAAAAAAATCACTATAAATCTCTAAAAATAATGTCATTTTAGTTTTTAAATGAAATTAAGAGTGATGCATTATCTACTTTAACTACTTTGTAAAAATAGGTAAATACTAAGACCTTTTTTTGTTTGGATGTCAGTTGACTATTCATACTACAGGAAAAAAAAGAGCTTATAATAATCAAGGATTAAAATAGAAAGTCAAATATAGCATACAGCAACAAAAAACAATCTAATACCAAAATAAAAGGCAATTTGGTTCTTGCCCGTTATCGCCCCGATGCATCTCATCAAACTCTCTCGACAATTCATTGAGTCAATTTATGTACGCCTCAAAATCCTCGATGCTGACCTAACTATACCCAGTCAAGAATAACTTCAAATAACAATAAATGAAGTGAGCAAATCATGAACGTATATTTTATGGCATTAAAAAATTTATCAATAAAATTGAAAAATACAAGCTTTTTTGCATGATAATTATACATTCATGACATAGAATTGATTATAGTTACAAAAAAATAGAAAAAAATGTATTATTACAATGAGAGAAACAATAACATATACATTCAAAATCCCTAATTTTATTCAGCAAAATATTTTATTTATAATTTATGTATCAAGAACATACATACATTTTATGTATCAAAAAAAGTTTAATTGTGTATCAAGATTCAAGAACATACATTTTAGTACATTAAACAAATTGATGATAAAATAAAAAAGACAAGTTTTTTGACATGAACATTATAAATTCATAACATAGCATTGAATCTAATTACAAGAAAATCAAAAAAATATACTGTATTTTTATATTGTGCGTATCAATAAGAATTAGTTGTCAAAATTCCTAATTTAAATCAACAAATTAATTTAAACGTATTTTACTCAAAAACCCCAAATTGGATTTCAAACCACTGAGCATTTCCAAAAAAAAATTAATATAAAAAACAAAATGAAAATTCATGATACTGGTAGATCTGAGAATTGAGAATATCATAATCAAAATACTTGCCTGAATTGGATCCTGAATCGAGTTATAATGACTGAAAATCAAGGTTTTCGAATTTGTATCAAGAATATGATTTCTTCAAGAATCGGCAACCAAACCTTTCTTAATCACACGAATAAGCATCACTATCATATGAAGATCACCATTATCTTCAAAACTCGTCTTATTTCATTCAAAATTGTGCCAAAAATCTATTGAAATCAACAGATTGGAGGAAAAACTCTAACCCATGAACTATTCTTCACAAAAGGGTACCAGAAAATTGATATTTTGAAAAATCAAGCAATGCTTAATCATGCAAAAAGGCTACAACATTTGGTCAAGAACATGATGAAGAACAAAACCCCTCTGTTATCAACAAAAAAATTAGTCCAAAATCAATTGTGATCACAAGAATTGCACAACTGTTTTTAGAAAAAACCTTCTTGGAATTCTAAAATTGCGCAACTATTGTTGTTAAATCACGAAAAAAGGCTACAACATCTGGTCAAGAGCACGATGAAGGACAAATCAAAAAATTAGTCCAAAATCAACTGTAATCGTAAGAATGGGGGATTTTTTTTTTTTTTTTTTTATCATCAGTTTTTTGAAAAAACGTACCCGAAATGGATTTTGTGATTTCCAAAAGGCGAAAGATTCATTTATAGTGAAATAAAAGGCTGCAAAATGATCAATAATTCACTATTAGAGCCATCAAATGACAATTACCCATGATTATTTTTTTGCTTTCACTGTTCATGTGGGTGGAATCCTTCGGCGTAGCATGACATCATCCCACCAATTCTACACACACCGAGCCCCTTTTTTTGGGTACATGGAAGCCCCACAAAAAGAAATTCAAGAACCAAACAATATAAACCATAAAAACTTAACGAGCACAAATCAAAATGAAAATGAACCAAACTAACTTTTGACTTGGTAGACACCCCCCACCTAGAAATTTTAGCTAATAGAATTCCAAAAATTTCAATTCTGAGTTTTAAAAACCACACTAAGCCTAGTGAGCTGTAGTGGACCTAGACCCCTTAGTTTTTGTCTCAAGAACACACGAAACCTAGCCCGAGCTAACATGAAGGAGCCTTCGTGGGTCACGTGTGGGCCGTTCGACTCGTGGCAGGCTATGCAAGCCGCCACATGTTGTGCACGCCCAAATGCTGTCAAAGAACCTTGTAGAAGCCTTGAATGGATCTGATGATGCATTTTGGATCAAATTGATGATTTTACCCCTCTCCTAGTTATATTGTGACTCCAATTTTTGATCCACCAATTTCAAACTTGTCCCTAAAACCTATATAAATCCATCTTGAAAAATCTAGAAAATCACTTAGAAAAAGTCTAAAAAATTCAAAAAATTAGAAAATATCTTAGAAATTTATTAAAAAATCCCCAGAAAGGTAGAAAACATCTTAGAAACTCCTAAAAAATTCGAAAAAATCCAAAAAACAATCCCTGATCTAGAGAAATAGCAGAAACACAGGCCCATGGGCCCAAAGGTGGTCAGAGTCCCTTCCAAAAGCCACCTGGATGGATCTAATGATGCCTTTTGCATTGGGATAAGCTTAAAAATTGATAATTTTACCTGTGTCCTAATTAGATTGGGATTCCAGTTTTAGTTTCACAAATTCCAAACTCCTCTCTAGGCCAAACTTATATAAACCCATATTGAAAATCCAGAAAATCATTTAGAAAAATCCTATAAAATCTAGAAAATTAGGAACTATCCTAAAAACTCTTAGAAAATTGGAAAACATCTCAGAAAAATCCAAAAAAATAGTAGAAATTTGTGAAAAATCTTAGGAGCCCTAAAACAAACCTTGGAAAACCTCTGCAAACTTGTAAAAACATTTAACGAATCCTTAGATCCAATAACTCTAAAGCCTTCCAAATTAGAACCCAAATTTAGAGTATTCTAACCAGATTTGCTGCAATTTCCAACAAAAAGAAATTATTCTATCAAATGTGAAGGTGGCAAACAACAGCTTAATCCAAACCCAAAACTTAAAATTTTTGGGGTCTAAGATAAGCTTTATATTAATTTCTATTTTAATTCATTATTTTTTTATTTTCAGATTACTTCCATAATTTAGGAATTTAGTTTAAAAAATTTTAACTTTTTAAAAATCTAGTTGAGGTGAATTTACAGCTGGCGCTCCCAATTAGAAAATGTTTGATATGTCAGAATTGTATCAATTTCAGATCTATAATTTGAGTTGTCCCACTTCTCTATCGATTTATAAAATTTTAACTTCATGAATTTGAGTCAAACTCGCATCAAAGATCGGCACAGATTTGCACATAAATAGATAAGAACTTGCATTTAACCAAGAAAACAAAGATCCCATAAATCAAAGGAAAATGAGAGTAAAAGAGGAAAAGAAGACAAAGAATAATATGAGATTTACAAGAAGAATGTACTTCACTAAGAGCTTTAGGGTCTGTTTGGATAGGAGGAAATTAGGAATCTTAGATATTTCAAATCCAGAGAAATCTATGGATTTTCAATATTAAGGATTTTTGTCATCGATTCCTCAAATCTCTTGTTTGGATAAACTATATAAAATTCATGGATTCCTTGCAATCACTTCTATGTCCATTGTTTGGTAATAAAACTTGATACAATTTATCTCTCTAAAAAATTTATATACTTTCTCTCTCTTAAATTCCAAAATTGGGATAGTGTATCTATAAAAATTTTGAAATAGTTTATCTCTCTAAAATTTGATGTATATTGTCTCTCTAAAATGTAATATACTTTCTATCAAAATTTGAAATTTGAAATTGTCTATCTGATTTTTTTTTAGATAATTTCTCTCTCTAAAATTTTTAGGTGCTTTACTCTCTCTAAAATTTTAATATAGTTTCTCTTTTTGAAATTTTAATATACTCTCTATCTAAAACTTAAAACTTGAAATAGTTCCCCTCTTTAATAATTTTGAGATAGTTTCTCTCTCTAAAATATAATATAGTTTTTCTCTCAGAATTTAAGATACATTATCATTGTAAAAGCTAAAATTTGAGATAATTTCTCTCTAAATTTTTTGCAATAGTTTTTTTTTTCTAAAATTTCTTACGTACTTTCTCTCTCTAAAATTTGATATAGTCAGTCTCTTAAATTTTAAGATGCTTTATCTCTCTAAAACTTCAAGTTTGAGATAGTTTATTTCTCTAAAATTTTAAAATAGTTTCTCTATTTAAAATTTGATATAGTGTCTCTCTAAACTTTGATATACTTTCGCTCTCTAAAGTTTAAAATTTGAGATACTTTATCTATCTAAAACTTAAATTTTGAGATAGTTTCTCTCTCTAAAAAGTTTATGTACTTTCTCTATTTAAAATTTGATATAGTTTATCTCTCAAAATTTTAATGCATTTTTTCTCTCTAAAAAATAAATTTTGCGATAGTTTCTCTCTCCATAAAATTGGACATAGCTTTTCTCTCTAAAAATTTTTAGGTAGTTTATCTTTCTAAAAAATTTTAAAATTTCTATTTCTAAAATTTTAATATATTTTAACTTTCTAAAATTCAAAAATCGAGATAGTTTCTCTCTAAAACTCAAAATTTGAGATAATTTATCTCTCTACAAAACGAGATATTTCTCTCTCTAAAGTTTTTTTGGCTGTTTCTCTTTCTAAAATTTGTAATAGTTTTTCTCTAAAAGTTTAAGAATACTTTCTCTCTCTAAAATTTTAAGAATACTTTATCTCTCTAAAACTTAAGATTTGGTATAGTTTCTCTGTCTAAAACTTTTTGAGATAGTTTATATTTCTAAAACATTTATGATACTCTCTAAAATTTGATATAGTTTCTCTCTCTAAAAATTAAAATATATGATTGTTTCTTTCTCTAAACTTTTGAAATAGTTTCTCTCCCTAATAATTGAGATAATTTCTGTCACCACAAATCTACATGTACCTTCTCTCTCTAGACTATGATAGTTTCTCTCTAAAAATTAAAATTTGATATATTTATCTCTCTAAAATTTTAACATACTTTCTCTCTCTAAAACTTAAAATTTGATATAGTTTATCTCTCTAAAATTTTAAGATAGTTCATCTCTCTAAAAAAACTGGTACTTTCTCTCTCTAAGATTTTAACATACTTTATCTCTCTAAAAGCTAAAATTTGAGATAGTTTTTCTCTCTAAAAATTTTTAGATAGTTTATCTCTTTCAAAAATTTAAGTACTCTATCTCTCTAAAATTTTCATACCTACCAAATGATCATTATGTTTCGGGTCGAAGGAGCCAATGAGTGAAATCCATGGGCACTGGACATGCAAAAAAAAAGCAAGTTTTGGTGTGGAAATGAAATAGTGAAAAAGTAGGTCTTATTTCCATGATTTTAATTTTCTTGATTTTAAGTATCTTGGTCATTAAACAATCCAAATGGTAGATTTTGATAATATCTAAGATATTAGAAATCCACGAGCAATGATATAATGCAACGGTTGTATCATAGTATAATGTAACGACACTTCTAGAAAATTATGTTTGTAGTATTTATATGATCCCAAAATTTGCACACACACTTTGTTCATCTCAATAATCAATCCTCAAAAGAAAAAAAATTCAATTTGAACCCTAAATATCGTCAAAGTGAGTCCCCTCCAAAAATGAATCTAGATCATTCATTTTGTGAATTTCAAGATCTTAGCCTTTCTAAACTCAAAATCATTTTTTTATTTTTTAACATTGTTCGTCTAATGATAATAAATCCATCCAAAAAATTTGAAAATGAACAAATCATTCTAAGGCTTAGATATAAGCATCTCACCAAAATGAACAGCTTATGTTAATTGGGCTAAAAAAATACTTTCTAGATTGTGTTTTCAATTTTTTATTTTCTTGTAATTGTTCATTAGAATGAAAATAGTGTATATTTCAAATTTTGAATCAAACAGATGGCCATAAGATGGTTTCTTAAGGTTGTTGCATTATATTACTATACAACTGTTGCATGAAATCATTACCCGGAATCCATACCCTTAAAATCCATGTACCCAAAACAGGGCCTCACATTATTGGAGAAAAGAGAGAAAAAAAAAAAAAAAACTCCAAACCCTAAACCTTAAAAACATATATTTGATGATGGCATGAAATCTCCAAGCTTCTGAAATCCGTAATTGATGATTGGTAGTGTTTAGTATGAAATCCCTAATTTCTTAATAATGACTGCTTTGGGTTTGAAATCTTTAATTTCTTGATGATGGCTATGTTGGTATAAAATCCCTAATTTCTTGAAGATGGCTGCATACAAGGGAGAAGAACAACTCGAGCTCGCAGCGGAGTTTTGTGGGGGAGTTTTTCGTGAGGGTATTTTTAAAGAGAGAGAAAGGGAAGGGGGAGAGAGCTAAGAGCCAATGGAGTTTTAGAGAGAGAAATAAAAGAGGACAAGGGGGGGAGAGATAGTAGCAGAGGTAAGAGTTAAGAGAAGGGAGGTTCGATTTGAGGGACCATATTTCAGATTAAATTTGTATTTTATTTTAAATTATACATATAGAGATAGGAGAAAAAAAAAAAGAAGAGACTATATACTCTAAAACTACTTGTTTTTAGTACAATAATGATGAAATTGCTTTTAACCGTTGGGTCTGAAATCTATTAGATGAAAATCATTCACAATATTTGATAAATTTTATTTTGGGCTTTGTGTCTAAACAACACACTACGACCACCCGATTTTAAATCTCACTCAATAATAATTGTGATTTCTTTATATAAAAAATAGAGAAAAATACAAATAACCCCAATAATAGACTTCTTATGCAACTTACCCCCAACCAAAGTTTTTTTTTTTTTTTTTGCACTTTTTACTCCAAAATATAATTTTCTAATAAATACCTCCGACCAAAAAATAAAATAAAAGAAAGACTAAACTACTATTTTTTCACTTTTACCCATGCTTCTCTCTCCTCTAAGCAAAAGTGTGGTTCGAAATATAAACATGGCAGTCTGGCACTATTCTTTCTGGATGAAAATGTGGTTTAGCACCTTTTTCCCGGACAAAATGCGGTCTGGCATATCCCTTTGGCGGTTCAGCACTTCTATTCCTAAACAAATATGTGGTCCGACAGATCTATATGGCGGTCCGGCATATCTATATGGCGGTTCGACACTTTCATATATGCGGTCCGATAGATCTATATATGCAGTCCAACAAATCTATATATGCGGTCCGATAGATCTATATATGCAGTCCAACAGATCTATATATGCGGTCCAGTAGATCTATATGCGGTTTGACAGAAAATGAAGGCGGTCCCAACACTTATTTTAGTTTAATGGGGTTCTGCAAGGTACATGGCCATCCTGCAGCCCATGTACCTTTTGGTACTGTGCGTAAATCCACGTGAATAGCTCGCTAAAATTAATTTTTTATGTATGAAAAAAATATTTTCGTCAAAAAAAAATTTTAATATAGGAAAAATATATTATGAGGTAAAAAGTCGGGATATTTATTTGGTAAGGATAAGTTGAATAGGAAGTTCATTATGGAGGGTTTTGTAGTTTTTTTAAAAATATAAATGATAAAAAATAATAATAATTGCGGGTATGAGAGAATGTTATATGGAGAGCGATAACGTACTTGTCGCTTTTAAGACCACTTTATCTTTTGACATGGTACGGTGTCTTTACGCTACCGGATAAAGGATACAGATGCTAATAAGACCTTTTTGTGGGTCATTTTTGCTACAAGGGCAAGCTGTCTCCAGTCCCTACATGGTCCCCAAATAGAAAAGAACTAAGGGGAAACTGCCATCCCTAACGACGCCGACCTAGGGAACTGAAGGAAAACCACCCGATAAACGCCTAATAGATCCATTTTCTTTCCCGAAAATTGATTTCATGGCGGTTTTCGGACCGGTCTCAAAACCGCCCATCAATGGTGACTTATGTCAGGTAAAGATGGAGCAAGCAGAGTGGGGCTTTTCGGACTTTCCCATAATTTCATTTTGGGTGCGGTGTGGATAGAGCCTAAGTTCTACACAATCAAATTAGAGCTTCCCTTCAAATAGTATTGAGAAATGTGGTTTTAATCCTTGAAATTTTTGTGATAGCTTTAATATGTATTTTTATTTTTATTTACAAAATTTAAAACTTAAAAAATAGTATAGATAGACTGATCTATAAAAACTTGAAAATCTTGAAAATTGACGGTTAAAAAATACATTACAAAATACATTATTTTCAAAACTTGAAATCCATTTTTTTCTCATGTCCATGCATCTCAATGTCGAGATGATCAATTTGATGATATTTGGGCATCAAAACAACATCTTATAGTGAAATTTTTTATGTAAGCTCTTATTTTATTGTTTAGAGCCTCGACTCTATATGAATTTTCCCCTTTTATTTAAGTCACACAATAAAAATATCTCATTTCCTTTTTATGAAACAATATTTTAAAGAGTAATGATCTTATGAGACCCTCCCACACCCATGTGTATAGAATCTCAAATGATCACCATTAAAATTGTCACATATCTCTAAAAAAGTTATCGCATAGGTGTGAAACTTGATTTTTCTAGAGATCTATGCCAAATTTAATGGTGATCCTTTGGGGATCTTACACACATAGGTGTGGGAGGTCTCACAAGGTCATTTCCCTATTTAAAAATAGATAAATGATCCTATAGGACCTTCCCCCACCCATGTGTGTAGGACCTCAAATGATCACCATTAATTTTGATACGGATATATAGAAAAGTCAAGTCTCACACTCATGTAATAACTTTTTTAGAGATCCATGCCAACTTTAATAGTGTTCATTTGGGGTCCTACATACATGGGTGAGGGAGGGTCCTATAGGATCATTGCTTTTTAAATTAATAAATGTATAAACTTGTTTATTTACCATTTTTTATCATGAGCTAGTCATCTAGTATACTATGCTTCATCGGGAGGATACTATATCTTACTCCCTCGGGGCGAAACACTAACGTGGCTGATTTTTTTATTTTAAAGTTTTAGAATCTATCTAATTATAACTAAATGATTATTTAAAAAATAAAATTAGGTTTTGTGTTTATAAATTTCTAGATCAATCCTAAAAAAATTGGCCAGTTCTGATGTGATATGGGGATGATATCTTTTTAGGAACATAGAGAGGGGGAAGTTAATTTTTTTTTTTCTTTCTTTGAGGTCATTTGTTGCGTTCTAGATATCACGTCCCCAAAAATTTGTTGCATTCTAGATATCACGTCCCTAAAATTTGAGAAAAAAAAAATTCCTTGGAATGAGTTTCGCCTGAAGGAGTAAATGAATAGTATACTTCTACGGGAGTAGAAAATATTTTAATTTTATTAATAATTTTATTTTTAGTTATAGGTAAAGGACTCGTATGCTTTTGGTTCTCTAGGCATAAGATACCGATTTTCTCTAGTAAATAAATAAAACAATCCTCTCCCTCTAGAAGAAGGGAGAATTTTTTTTAGAGCAAAGAAATGTGGGCCCAAATATTTTGCAGAAAGAGTGACAGTAAAGACGGGTGGCTTGACGGCCATACTGTTTCCCGACAAAATTCACGAAATTATTTCGATTCGAAAACTTCGCTCAAAAAAAAAAAAAAAAAAATTTAGAGAGAGAAAATGAACACACTTTTTCAAGTAACTATCAAACTACCCCTCGTTCATACAATGAATAGTAAATTAGTAAGAGCAAAGGTGAAATTACATGCTTGTTTTGTTTAGGAGCGCCTAGATTGTCCTATCCTTATTGAAATACCAATGACAATCTTCTTCATCCATGAGAATAAATATGTGTTTTAAAGCACATATCAACTATGTGGGTGGTCCTGTGCCTGATTTAGTATTGGGCGATCCAAATCGGATGAATCGATAATTTAATAAAAATTTAAAACATAAAATTGAGAAAAAATAGAAAACTAAATAGCTCATCTATTGCGATATATTTGTCAAACACAATACTAAAGTAAATTAATAGGTTTTAAAGAGGTTAGGGCAGAGATTCCTCATTATGAGAAGGACTCGACTCAATTACCCTCCCAATTCAATTTAGAATTGACAAATTTTTAGCCGATACAGTTCTATAAAGCCATGGCATGGTGAAAACAAAGAAAAGCCTTATCTTGAAATCTTGTCCTATATTGATATGGAATTTATAGCTCAAAAATATGATATAGGTCTTATGGATTTGTGAACACTTGAAAATAGATGGTGTAGATAATACACTACAATATATGCTATTTTTTGAGCTTAAAATTCTAATTCTTTTCACAACCATAATGATTAAGTTCAAGATGATGGATTTAAAGATTTTTTTACACCATAACTATAATTTTTTATGCGCTTTGAGGTGATGTTTCATTTATTTCACAAGGCCTTGGCCCTATTTGTAAGCATTACTTAGCGGGGAAATTATTTTAGCCGGTTATTTATGAGTTCGAACACTAGGGTTCAAGTCAATCAAATACAAATAAGCATAGTTCAACATCATCATAGCTTTTTTTGTAAATTATTTGATGTCGGGTACCCAAATCCTCATCATTTATTGTGTTCTATTAAGATTCATACATTCATTAAAATTATAATTGTTATTTTATTTTTTACTACTTTCAACAATGTTCTTTTAATTTTATCCTATATCATTTTTAAATATTGTACTTGAATCAACTCGCACTTCCTAACCAGTATCGTACTTGTTATGTACCTGATTAGCTCAACTAAATCTGTTTTTTTTTACTTATCATCTATTTGAGCTAAACTCTCGTGTGTTCAAATCGACAACACAAACAAACATCTAAACGCCATCAAGATAGAACCACGGGCATTTATGAGATTTCCCTCACTACGAAGGCTACTTACACCACCAATTATTTAAAATATCCAAAAGGGACTAAAGCATCATTCCACAACGTCAACATACTTGAAATTATCTCATTTCCTAGGGGTAAATATACCAATATCAATAATTTATCTGTTTTAATTACACTCTTTTATTACAAACCCTGCAATTTAAACCTTAAACCCATTTAAATATTAACTTCCATTGAATAATCAAAGTATAAATTTCCCCTTACCCCTCCCAAGAAGCCTCCAGTGCTCAACCGACACCACCACCAGAAGTAGCAGAGCCCCCAAAACCTCAGCTAAATCCTCCTCTAAATATCGCCACGCCAAATTTGGCGGCTCTCTCTAGGGTTTATTTCTCTCTCTAAATCCAACCCCCTTTCATCAACAATGGCGGCCAAAACCCTAGCTAAAATGTTCGTTTTGTCCTCTCTCCACTTTTGTTATGGTCATGTGTAAGCGCAGCTCGACTGTAACTTTTCCTGGGTTCTTGGAACCGGAGCCGGAAAACCCTAACCCTAAACCATGAACAGTTCGGGGTGCCGACCGCCTTTTACTCCGTCACAATGGCAGGAGCTGGAGCACCAGGCTCTGATCTTTAAGCATTTGATGGCGGGGATTCCTGTTCCCCCTGATCTTTTGGTTCCTATAAGGAGGAGCCTCGAGGCCATGTCGGCGAGGTTTTTTCAGCAGCAGACTAGTAAGGGCCATGTCTCATTGTCCATTTCTGGGAGCTGTCTCTTTCTCTGTCTCTCTCTCTCTCTCTTTCCTTATGGTGGTTTCAGGTTTTATCGCTTGCATTTTCTCTCTTGGTGGATGAAGTCGCCAGTGTTTGTTGGCCATTCTTTCAGTCATTCTACATCCCTGGATCATTCCCTTGTTCTCTCTCTAGGACGATCTTTTGTTGCTCCTCCTCTATTTGAATCTCTCTCTACAACACACTATCTCTTCCCATATTCACTTTTTGACGAGATACACTCTCTTTCATCCGTTCCCTCTCTCTCTCTCTCTCTGAATTTGCCATATTTTAGAGCAATATTTTATTGGCGATTTTGGACCAATACTGCTGATCTCTCTCTCTCTCTCTCTCTTCATCTCTTTATTTTCTCTGTTTATTAATCGATGTCTCAGTTTTAGTGGCTTTGGGGCAATATTTTAATATGGCACCTCACATTCTGTTCACCCCTCTCAAAAAATCTCGATTTGATCCTCTCACTGTTCTCCCTATCTCACTTTCCTGTACACCATTTTTGTTCTCTCCGTCTCGCCAAACGCACACGCTCACACACAAGCATTTTGTTTATCTGAAAAAGATCTGAGGTATTTTGTTTTTCATGAAAATTAGGTCATTTTGAGATGGTCAATCTCTCTCTCTGTACCATTCTCTAATTTTTCTCTCTCTGTCAAAAAACCAGAGTTTTTCTCTCCTGTGTAAATGTCTTTTCTCTGCTACACAAAAACATGGATGCAGTAAATAATCTTTTAAATTCGTTTTATTCAATTCCCAAGTTCATTTGCATAGTTAATTTGTTTTTTATTTGACTATTTTCTTAGCTTATTGGCATGCTTGTTTGTTCACAAATTTTTTAAAGTGTGTTCTAGTTTATGTAAGAGTTGCTTTATTTGTTAGATCACTTAGTTTTTCTATCATATTTATGCAACAATTTAAGGAATTTCTCAAAAAAATAATAATTAAGGAATTATTGTGTTTATTTGATAATAATTAGCAGTGTCACCTGTATCTCCTTGGGATTGTTTGCACATCTATTTTTTTGTTTTTTATTTTTATTTATTTTTATTTTTTATTTTTTTTATTTTATAAAATTTTTCTTGTCATCTGCTAGTGATTTATTTTTAATTTTTTTGGTAGTTTAGGTAATAGCGATTGCTGGGTATTGCTGGTTCCTATGCTTATGCTTTATTCAATGTTTGATACTTATATTGGATTTTTTGGGTTTGTTCAATGCAATCCAATTGTACTGAATAAAAATTCTTTTTCGATGTTTTTTGGAACTCTGCTTTGATTTTTTAATTTGTGTCCTTTCTTTATGGATTTTGCTGACATGTTGTTGATTCTGGGCTTTTTCTTTTTTTGTGTGGGTCATCATTGGTGCGATGACCCTTGGGCCCTTAGCACTAAGCCAAGAATCTTATTGCGGTTTGAGTCTGGGTTTTGTTTGGTAAAATTTACTGTTTTTTGGCTGTTTCTAAAGTATCTTCTATTTCTGTTTATATTTGCCTTTTTGAGTAATATTATGTTATTGCTACCTGTTTTGCAGTTAATATCAGATTTTTGGCTCCCTGCTTGGTTTTTCCGGACAAAGTTTGCCATTCTTCTAGTGAAATCCTTTTCTTGTTTTCCCTTATTTGTTAGAATTTTTTTTACTATTATATTTTTGGGAACTTTTGCTGATCTGTGGTAGTATTATGGCTGGTTTTGGTGGGTGCTTAGCCATTTTGGATTTGTAGTGAGCTTTTCCTAGGGAAGACATCTGCTTGTTGTCATTGACTTCACTTTTGATTTGTTTGCTGTCATGCTACCATCATGTATGGCTACTGTTTTATTTCCTTTTGTTTATGCTCAAATAGTTAAACTCTCTTTGTGAGTCTTGGTTATTTTTCTGGGATGTTGTTTTCTTTGATTGTGTTGTTATATATTGCTCGTTGTCAATGATTTTTTTACTTGCTTGAGGGCCTATCAATTATGCTGGACATGTTTTGCTGTTTTGTGAAATTTATAACTATTTATTCAATCTGAGAACAGATAAAAGGAAAGGTTTGTATCCTTGTCTCACAGTTTCCTAGCTGGGTATCCATTACTTTTTCATTGATTTATGCCATGGTTCAAATGTGGCTCATTTGCCAAAACAATGAGGCAAAACGAGTTTTCTCTCTTGGAAATTTTTTAACAAGCATCTCTTAGAGTTTGTTGAGGGCGTGCTTTATAATTCAACTAGACTGACATGCAAACAGGCATAATCCCTGGCATGAGCTGCTATACCTTGAATTCCAGCTGAAATCAACAGAAATTCAGCCCATCTTTTTTCTTTGATCAATGAAATCCGGCCATGCAAAATCTCAATGTCTTCTGAAAATAATATATACACAGTCGATGGAGTTGGATTCTGGGAAGTTTTTTTGTTACCCCTGAACCCCTAAAAAACACCAACCAGAAACAAAGAAAGAAAAGGAAAAAGAAGTAAGGTGGTGAGTTTAGCCATCTTCCCTTTTTCTGGCTCGCTTTAATATTATCTTTTCAGAAGACCAACTTGGCCCTCTAAAAAGAAGAAAACCATCACTTTTGGTTCATTATCCTGACACTTATGATTTATTCCAAAAGAAAAGAAAACCATCACATCATTGGAGAATGATTTGTCGTCACTTTTATGTCAAACTGATCCTGGGGTTTTCTGCAGTGGGTTGGGGTTCCTTTTATGGGAACAAGTCGGATCCAGAGCCTGGAAGGTGCAGGAGAACCGACGGGAAAAAGTGGAGGTGCTCAAGGGATGCATATCCCGACTCCAAGTATTGTGAGCGGCACATGCATAGGGGCCGCAACCGTTCAAGAAAGCCTGTGGAACCGCAAACCGTTTCTCACTCTTCGCAAACCAGTGGTGCTCTCAACCAAACTGGAAATAGTAGCTTCCCTAACCTGCCCTTACACCCAATCACCAATCCGAATTCAGGCTCTTCAGGGCTTTGCCCTGGAAGCAATACCTCACAGTTACAAGTGGAACACAACACCTATGGGATAGGAAGCAAGGATTACAGGTATGGATGATTGTCTTATGTCTATGTGTATACATTGTGTGTGTAGATTGTGAATGTATGCACATGTGCCTGAATATTTGAGTCTTATTATGTATCTGGTGGCTGTTAGTTCTGGTCTGTTGCTGATGATGTGCTTGTGTATATTCGCACATTTGTGTAAATGTGTATTTGGGTTTTGTGTTTGTGGTTTTTATCTCAATTTAGCTGAGTTAGCATTGATAGTGAAAAAGGTCTTGGTAAGCATGGAGGTCTTTATGGATGGTCTTACTTTTTTGCATTCTTGATATAACTGCATGTTTAGATTGCTCTTTTTTTTTCTTTTTTTCTTTTGCTTTTTTTAATTTTCTTGTGGGTTAGCATCTTGAACTTGAAGAAAAACATGTGGGAACTGAGCAGTTCTTGGACTAAGATTTCCAAATTGGCAAGTTTTGAAATGAAGAAACTCCATATCTCCTTGTATCCAGTATTCAATTGTAAGTTTCTACTTGGCGTGGGGCATTTTTTTTCTCAGCTTAGCTGAAAGTAAGGCTGGCCACGTCTTGTATGTAAATTTTAACAGATTCTCTCCAAACTCTTCCTGTATTGAATTCATCAAACAGGAGATTGCCCATGCCTACCCCAATTGGGCTGGTGTGGCACTTTTGCCTAGGACATCTACATGTTTGATAGAGTCATGCCTCTTATGAAGTTCATATTCATTTCTATTCATTCTTATTTTGATACACAAAATAGTTCTGCTGTTTGTCGAGCCTTGTAAACCATTGAAACCTCTCTCGCTCTCTCTTTTTTTTTTAGACTTCTGTTTGTTTTGATAGTAAGGTCATGAAACTTTTGGGTTTTATACATTTCTGAAGCGTGGCCCTGCTCTCATCATTTCTGCAGAATAAACTTTATATTATGTGCCTTTGCTAATGATTTCTCACAATGTGCGTTCTTGTCACCCATCTGGCTGTCCTAATCATTTACTTGCAATGTTGGAAAAATGGAGGCGGGCACCCAGATACACCTTTTTGTTCGTTTTTTTTGGTGGGTGTGGGAGAGGGTGAGCATCCCTTGTCATATAAATATCTATATTGGCCAGTGTATGTGAGAGCGAGGTTTCACATCAAAGACTTGGAGGATGTGACCTTCTTTTTATGTGTAGAGATAGAGAGAATATGAGTCCATGAGAGAGAGGGGCTCAAATTGAACACATGGAAGTTCCTATGTAAAGTGAGAGCATATGGGTCCATGGGTATGTTTGTGTGCGTGTGAGAGAGCTTCTTTTTTCTCTTTTTCTTATACATAGAGAGAGAACACATGGGCCTGTGAGCGAGAAAAAAAAGCCTTGATCCTTCAGCCATTTTTATAGACCTTAGCTTTTTTTTAGGGGCTTATACTTTTTTTTGGGTGGCACTAGGTGCATAGGGGTTTGGGGGGTTAGATTACCATCCCCCCCCCCCCCCCCCCCCCCCCCTCGCCCCTCGGGCCCGTGCGCCCCCCAAAACTCTTTTCCGCCTTCGGCCAAGTTGCACCATGGCGCCACCTGGGCGCCCACCTTGAGGTCACCACCTAGGCGGCACCTTGGCTGCGTTAGGCGGGCGCCTAGGAGCAAGCATGCCTATGGTGCCTGCCTAGGGCACACCTAGGTGTTTTGACAGCCTCTTTGAACATTGTTTACTTGTAACTTCATAGGATACCACTTTTCTGCCACCTTATTACTCAGTTGCTATTCATTTTTGAGAGATGCCTTGCAAGAGCAGTTGTGGGGCATTGCAAGAAAAACATACCAGGGATTGAGTACCTTTGTCCCATGGGAAGATATCATTGGATGCAAAATACACATAGTTGCAAAAATCAATGTCAGGTGGTATGTTGGATCACTATTAGGGGCCTGTTATCTCCATATATCGCGTCACCAGGCTTCGACATCTCCAAACATGAGCATCATCAAACATCCCTCTCTCTTGTGGAATGGGACTAACCAATCAGACAGATTTCTTACATCCAAAGCACAGTTGTGTGGATCTCCCAACCTAGGTGGGGAATGCTCCTAAATCTTGCTTTGGCAATCTAGGAAGGGGTTCTTCAAGGGATCTGGATTTTTAAACTATGGGATCTCGATCCCCACTGTTAGGGAATACCTACCTTAAAGACCAAACTAATGATTTTCTTTATTTATTGAGCTAGCAATGCAACTAATTACTAATATAGCTGCATTGCTTGCTAGCTATAAATAAAGACTTTCCCAATTTAAAGAGCCTACATAGTCCTAGACTACAAATATTCTTTAAGTGTGGGATTGAATTCGCAAAAGTTTGGGATCGAGATATCTAACATGTGCATTGTACAGAGTCTAGACATTACACCCCCAATCATAGGGATCTTCCAGCCTTTCACGATCCCCCACTCCTAATCCCAAGAATTATAATCTAAATATTGTTAATTGAGACCTCATAATGCTAGCTTGAGGGGGGAGTCTGGATGATTAGGTGTTAACATAGGTAGTTTAGTACTTTAGTTATCTCTTATGAATGGAAAGTAAAATTTTGGGTTATGAGGTCTTATGCTTATCCTTACACATACATACATACATGCATATAGGTATGGAAAACGATTTTATAAGGTAACAAGCTAATTCTATTGTATAAAACACATGGTTAGAGGGATTTTCTAGGATTTCTTAGGCTAAAAAAAAAATATTTCGAAGGAACAAAATCATTTTGAATGCTTGAAGGCCTAGATCCACCATCCATTGAATGGATGGCCTGTATTTACTGAAATGGCAAACTCATTTTCTGCAAACTCATCTTTTTTACTTGTTTTGACACGTAGATGGAATGAAGATGTGTGCAAGTTTTGGGGCCCAACAAACCCCTCTAGCTCCAATGGGCTTATGCAAGTATAAGCCCATGGACTTGGATAACATCTGTGTGTGTGTGTGTGTATGTATAATGCTGAAAGGTGCAGTTCTAGTGCCACAAGCTTTTACAATGTGTGTGTGTGTGTATGTGTGCCTAATGGTAAACATAGAATATTCTACTCCAAAATTTTTTCATTATGTTCAAAAATGACTTTTGACTATAAATTGTACATGTATTTTAAAAAGAGTATTTTTGGTTATTCAAAACCCTCCAAACATCAAGTTCAAACTTAAAATGATTACTTGGGCTTTTTGAATCATGTTAAATTTAGGAAGCAATTTAAAATTAGAAATATGCTGTTTCATGGAATTTACACTGCTAATGTACTTTTAGTTTTATAAGGGTTTTTTATGGTAAAAATTTTCAGAGTAGGAAGATCTAAGTTCACAATTAGAGTGGTGTATCATAATGAGAATATTCTCAATTATTTGTGATTGTTCCGAACCACGATTAGTTTACATAGATTACAATAATGCATATTTTTTTTATTTCTTCATGTTGTCCATACTGCTTCATGGATGGTTTTCCCACCATTATAGTGGTTTGTTCTTCTTCCATGCATTCTTACGATTTTCTCCCTATCTTAATGGACATTGCAGGTATCTCCAGGGAATGAAAGAAGTTGATGAGCATAGTTTCTTCTCAGAAGCTTCTGGAAGTGCAAGGGCTCTCGGAATGGAAGCTTCTTTGGACAACAATTGGCGTCTCACGCCATCAAGAGTCTCTTCCTTTCCAATATCGAAAGCTAGAAATGGCTCCATTTTGCAAAACAATTACCCCCAGCTTCAAAACCTAGAAGATCTAGGGAACACTACCTTTCCCTCTGCGCTGTCAAAGCAGCAACAACATTGCTTTTTGGGAAGTGAATTTCGTTCAACAGAGACGATGAAAGTTGGGCAGGAGCAGGAAGGCCAACCACTACGCCACTTCTTTGATGACTGGCCGAAAACTAGAGATTCTTGGGCTGATTTAGAAGATGAGAGAGGGAATAGGACCTCCTTTTCAACTACTCAACTCTCTATTTCCATTCCAATGGCCTCAAGTGATTTCTCTGCTACAAGTTCGCAATCGCCAAATAGTAAGTAAACAAAAAGCCTTTTTCTTGAAAGTGTGAGCAAAAAATGCCATGAATTGATTGGATTCATCCATGGTCAAATAAGACTGTAAAACCATAATTGATTGGATTCATCACCATCCAATGAAAAGATTGATGGTGATGGGGATAGTTGGACGCACAATTGGGGTCACACATTGTTCCGTCCACTCTACATTTGTCATTTAGATAGACATTATCCAATGGTCCATTGGATTATGGTATTGTTGATTTGAATTCAGTGGATTCAATTCATGTTGAAATGAATTGGGTTATTGGCCTATATACTAATACTGGTCATGACTCATGACATCCCAACTTGGTTGAGCCATTGAGGATTGGTAGTAAGAAGGCTTTTGAATCTGCAGTCTCAAAAAAATGCTAATTTTCAAATTTCAGATCCAATATCCAACAAAGATATTGAATGGAAGCTTTTTACGGATTTTTTACCAAAAACAAACTCCCCTTCAAATGGGTCTGAAATTTGAAATTTCAGTTTCTGTCCTTCCAAAAATTTGAAACCTTAAACCTTGCCTTAAACTAAATTGCATCACCAATGTAATGATGTGAGCCCCTGCATGATTGTTCTCAACTTCCATGTTGCAGATGATTGATCTTAAATATGCTCAGTGTCGCTGAATTTCGTGCTGATGCCCAGTTGTAGAAGACATGGTTTTTTCCTTGTGGTTATGGAAAGAAGTGTTATTGTACCATTGAAGTTTTAAATTTTCTTATGCTCTGTTTCTATCATGACTCTCCTTTGTGATTTGGGTAAACTTGTCATGAAATGGCCGAATAATCTGGTTTTCTGGTTTCATTTTGTAATGTGATATCAGAATTGTGCCATTGTGCTAGATTAATTTGTCTCCCTCCCTACTGAATCACTTGTAGAGGCTCTTACTCCAATGCAAGTTTCTTGTCCACAGTAAAGAAATGGTCAATGGGTTTCCCTGATGATTTTGATGTGTTTTGCGTAGATGGAGATATGCAAACTCCACACCTAGTAACAGCAATCGCATGATTCTTTATGTCGGATTTTCCACAGTAGCCAAAATGCAAATGCTGATTTCCTTGAAAATTTCACTGTTGGATTTATTGTCTGTTTTACAGCTTTATGAGCCTATTACTCATTTCTTGATTTCCTTGTGCATTTTAGTTTGGACGCGGTTAGCATGCGGCCGGTCCACATATTGTAGAAATGTCTTCATATTGTAGAAATGCGGGCTTGGCAATAAACATATTTTTAAAATATAATTTGAACCTAATTTTTAAATAATATATAATCTTTAACATGGAGATCATGAATAATGATTTTTTTTTTTTTAAAAAACTCGAAATAATAATTATATTAAAAAACATGTGGACCGTTACAATTGTTTTAGATGGACCACCTATTTGCACGGTTTATACCTCTAGATCGAAATGCTGTCCAGCCTTCGAAACAATTGTTCTTTTAGTTTTACTATCCATTAATAAATAACATACTATCTCAAATTTAACTGTAGGATCCGGTTTCTATGTGGCCAAGCCCCCCGTATATGTAGAATTGCGGGCCTCTTAAGAAATCTATTTTTGAGATGGAATTTAAGACTTAATTTTTAAGGAAATGTAATTTGTAACATGGAGATCATGAATATGAAAAATAAAAAAAATAATAAAAATAATAATTTTAATAAGAAAACATTTGGTCCGTTGGTTTCCATTGTTTTTAGATTAAACACTTACTTGCATCAATTTTTAAGATGGATGCTTTACACTTTCTAGACTGTATATGTAGAGATGTGGTCTAGCCCGTATGAAACAATTTTCCTTAACTATATTGGGTCATTCTTCTTGTGACCACTAGTTCCATGATCTAGTGGTACAAATTTTCATGCTATGCCTTTGTTCATTCCAATCTTGTTCAACGTTTTTAATGAGTTAATAATGGTTGGTTCGACCTAAATTGGTCAAACATGGTTTATGATTGATTGCGAACTAAATTCATATTTTACTTTGGATTAGACTAAGCCAAGACAATGGCCAATGGTTGACTAGTCGGATTAACCGATCTTGTATAGTCTTGATTAGTGTTTAAATAATATGTACTGTGTGGAAGGTGGTAATCTTAAGAAATTAAAGCAAGCAGCATCTTAAATCTTGCTAAGAGGCATATTTGGTGTTAGAAACCCTTATAATGACCTAAAAACCATTTTTACACCTAGTCAAGAAATTAAAATTCCAAAAATAGTGTAGATTGGGCATATCTAATTATTTAAACATTTTAAAAATGGACGGTCTAGATAATGTGTTACAAGATATTATTTTAGGACCTGAAATCCTTTTTCTTCATATCTATACCCTTTTTGATTGAGGAGATTAATTGTAGAAGTCTTTCACATTGGAACAGCCTTTTCAAATGGATTTTCAATGTTTATTTTACTTTAAGGTTAGCACCTTGTATGAACTTTTTTAAACTTGTGCAAACTTGCCTAAGTAGAACTCAAAGTAGACTTACCCGGGTTTTACAGTACTCGGGGAAGTAAACTGAGTACAGTAATCAGAGAATAGAAGAGGTGCCTTAGGTAAGTGATGCGTCCCCTTTTTCATTCTTCTCACTCATCGGACCCTGAAAACTCCAAATTTTGATCCAAAATCTAAACCTAAGATTGATTTTCAATAGATCTCCTTATTGGGAGCCTTAGAATCAAGAGGGAACCACTAGATTTGACAGATCTTGTAAATCAAAGAATTGGACAAGTTTGGGCTTAATTTTGAATTTTTCCGATTCCTTTGACACTGATGGTCGATATTTGATGAAAATCAACTCCAAGACCCAAATTTGTTTTCTTGATCCAACCATAGGGTATTGTTTACATAAAAAGACTTAAGCTTTCATAGTTTTGAATTTCGGAATTGACTATTTATCTAAATTTTTCAAAGGCCTTGATCTCCTTGATCCGAAGTTGAAACCCAAAATGTGTTTAGTGCTTTGGTTGGGCCTGTATAAGGAAAGCTTTGACAAGGATTTGAAGCACCAATTCTCATTAAGCACAAATATCGGGAAATTGCCCTTGAAATTTTGGGTAAATTTTATTTTTCTTTAAAAACATAAAATTGGTTTAATCTTAGTATTGTCAATAAATCAGATGATTATTTTTATTGTTGCGCAATTTTATTACATTTTTTGTTGCATTTAATCGAAAAGCGTATATTGCCAATATATATATTTTCAATCTTCTTATATGTAAAGGAACCATACTTTTTTGGCCTGTTTTGTAAAAATATTTCATGTTTTGCACATTTTTTATGTTATTCATAAAATTTTCTCACGACTATTAATTTTTTAATTATTTCAAGCTCTTCTATTTTTTAGATTGTTACCTATTTCATATGACTTTTTCCCCGTCCTTTCATGGACTTGAGCTAGACTCACGCATGATTCGGGGAACAGCCGAGTCTCAAGCCCACGTAAGCTATTTTATATGGGGCTTTCTATGTTTTTTTTACAACATAGAAGTTCTATCTTTCTCTTTTTCCAAACGTCTATTCTGAATTGAGGGCTAAGATTGCCCCAATCACAATGTCACGTCTCTATACTATTTTATTTTTAATTTTGTCTATAAACTATTTTGACACTAAATTTGGGACGTCCATTCTTCTATTAAACTCGCACTAGCAAAAAATATAAAAAAAATATTTTCAATAAAATAAAATGATAAAAATACCTCTAAAAGTTTCAAGGGGTATTTTGATTATTATATTTTATTGAAAAATTATTTTTAATATGTTTTATAGGTGCGCCTCAATGAGAAGATGGCACGTACCAATTTTCATATTCATACAATTTGTATAAAAAAAAACTAAAAATAAAATACTTTGAGACGTTGAATCTAAGATCAAACGGTGAGTGGCTCTCTTGATCAAAATTAGACGGCTGGATGATAGGGGGCGGATAGAACTTCTATGCTGTAAGAGAAGTATATAAACCTTTCCCATTTTATATGGCCTTCATTACACTTACGTGGATATAGATCTTGCCATAAACGTTGGCGAGGTAAATAGGAATCAAGGCAGACTCTCTTGTCAGGAGGTTCCTCCTTTCTTAAAACTATTGTTTCTGATTCTGTAATTTCTAGCTTAATACAAATGTGGAATTTCTATCACCCAAAAAAAAAAAACAAATAAAGAAAAGAAGAAGAAAGAGGGAAGGAGTCATGGCGCGTATCATCAATCGATGGAGTACTAGCTAATTGGACGATTGTCCGCCATCTATTCACCAAAAATGTGAAGTTAATTTGCAAAGTAATAGCCTTCAATCATGATATCACACCTAACACCATTTTATTTTTTTACTTTTTGTATAGGGTGTGGTTTGTACAAGCCCTAAATAGCCAAAGTAAGACGCACCACCCAATAAAGTCAAGATATTGGAAATCTTTGTGATGGCCTTAAAATTTATTTTTCATCAATAATATAAAATTTAGAGTTTCAAATATGGAGTAGATAGAGCAAATCTATGAACTTTTGAAAATTGACGGTTCAAAAAACATATTACAAAGTACACTATTTCCAAAACTTGAAATGTACTTTTTTATGTCCATATATCTTGAAGTCGAGATGACCATTTTGAAGCTTTTTGGGCATCAAAACTACCTTATCTAGTTAATTTTTTAGTTGCGCCTAATTTGATTGTTTAGGGCCTCACCCTAGTGCAAACTTTTTTCCTTTTATATAAGGGTGTGGTTTGTATAAGTTTGAGGCCATAATAAATCAAAATAAAGTGCCCTTTCAAGTAGTACCAAAATATGTTGTCTAAATATTAAAAATACTTGCAGGGGCTTGAAAATTTATTTTCATTTGTAATTATAAAAGTTAAACATCAAAAAACAATATAGATCAAGCAGATCTCTGAACACTTGAAGATCTTGAAAATTGACGATCTAGATAACACATTACAAGATACACTATTACCAAGAGTTGACATCTATTTTTTTTATCATTTATGTACATCTTAAGGTCTGAGATGATTGAATTGAATCAAAACAACCTTTTCTAATGAATTTTTGTGTTGCGCTTTAATTTGATTATGTTGGGCCTCACCCTTATGTAAATTTTTTCTTTTATATCAATCTTCTTCATATTAAATTCTTCATATTAAATTTGTGGCATGCTGATTCTTTAAGGGGGGAAAAAAAATCTTTCAAACAAAAGAAATGACAAATGCCTTTAAAATTGGGAAAATATCATTCAAGGGACCCTTACAATATTATTAAAAAGGTCAAATTATAGTTATATTTTTATTTGTCATTTCAATTAGATATCTCCTAAACGAAAAACTTTGAGAATACTTGTGATTGCCTTATTCAGTATTTAGAATTCAGAATAATGATGGCCATTTCTGTAATTTCTTTCTCTTTGGAGGCACGCAACAAGGGCACTCCCAACTCTTCTGGAGCGTGTCGTAATAACCTCATTCGGAAAAAACGTAACGTAACCTCCCCAAGAATTATTGGCATTCACCGGCTCACCCATCCAATTCGAAAGTAGTCCACCCCACCTCCAAGTGAATATTGAGTCGCATTCTGTGAAACACTCAAGAGACACTCTATTACATAGATCCTAGACGGCTGTTATCAAAGAGAGATCTTGGACGGGTGTTATCAAAGAGAAATTGTTTTGAATGGAACGCTCATACATAAGCAATGGAATGCTTATAGTATCTCCATTCCCTAATAAATGGATATTTTTAGTATCGGTATAAATGACATTTCCCTTGTGTTAGGCTGTAGATGAACCCCCCAATCTAAAGCCGATTGGTGCTCCAACCCAGTTCCAACAATGCATTTCTTGAACCAAGAAAGCGGAACTGCTCGACGTTGCATATTAGAACTCACTGGCCATTTACATCGGCCCCCCACAAAGAACTCCGATCTAACAACCGATCGATACAGACCGATTCATTTTGCTGATTCAATGGCCTGTCTGAGTGCATGGACGAAGGAACGAATATATCACCGGTGAGGGTCATCTTGGAAGGAGAATGTATCGAACAACATGGCGTTTTGATTGATAACTGCGTGGTATCCGAGCTGGATTCAATGTAGGGCGGGCCAAGATGGGAGATTCATCTTATATGTAGAAAGAGGGGCTCATTCATTGCAACACGGTGAACCATCACCGTCATTCACCTTCATGAATGAACCAGGGCTGGTAAAACTTGGTTTCGGGTTGGAACTTGGAAGAGGAAATTTCGATTTTAGGTTAAAAGTGAGGGAATGGGCTTTTGTGCATCCAATAAGGAGGAGGTAATTTTGAAAGTAATAAAAAGTAAAAGCCCGATAAATGGTGAAAGATAAAAAAAGTAAAATTTGAAATATCATCATTTTCATCATTTTAATTTTTTTTTAATTAATTGGGGTTGGTTATATGAATCCTGGTTCTCCATTATGTTCTATTAAAGGCTATATTCTCAGTGAAGCCATAAATCCCCCATGTCTTTTCGGACTACTTCCAACCACGTTATTTTCGACCTACCGTTTGCTCTTTTCAGTCAGTAAATTTTGAAATATCAAAAGTAGATAAGTCTATTAAATTTTCCTTAATCTAATGGTTGGGATCTAAAATCATCCCAAATCGATTGTCTATAATTACACATGATCATTCCCTTGTAAGGGAAAAAAATAACTAAACTCCTTCATGCTAGGCGTCAAGTACTCTTGAAAAAATTGAAAGGGAATGAAGATGGGTGGCCAATAGAAAAGGAAAGGGGTATCATATACTTCTAAGAAAAAGTTTATATAATGATGCAGCCTTATAGTGTAGAACTACAGATGCACATAAAAAATCTATCAGAAAATATAGTTTTAATGTTGAAAAACCCTTTGATTGATCATCTCGACATCAAGATGTATGAACATGAAAAATAAAAATATTTTAAGTCTAAAAAATAGTGCATTTTACAACATATTATCTACACCGTCCATTTTTAAGATTTTTATATGTTTATAGATCTACTTGATTTTAATCCTTTTTGAAATTTAAAATTTTATAATTAGATATAAAAATAGATTTTGAGATAATCCTAAAAACATTTTACATCAAAATTATATACCATGATAAAATTTGAATGTGCTCCTTACCTCTACAGCTACAGATGCATCCGTATACCGATTGCACCCATCCTTCTATGTTACCCATCCTTTTGTCCTAATCCCATGTTTTCTTGGTTCAAATCAGACCATTGGTTAAATGTAGACTTTAACCTCTCTATCTCCCAAAAACAAAAATCCAAATTGACCGGGAAAATTCACATAATCTCCCCAGTTATAGCTGCATTCCCATAATTACCTTTCATTTAAAAGTCTTCTACACTCAATACCCGAAATATCTTATTTTCTTACTTTCTCCCAAGATCAATTTTTCAGGATAAAAATACCCTTGTTAAATGAATTTAATAAATAATTTGAATTAATCCAAAATCGAAGCAACTCTATAAAACAAGGGTTTTCTCTTGTTGGAGCACTCTCCCCCTAAAAAACATAAAGGGTGTGGTTTCTATAAGGTTGAAACTTTAAACAATCCAATTAAGGCGCACCTCCAAATTTTATCATAACATACAAATTTGGTATAAAATAATATTAGGATTATTTCAAAATTTATTTTCATATCTAATTATAAAATTTTAATTTTCAAAAATAGTTAAAATCAAGTAGATCTATAAAAATATGAAAATCTTGTACATGGACGGTCTAGACAATATATTATATGTATTATTTCTAAGACTTAAATATTTTTTTTTTTCATATTGATGCATGTCCATGATCAATTAGAGAGTTTTTTAATATTAAAACAAGATTTTCGATGGATTTTTGCAGTGCATTATATAAACTTTTTCCAAACATAAGTCCAATCATGCTCTCTCTAAGGTTTTCAAAGAAAACCCAATAGTGGCAAGCAATCCAAAATCTCTCTCTTAAGAAGACCGGAATAACAGCTGAAACAAACCCATAAAAAGAAGAGAGAAAATAGAGCATGAATTTCACATTTTGGTTTTCAGTTGCATTCTCCTCATTATGGATACGTAATTTTATTAACATAAAGAGAAATATAAATGCTACAAAATACTCATGAATGCTTGTGAATGGTTAGAGAGACAAAGAGCAGAAAAATGGCAGCAGTGGGTAGAGAGAGAAAGAGCATAAACATGACAGCTTCCACTTTTTGATCACCTAATAACCCAAGAAATTAATTCTGGCTCTGAACCTCTAGTTTTCAGTTATATTCTTCGAATTTTCTGATACATAATTTTCAGAAAGAGAGAGAATAAAAAATGCTCATCAATCCTTATGAATGTGTAGAGAAAGAAAGAGCATAAACAATGCTCATGAATGCTTCTTGGAATATCTTTGTTTTCAATCTCAGCAATATCACCTAGTAGTTGAAACCAGGCTTCACCATGGCTCCTTCTCTGGCCGTGTTGGAGAGGGGTGTTTCATCAGAGGGATCATTTACACTACTAGCCTTCTGAAAACCCTAAATTCTGCAGATTTAGGCCAACAGGTTTAGTTTTGTGGAACTTAGAAGCTTTCTTGCGTTGGGACAAAGAGAGAGAGAGAGTTAAGAGAAAGGTATCACATTCTGAATTGTGGGCTGCAATTTTGAATTAATTTATTAAATTTATTTTAACGATTTTTCCCTCCTAAAATATGCTAAAAAAATGATTTAGAGGAGAAGAAAAAAAAAAGAAAGTTTTTTAGGGTATTGGTGTGGTGTCTATAAGGTTGCAATCTTAAACAATCCAATTAAGGCACACCTCCAAATTTTATCATAACAATTAATTTTAATTAGGATTATCTCAAAATCTATTTTCATATCTAATTATAAAAGTTTAAAATAAAAAAATTGTTGAAATCAAGTAGATCTATAAACATATGAAAATCTTAAAAATAGACCGTCTAGATAATGTGTTGCAAGATGCATTATTTGTTGGACTCAAAATCTTTTTTTTTTCATATTCATACATCTAGTTGTCGAGATGATCAATTAGAGGGTTTTTACACATTAAAACAATTTTTTTCCATGGCTTTTTAGAGTGCATCTATAATTCTACATTTTAAGGTTGCAACCTTATATAAACTTTTTCGGAGTGTAGAAGTATTTTGAATGGAGGGTATTCTAAGGAGAAAGCTATGGCTTATTTTTTTGTTTTTTTGAGAGGTTGAGGGGGTTTATCATGTACATTAATTTAATTAAAATACCTATAAGAGATTAATTATTGAACAATTTACCTATTTGTTACCATTCCAAGTCAAGGCCATGTCCTTTGTGATAGGTATTTTGAACTTAAATCTGAGGACATGCTAAAGTGTTAATTTATGAATATCTCATGTATATATAGATTTCTCTTATTTTTACGAGTGATTTACGTACGGACTAAAAAATATTATCTAAAATAAAAATATAAAATACTCCTAAACGGAAATTATAAGGAAGGTTGGTCAACCCATATTTTTTTTTAAAATTACCTCTCAATCTGAAGATACAGTCCGAGCATCTTCGGACCACATTTTAATTTTATTTTATTTTTTAGTTTTTTTGCTAGTAGGGAAGTGCTCAAGTGATCATAGGATCGCTCGTTCCTAAGCAATCTAAGGTTCCCATTCTTGGAGGGCGAGGTAATTTTGAAAAAAGATAAAAAAAACATGAATTGATCAACTTTCTTTATAATTTGTATTAAAAAATACGGAGTATTTTGTAATAGAAACAAAGCATGGCAGATGTCTCTAACACCCCTACATGGAGATAACGACCAAAGAAAGAAGGAATGAATTATGTAAAAACCAATCAAAACAAAAAGGAAGTAAATCAAAGAAATTAATTATAATTCAACACCAAAAAAAACATAGCTTAAAGAATTTAGAGGGTTTGGGGGAAGGCGCGAGGGAGAGAGAAAGTATGTGTGTTTATATGGATTGGCATGAGAGAGAGAGGTTTACGAGGATTAGGATGAGAGAGAGTTTACATGGATTGATTGGCATGAGAGAGAGAGGAAGTTTAGGTGAATCAGAGGAGGTCATGTGGATTAGAATGAAAGAGAGAGAAGTTCAGGTGGTTTGGGAGTGAGAGAGAGATATTCTGCATTGCTGCAATTCATAGAAGTGAAAAATATTAGATAGCCAATATTTAGCACTTGTATAGTTGTCTCTCTCTCTCTCTCTCTCTCTCTGACATCTTGATTCTGGTGTAAATTTGATTTTGCCTGCCTTTTCATGCCCTAAAATATCCAGATCTTAAGTGAAAAATCAGAAGTTACGAAGATAAAGACAGACAATATTGGAAAGCAAACGACATTCTTCTTATTCGATAGATGTCTTGAAAATGAGAATGAAGTTCCTACTAAATTGTAGACTTTGGAAAGGAAATTCCATTTTGCGTCATACTGCAATGAATTTGAGAACAAGTTCATCTTATCTTCAAGAAATAAAGAAAAATAGCAGAGTAAAAGAAGCGCTTAAAAAGAAAAAAAAAATTAAGAGAAGAATTTGAAAGAAAGATACCTCACTGCTTACTGGGATTCAACTCTCAAATCACAAACTTTCTACAACATCAAATAGGTGGGAAAAGTCGGTTTTTTTTTTAAATTTTAATTTTATTTTCAAAGTAGGGCTAAAAACAGAAAACATTCTATATCTTAGTCTGTTTGATATTGACGATATTAGACAATCTTAAAACCCACTTGTGTTTGACATCAATAATATCAGACATCTCTAAATCTTTGCCTTTGGGCCATCCAATTTTTTCAACAGACCGGGTGGTCCCAATGTAATTTTGGAGAAAAAGTGGAGCGGACTCGATGGTAGGGAATTGGTCCGTCTTTTGTGGTAATTTCGAAAAGGACCATTGTGTTAATTACATGGGTTCCGTGCAATTTGACATCTTAACCCTTTCTCAGAAGGGAATAATAACACTTCGCAAATATATTTTTCCCGATCGTCTTTCTCTCTCACATTTCTGCTTAGCGGTAACGGTGGATAGAACATTAAACAGAGTGCAATGAGAGGGAGAGTGTTGAGAGCTGGGGAAATGCCCTAATTTATCTCTCTCTCTCAATACTCCCTTACTCAATCATAAGATTTTCTCTCTCATCAAATGTATGCTACTTCTCCGTTCATTTCCTACATTTTCTGTCCCATTTGATACGTACTGCTCTCTCTCGTCCTCTTTGGGGGCGACTGTTAATGGCTCTCTAATGGGGTGGGGGTGGAAAATCTATGAAGGAAGCCTGGTATTTGTCTCTCTATCTCTGTTAGGATGGGCAGGTCTCTGGTTCTTGAATCGCAGGCTTTACAAGGAATACGAGGAGAAGAGGGCTCTGGTTCAGATCCTCTTCAGCGTTGTCTTTGCCTTCTCCTGCAACCTCCTTCAGCTTGTGCTCTTTGAAATCATCCCTGTTCTCTCCAAAGAGTAAATTTTCTCTCGAGCTCTTGTAATGTTACTGTGACACCTACTTTAGGAGTAAATTTCCTCTCTCTAGCTCTTGCAAATTTTACAGTGACACCAATATTCCCTGACAAGTTCTAATCATGAAGTGTTCCTCTCATATATCAATTGTGCACCATCGTGTTTCTCTTTTGCACAAATGATAGCAAATTTTGTCTCTTGCGATTAGCAATAGCATTGATCAATTGTATCTTTTAATCTCGTTCTCTCTCTCTCTCTCTCTCTCATAATTTTCAAGTGCACATGTTTTAATCTTCTGCATTTGTTTAATTTGCATCAATTGCTTACATTTTTCAAATTTTCTGTCTGTCTCTTGCATTAATTAATGACATGATCAATATTGTTTGTTCACACAGATTACTTGCATAAGATCTTCTGAAAATCAGTTTTGTTCCGTAACTTCCTTGTTATTGTGCATTGTCAATTTTGTTTGCGTAGTTGAATATCTGGCTTTTATTTTGAGCTTTAGCGTGCATTATTTGCTATCCTTCTTTATTATAAAATGTTATTCATTTTGTTTGTCCTTAGGTTTATTGGTAGTTTTTCTTGCTCTCAAGGTTTGATATTGGTTCACTAACCCATTTACTAGACATAGACATGATTACTTAATTAGCAAGCTGTTGCTACTCGTTGGAAAGGAAGGTGAGTTTTCTCCTCAAAAGGACAACTAATGGTCCTACTTTAACTGATCCCATCTTCTCTTCCCCAATACACTCTGTCTCACAATTACGTATGGACATCCATGTAACTTGCCTCAAAATCCAAGGTTGCACTATTTATGTAAAATTGTAGAAGCCCATATGCTGTCATCAGGGATAGATGAAGGCTGCCCAAATGAGGGAACGATCCAGAAATGTAACGGGTTGTGAATCATATCCTTTAGAACATCAATCTGGAATTTGGCAATCTGAAATTGTAACAACACTTTCTTGAGATAGATGTGGTCACTAATTTTCAAAAAGTAATGCATGCTCAATTCATTGTTAGACAAACCGGCCGGGTCGAACTGCACCCAATCAAGTTGCCCGGAACCGGCTCATCAGCGGGTCCGGTTAAGCCTGGTTTTGGTGGTCAAGTTCCCAAGTGTGAAAAAATTCACAAAAAAATTATTAAAAAATACAAAAAATAAGAAATTTATTTGTAATGTGTTTTCTACCATTTTGGCAAAGCTTGGAATATAGTTTGGCCATGAATGCTTATTTTTACATTTTCCCATCTTTTTTTGCATTATTTCTAAAATACCCCTAGTCACAAATTGATTTTTCAAAATCTATTTTTCACTACTTCTTTAAACTCATCTAGATGTGTTTGGTTTAATTTACTTTAAACATATTTTTGATATTTTTTTGGATTTTTTTGTATTTTTAAACACTTTTTTATCTAGCCAGTAGCTGCCCGACCGGGTCGGTTACCCTGAACTGGCCATGGCCGGGTTCTGTTCCTGGGTCGTGTTTTCCAACATTGGCTCAAGTAGTGAAAGGGGATGCATGATGAGGGGAAGATTCATATGAGAAGATCACATGTTGTGTCCTTCAGGCAAAGTAACTTTCCTGATGAAGTGAAAGGGTGAAAAAGAGAGCTTGTGGCTTATTAGAAATTCTTCTTTATCTTACTCTTAAATCTCGCTTTATAGCATTGCATCAGCTAGCTATATCTTGACTTGTGCTTGTAGCTAGGTCAAGTGTAAGAGTTTGGTAGAGTAATGTGACTAAGGCTGGAATTCAATATGTTGTATGTTGGATATGGAAATTCTTCTCATGTTTCCTTCATTTATATACTTCACACCAGATTGTGTGGTCTATAGATCTTTAGTTTGAGTGCACAAGACTCAATACTTTGTTGTCTAACTAAGAGGATTGGTGCTCACTCTAACCTCCCCCCGATTTTATTCTATTGAAATGGTTGTTTAAGAGGAAACATGTGATTGCCCCTTGACCACCTGTCATTGAGTGATTCTGGGTCCTTCTTTGGTGAGGGTCCACAATCTCTCTTTCCTTGATTGTAAATCAGTATTATCGTATCAAATTATCTCTTTTAGTTATGGAGATGTCCTTATATTGGGCAGTAGATTCATTTTCCTCTAAGAAGTAATCTGCATAACTAGTTCTCGACTGCTGTGATGATGCATGGGTCTATGTATATGTATGCTTGTTATACGGAGGGACGCCTGTGATGCATGGTTCTATGGATATGTATGGTTCTATACGTGCAGTAAATTCCATCCTCATTTGAAGCCCTATATTTTAATTAGGAAAATTGATTCTCAAATAGAAATATCAAATTTTAAGGTTATAAATTTTTCTTTTTCAATATCTAGAGGACATCAATTTAGGATTTCTTAAAATTTAGTGAAAGCCTTAATTTATTAGGAAGTTTTATCTAAGTTGAATAGGAAAATTAATTTTCAAATAGAATTCGTAGATTTTTTAGGCTATAAAGACTGTTTTTAATATTTAAAGCGACTTAAATTTACAATTTCTTTGAAATTGTATGGGAAACCTGATTCATTAGGAAACTCCACCCATGTGCATTAGTGTTTAGGAGATTCAAGTGGAGACTTAACTACATAGAGCGTAGTGCAACACACACTTAGTGTGGATCTGTGACATACTCACCATCCTTTATAATATTGTAAAAATCTTTGCTATATTATAAAGCATGATGCTATGTCAACAAACTATGTATCGCAGCACGCCCTATATATTTCTACTTCAGCTTGGATTTCCTAAACTAACAAGGTTTTCTAATGGACAATGCTTCCTAAAAACATTTAAGAATTAAAAAATTTAAAATCTATCTAGATATTGAAAAAAAATATCGGCAACCTCAAAATGAAGTAAAAATAGCGTTATTCAAAGTAAATTGCTGTAGATCACATTTTTGGCCATAAATAGCTAAAAATAGTTGGAAATTGCAAACAAGTTAAATAAGCAAATAATATATACATAATACAAGATACGTACCAAACAACTGACAAATAATTTATCCAAAGTATATTAATTTTAGATAATATAGTCTATTTCTGATAGCCGACCCCAAATAGTTGAGATGAGGCTTGGATGATCATGATAGTCTATTTCTGATAAAATTGATTGTCATCCAAACATGCCCTAAATTTATGTCCAACTATTAAGAAAATATCTTGATAACCTCAGAAGTGTAGGACTTCTATGAGGAAGTTATTGTTCCTATTTAAGTCTAGGACTAGTGAGAGAACTAGTAAGAGAGATATGTAATGAAAAAGTTATATAAACAATTACATAGATAACGTAATTTAAAGAAACAATACAACTGGGCCACCAAAAAGAAAAAGAAAGTGTGATAAAGTGATTCTTTTACAGTCCATGTGAAGAAAGTCAAAAGAAAAATGGGTATTCTAGGCTATGCGCATTGCGTTGGATGATGGTGGCGGTGTTAACTAATAATGCACAGATATGAGAGAAGAGGAGCAGGAAGAAGAAGATTATGGTAGATGAACTTACTTGTAGCCTTTTTAATTTGGGACTTTTTTGCTGAAGAACAAGACCCAGCATCTGTATGTTTGCTTTTATTAAATTTGTGCTGTAAATCTCAAATACTAATTGCAATTGCGTTGCTTCAATTTTTCTATGTAAATTGATATTTACTTCTCGATCTTATTTAAATGAACATCTCTCATCATTGTTAAAGGATTAGGAGATATAATGTACTCTTTGTAAGTCAGTGATAAGGGGCTGCTACATTATTATTTAAATTGAAAAATAGAGGACATGGCTTGATATCTGGAATAGAGGACTTCATATGAACTTGAACACAAGTCGTTGTTATCATGTTTCGGTCTGTCTTTTTGGAAAACGGGACCACTTGCTCAAGAACTGTAGAATTCGCTTAAACTCTCGGGAACTGTAGTTGCAAGTTCCTACCTAAGTGGTGATCCTGCTCTGAAATCTCACTTCTGCGCTCCGGAAAGGGATCTTCAAGAGATATTATTTTTAAATTTTGAGATCTCACCCATACTATTAGGGATCTCGATCCCCGTTGTTAGATATCTCAATCCCCACCTTAAAGACCATGATAACAACTAAAATGTGATCTTCTTTATTTATAGCCAGCTAGCAATACAACCATACTTCTAATATAGTCGCAATCCAAGACTACACACACTCTTTAAGGTTCAGTGCAATATCCCAGATGGTTGGGATCAAGATCCAAAAGGTTGGGATCAGCATCCCCAAAAGTTTCTTGATCCCTACCATATGCATTGTATGGACGACGCTGCCAACCATAGGGATTTTCTAGCCTTTCGCGATCCCTAGCTTCTGATCACGATCTCAACAACTATGGTTGCAACATGCTTTAGTTCCTGGTAGATGGAATCGTGGTTCCAGGGCCATATTTTTGTGATATGGTTGATTTCATGACTTCTTTTTGGGCTGTCATCTTACTATGAATGTCTTATTGATAATTTGTGGAAGTTGGATGGTCTTCTATTGATTATGCTTTTTATTTTTCGGTGTGTATTGTTCTTAATTTTTTTTTATTTTATTATTTTCTATTTGTAACTTGTTTTTAGTATTAATCTGATTATTATGGTTTCAGTTTCTTTAAAGTTTACCGAGTGATTAAAAGCTCTCCCAAGATGGAAAATATTTGCTGTTATTTAGAAATATATAATGACTGATTGATTCTTCTCTCTGGATTCAGGGCAAGATGGCTTAACTGGAAAATTGATTTGTTCTGTTTAATATTCTTGCTGGTCTTTTTACTGCCATACTATCATTGCTATTTGCTGCTTCTCAACAATGGTAAGTCAGAAGTTCAAGGGTCTGATTATTTGTTTTCTTGAGTGTTCTTGGCTTTGCTTAATATGGTAGATAATAAAGGTTGAGGTGTTAAACTTGCCATGGTGGTAGCTTTCATTTGTCTTTTGAATAGTTGGTTAACTTGGCTTTATAAAGTTTATATTGCCATGGATTCGAGAAGCATTACGATACATGAATTGGAAATCCTTCTTTGATTACTCATGGAAAACTTTTTAATTCCTTCTAATGCTGTTGTGTTTTTTTTAATAATTACCAAAGGAATTGGTATTGGCAAGGAATTTGGAAAATAATTTATCAATTACAAGAGAGAGTCTTGCATTATCTAACTATACTATTATAGTCATGACAAATATTATTGGTGAAATATCAAAGCCTAGAACTCCATATTTTCTCTACCAAATGTTTGTGGTTTACATCCATACAGCTGCAGTGCAACCCTAGTAGTTATTGATTGATTTCAAACCTTCCAGTTTTATAGGCAATTTGGATGTTTTAGTTGGTGAACTAGTTTGAGAAATGGTGGGGAAAACTGTAAGAAGTAGGTTACACTATAAATCACATCAATTCGACAACAATCTTTGGTATCCAAATGTGCTCTGTAATCTCCTTGGAACTTGGGACTCCCTTTCCAACCACTTCCCGTTCATTAAGTTCATCACTCTTAATGACTGCTGGACCTTTGAATTAAACTCTGGTTGCCTACTGGAATAATATTTGCTTCCGCCCAAGTAGCATCCCCAAGAGCTAGGGGACTTGTATAGCACTTTAAGATTGTGCACCTAATCCTCTTTATTTAGATGTATCCATAAGCAACCTTTCGTTGATAAGTATCCATTTGCTTACTTTATTCCTTAATCCTACCCACAAGGCCTGCAAGGCGAGGATTTTGTTTTGCAACTCTTTTTTTTTTTTTATGAAGTAATCGACCTAATATAGTAATAATAGATGTACATTTTACTTGTAACAAGGGCTGAATAAAATTGGGGGCATAATAGCATTTTGTTCTATACATGAAATGTAAAAAAGCAAAAATGAGAACCACAGGATGATTATACCAAATTTGCTCTGGTACTCCCGCCCCTTGGCTAGTGACTCTGCTGTAGTGTTGGACTATCTCCATCTAGGCTTGAATGTAACTTGAAGTGATCTACATATCTCAATAATTTATTAGACACCTGTTTTAATCTCAAAAGGACACACTGAAGCTCTTCTATCCTAGTTAATAACATTATGAGAGTCATCTTTGACAATAACTGAGGCGCCCAACTTCTGTTGAACAATTTGCGGCTTCAAAGAGCACCTTTGCCTCAAGGTCTGAGTAGTGAGGCCAATAGGTTCACAGCAAGGCTGCTGAACAATATCTGAAAATACCCGCTCTCTCTGCTGATCTCAGGTTTCCAAAGGAGCAATCATTACAAAGTGAGTTTGATGATGTGCAGTTTTGGAACCACCCAATGGTGGGTTCTAGGAATCCAATATCAGATTGGACCATGATATGGATTCCAATTTAGTAAAAAATGCACCAATGTGAAGAACTTGAACTCATTTCTTGTTACTTGCCTCAAAAATGACATTGGCCTTGATCCTGTCGTTGATGGTACCTAAATGTGACTACTGACTCTCAAAGATTCTCATATTGTTTTCCAGCCATATGATCAATAAGGAGGCCAGAATAGAGGCTTGCCAAAGGAGGAAGACCTAGGCAAGGAAAAGGAAATAGAGTGCAAACAGTTGTTATATAGATGCTGGTGTGACCCAACACCCATTGGACAGTTCAAGTATGAAGGACCAACCTTCCTTGTTACGGAACAGTGGAGAAAATGGTGGTCCACTGTCCTTTAGTATCTTTGCATGTGTCACACCTGATGGAAATTTTTTTTTTTTTTGGAGAATTACACCTGGTGGAAAGTTAGATGCCCCATCTCTGAATGTTATCAACTGAGAGGGCCTTTTTGCTTATTACGAGCCAAGTGCACTCCTGGCTCTTCAGAGGGGCTTGAACTGACTAGGCATTTTGGGGCAGAGCTGGGGTCATGCTGCTGGGTTGCAACTCACTTAGAAAAGATGCCAATAAGAAACAACCTGAGGGAGCTGGTATCGATATCATGTTGTCCCCTCCATTTTGGGGGGATGAACTGAGAATTTAGTAGAGACAAGGAGCCTCCAACTCAGGGTTGTCATCTACATCTAGATTCTTCCTAAACCAAGGGCACCAAATCAGATGGCCTCTCAGGATCTTGTAAGATTTGAGAACCATCACACTTCAATTCACTATTATGCTAAACAAATGGGAAGAATGTATCCAGGTTCCAGAGTATTAGTGCCCAGCTATTTACCTTTCTACATTCTAATATAATTCCCAGTTTAACCAAGAATGTCATTCGACTTGCAAACAGTAAATGATAAGAAATAATCGCTTTCCAGGCCACCAAAGGCCGCACATTGTACTACTGGAAGTCATTGAGACCATACCTGTGGTGAATGACCTCCTGCTACAAAAGTACATCTTGTGTGGCCAAGGACCACCACCATTTTCCCAACAGGGCAGAATTCATATCTTTTAATTTTCCTATGCCCAAGCCACCTGCTTTTTTGGGCTTGCAGGCTGTGTCGCAATTTGCAAGATGGAATTTGTGGACTCCTTCCTCTCCCGACCATAATATCAGGACTCCATCCCTTCAACAATGGCCACTGGCATCCTGAAGGGAGACGTTTGGTAAACAAGAATATTTGATACGGTAGCTTTTATCAAAGAAAGGATTACCATTAAGGAGAGGAACCTCCCTTTTCAAGCCAATAGTTTATGCTTTACCCTATCCACTACACCATCCCATTGGTCTTTACTTGGTTTGCCAAGGCATAGAGGAATGCCCAACCCAAATACTTGGAGGGAATCGAGTCTATCCCACACGTCAACCTCTTGGCAATATCTAACCCTCAATGTTTCAAAAAGTGCTAGGCGGGTCCTAGGCGGCTTGGGGGTCCTAGGTGGCTTGGGGGTCCTAGGCAGCCCGGGGGTCCAGGCTGCCTAGCGCCTAGGCGGGCGCTTAGGCAGGCGCCCAGAACTTGGGCGGCCCAGTTGAATCCAAAAAAGATTCTACAGTTATATATTGTATAAAATATAAGAATTAGGTATTTAGGGCATATCAGAATTGAGAGTATACTACACATTAACACACACTCCATAAGCATAACTATAAGTCGGTCCATAATCCATATCTAATTAAAACTTAAAATTTACCATTCATAGTTCAATCAAAGTTCAAAGTTTAATAATTATTCAACATTCATCATCAGAAAAATTAAGGTCAGTTGCTTTGGCATCATATTCACTGGAGTCGTCACCCTCCTCGACATATTGGTCGTCCTCCTCCGTCTCTTCTTCCTCCTCCACCCTCGTTTTCTGTGCAGAAGATCTGGTGGCCGTAGGAGGGTCAGCTGATGTCCCTGAAGCATCCATGACCATGTCCCATGTCAATCCTTCATACTCCTCGACCTCATCATCATTGACTAACCACTCCATAACATTGTCCATATTTTTTGATCAGATATGGTTTTTCTTATCTCTCTTAGCAAACCTGTCCTTCAAGAATCGATTATACTTGACATAGACTAGGTCATTGAGCCGCTTTGATTCAATCATGTTCTTTCTCTTTGTATGAATTTAACAAAATAAAATGAAACTAATTAAAATCTATGCTTCATGTATTATTAATACAATTATACAAATTATCCTTACGGCCTTACCCCTTCAAAAGTACTCTAATTGCGCTCACAGCAGGATGAAGAAGTGGTTAGATTTAAGATGAATGGCCAACTTTTGTAAATTTGGAGAATCACACCCATGTTGGCTCCACTAATTGGCTGCAAAGATATAAAATAAAATCATAAATAAATAATAGAATTATAAAAATGAAACTTGATTACTTGAACTTGATGAACTTAAGAATATTATTACTACTTGGATCAATTCTGGTCCTTTGCCTCATCGCCATTGGACTCCCAAAAGACTTTAATGAACACTTGTAATTTATCAGCTCATTAGCGCATATAATATCCTGGATATCAGGATCAGGGACTAGCACATCTACACACTTATTAAATCTAGTTATAATTGTGTTATTTGTGTGTATATCCTTGTCAACATAAAAAAAAGATCGGTTCAAATAATAACCAGCTGCATGCAATGGCCGATGTAGCTGCCTATCCCACTTCTCATCAATAATCTCCCAAACAAGCTTGTAGCAGTTCTCATCATCATCAAAATTTTAGGTTATCTATTTTTTGCATTTCTCCATGACCTCATATATATAGCCCATAGAAGGCTTGTTACTATCAACCATGCGAAGGACTTTGACAAGAGGAAAAAATACCTTAAGAGTGCCCCTCATTCTTCTTCATTTTCTCTCAAAAAAAAGAGTGCTCTTCATCCCTCGCCAAAAAGCCTTAGAAAGGATAATATATCTCACCTTCTTGCCAACCTAATCGTTGGACCACTTGCATGCTCTCTAGTCATCTGAGGTAAACATCTGCCTCAGCTGGACTCTCCTCGAATGTATGCTATCTAGACATAAGTACCAGGTCGCAAATCTCGTGACCCCAGGCCTCACAATCTCTTCTTCTTTGTAAATATATGCATCATGCTGAGGGTGAGATGGTGGCCATAAATGATATTTGTAACTGACTTTGCCTTCTTCACTGTACCTGATTTCGGTTAAACTGCCAAGAGCCTTAAGCATGATGTCTATACAATGTGCTGCACATGGTGTCCAAAAGATAAGCTATGCCGAACAAATTAGCTGCAGCAACATTAGGAGCAGCATTGTCTGTGACAACCTGTACAACATGATGCTCCCCAACCTCTTTGATTCCCTTCTCTAAAACTTGGAATATGTATTGGGCTTCATGGATATGATCAGAGGCATCAATAGACCTAAAAAAAAAGTCCCTAAAGGACAATTCACAAGCAAATTCATCCGACTTATTCTCTTCCTATCACTCCAAGCATCAGTCATAATAGAAACCCCATACTGAGCCCATGCATAATTCTTAACTTTTACAGCTTCCTTCGTGACACTCACCACCTTTTTCAAAAGAGGCTCTGAAAGCTTATATGGGGTTGGGAATTTCATCCCAGGCCCAAATTGGCCAATTGCCTCTAGCGCAGCATAGAAGCTGCTTAAGCGAGCGGAATGCTCGCCTCATAAAATCATGTAGCAAGATAATAAGCAGCTCTATCTCTCTCTTCCTTCTTCGTTCTATTTTCAATGGTGGTGTGCTTCTTAGTTTTCTCTCCTGCAATCTCAAGGTCAGGCCGAGGCAAAAGGCTATCCATAGGGCCTCTAACTCGAGGCTTCTTACTGCCAGAACTAGAACCAAAAGCAATTACAACTCCCTTTCCCTTTCCCCTAATAATGGATTGTTCTACTTCTACCTCTTGACGTCCCTCCCCAATCCCATCTTCATCACTATCATCATCATTATAATTGACCCAAACTCCAGACCTAATCTCTGCTATGGAGGCAAATATCTCATCTTTAACCATATTCAAAAAATTGGTTATTTCCTCTTTAAAAACATCAAGAGTCTTTTTACATGGGGCAACATCCTCCCTGATACCGACAAGATGTTTCTTGAACCGGTTTATACGCCCTTTTGTATTCTTCTCCCAAAAATTGTATGTTATGCACGTTTTATCATTAGGATCTAGGTTGTAGCCATATTTCCAACCGGGATCACCACTCTTATTAGATCCTGAAGAAGACATCTCAAAATAATACAATTTATACAAGCAATAAAAAAAAAATCACTTACTTTGAGTTTGATTGCTCAATCTCCTAACTTCCACCTCAAAGGTGCTACTAAGGATTCCAAATCTTCTAAAAAACGCCCCCAATAGATTTATAAAACATCAAAAGTTAAATCTAATATCAATGGGTGATGTTTTGAGCAATTTCTCATAACTTTGAAAAACCATTTGATCCTAAAGAAATCACCAAAAAACTAGTTTTTTGGGGCTTTCTCTCTTTAAAATGGGCTCCAATAAGTTTTAGGTTTCAAATAGACCTAAAACCCTCATTTTTGGCCCTTTACTATAAAAACAATGGACGAGAAATGCCCCCACCGAAAGCAAATTCTGCCTCTGGGCGGGGCGTTGGACCTGAGCGACCGCCTAGGCGGTTTCCTGGGCACCCAAGGACCACCCCGTTTTTTGGGCACCTAGGCCTGGGCGATGCGCCCAGGCCCATAGATTCGCCTAGGCGGGCCGCCCCGGCGCTGGGCAATCCGCTTTTTAGAACACTGCTAACACTAATTCCTACACCACTTCGACTCCCATGAGTTTTGGCCATATTAAATTTCATCTTAAGAATAACCTAAGATTTTGTACTTGTTGAGGGGAGACATCGCAGGACACCAGAGCATCATGTGCATACTATAAGCTGAGATATAAGAGGTCCCGCTCTTGAGATTTGGGATCCCTGGAACATACTGAAAACTTCAGCCACCATGGTGAACTAAAGGAGGACAAATAGTCCACTTGGCAAAGGCCCCTCAAGGATGGTAACCTTAGAAGCATCCAATTGATGAGCATCGAGAAGTGCACTGATGAAAGGCCCTTGATATCAAAGATCTCCACTTGTTGCTAGAGCCCATCGGATTGGGACCTAGTTTAAGATATCCCAATCTACGCGATCATACATTTTTTCTTAGTCCTGCTTAAGGGCCCAACCGAAAATTTCTGAATGGTGCCTAGAATGGATGCACTCGTTCGGTATAAGGGCCCCATCCAATATTTGACATTCCGACAAAGGCACCTTGGCATAGGGATGTGACACTATTTAGGACCTACATAGGACCTTTTTAGGACCATAGTTGTTGGAAATTCCTGAGATTCTAAATTGTTTTAGGAGTCGGAATTGCGGAATCGCAATTGACTAGAAGATTGCTGTTTTCGAGTGGAATCACATAAAACAAGATTCCTACTTTACATAAATTGAGATTCGACCCAATGGAATCGAGATCCCTATATACATGGAATTGAGATTCCGACTGCTTTAGAATCAAGTTTCTGACCTATTTGGATCGACCCATATGGAAATGAGATTCTTTCATGCATGGAATTGCGATTCTTAGATCTTTGGAATTGAATTTTTGATGTATTGGGATCAAGATTCCTACGAATTTGGAATCGAGATTCATATCAGATTGGAATCGAGTTTCAACCCCTATGGCAATGGAGTTTTGAAGAAGGGTTCCGTTGATATGAAGTCAATGTATTGAGTTATTGACTATTGAGCCTCAGACACAGTATCATAAGTGAGGTACATTAATAGAAGCTCGTAGTCCACTAGGGAAATTGTCTACAAAAGATACAAATATCATCTCTTGCATTTTGAAATGTAAATTTGATTTCATTATTGTAGTCCAAAATAGGACTTTGTTTGTGCCATGGTGTTGTCTATGTTGTGGTGCTGTCAAAAAGATGATTGCATCTTGTAACTTGAGATCAGGTGTCGAGCTCGAGTAATTTGATGCTTTGACATTGCAAACATCAGTTCTCCAAAAAAAAAAAAAAATGCTTTGACATCCTCAACATCTATTCTTCCAAAAAAAAACGAGTGGAAATCTCATACCTATATAGAGGGCTCTGTGCCTTGTGATAATAATGGTGAAAATGTAGCGCATTTAATTTTAATGCTCGAATGACCAAGTCCTCTTGATTTTAATGCTCCAATGCCCTAGTTATACCTGCCTTTGTTACTTGCAAAAGACATTAGAATCATACTTGTTTAGTACTTCTAAACTCTAAACGTTTGCATTTGAAAGTTGATTCGTGTTGCAAATACTTCAGTATTGCCATCATATTATTATTTGGAGCACCTTTAAACCATGGGAAACAATGTTATCCAATCGGGTTTCCAAATAACTGAAATTATAATCCGTAAATATATTTAGGTGAGATTCCACATTTAATGAATCACAATTTTGTGCACTTATGAACATCAATACTTGATTTTATGGGATCAGAATTCCAAAAAAATTGCATCAAGATTCTATGAAGGCAGAAGTAAGATTCCATGTTGATTGAATCACAGTTTCCTGCACCTACGAACCGAGGTACTCGATGTTGTGATTTTGGATTAAAAAATAATAATAAATGTTCAATAAGTCAGAGGCGGGTGCTTAGACCCAAAGTAGGCCGGCTTTTTTTTTTTTTTTTAAATTTGGATCCCCCACACCTCCCCCCATTTTATTGTATATTAAGATGCCAGAAGCCGGAAGCACAAATCACACCTAAACATTTACAACTTTAGATTGTAAATGAAATAATTATAACTCAAAAGCAACATTAAAAGATAAAATCAACTCGAGATGTCATTTGAATCTCGCAAATCAGAAGTCACTAAGGTTTAAAACTTAAAACTTAACACCTAAGCCTAAAAATTAGACATTTCACCTTCAACGTTTATCTGTCAATTATCAACTTAAAACTTAACACCTAAGCTTGAAAATTAGACAAAAAAAAAGGTCAAACATGAAAAAATTAGAAATGGTCATCAAAAAAATTACAAATGGGAAGTGAAGTAAAAATAGTAGAGACATTGACCCTTTAATATATTGGGTTCTTATTAAGCCAAAAAATAAATCAAGTTAAAACCTTCACATCAAAAGTGCAATGACATAACACAAAATCAAAAAAGAATATCACACATGTAATTATTTAATAGGCATTAAGAAAATATTAAACTAACTAATAAAATAATTATGCTTTATGAATCATAAATCAAGAAAACACATTACTCCTGCAATTAATAAGAATTAAGCAATTATTAAACTAACTAATAAAATAATAATTCAAATAGACAATAACATATCAAATATATATCACAAAATATCAAAGAAAAAATATAAATAGCAAATAATAACATCATTAGATAGTAAGGGAAAAAATACAAAACCTAATGAAAACTATTGAAATATACCAACCTTCTTGAAGTGGACTCGATTTTGGGCCAAACCGAAATGTTTGGGATCCCACATCTTCTCTTTTGCAACCCTATAAGCTTAAAAATATTGGGGATGAATATCCTTTAATATCGTGACCATTCAAGGACTTCGAAAAAATTTTCGATCTCTCAAAAAATCTTCAAATCTAATTTTTTTTCAAGTTGTTTCTCACTCAAAAGTTCACTAAATTTTTGGGGGCAAGAATGGCCCCCCAAACCCGAATCCCCCTTTTAAGGGGGTAAAATGACATTTTATGCCCCCTCTTGAATTTTTTTTCGCCAAAGTCGTGCAAGCCACCTAGGCGGTCCGGCGGACGACTTTTCGTTCATTGATAATAATAAAATTGAGATTCATTATTTGTGGAATTGGGAATTATCAAATGTGGAATCAAGATTCAATAAATTTGGGAATCAAGATTTGAAAAAGGTTGGAATTGAAATTCCATACATGTTGGGATTGAGATTCGAAAAGATTTGGAATTGAGATATCTAAAATAAGGAATTGAGATTCCTAAAATTAGAAATCAAGATTCCTGAGCCCACTGACTCACCAAAACAAAAAACAAGAAAAAGAAATCGAGATTCCTGACTTAGTGAAACAGGTTGTGAAGATTCCTTGTTGGAATCGTTGAATTAGGATTCTGAAGCGGAATCGTGACCAGGGAAGACAGATTTTAATAAACTATGTTTAGGACCTGCGTGAGATGGGTGGCAAGCACTTTTGCAGGATCTTGTATGTACTATTGAACAGGTCGATCGACCTACAGTTTTTTAATTGCGATGTGCATTCCATCACTCGGACTAGGAAAATGGGCATAGAGTTTATCCCCATATGGTTGGTCTCCATATCATAGTTCTTTGAGAAGACAATTGAGAAGTTTGGGGCCAGGCTCTCTGAGAAGAAGGTTGAGAAGTTTGGGGCCATTGCCTCTTAGAACCTATGGAAGGGGGCCACTGGGAACCCACCCGACCTGGGCCTTTACTAACCAAATTAATGTGGGCTCTACAAATTTCTGTTTCAGAGAATGGCTTTTATGGTTTAGCAACATTTCCGTCCAATGATATTTCTGGGCTGGAGGCCATTGTACTCGTAAAAAGGACCATTTCTATGGTTCCAAATATTTCGCATTCATTTTCATTGGGTTTGCTGCTTCGTGTTCTTGAATATTTGTGAATTAGCCACCTGTGCTCTGGCTCTAAATATCTTGTGTCTCTCTCCATTTAGATTTGCCCCATAGTATGTCAGGACAGGTGACCAGCATAACTCAAAACCATACCTGCAATAGGTAAAGGAATATATCTGACATATCCCAATGAATATTGGAACATTTCAACACAATTGATTGCCCCTCTGAGCTGTAATTGCATCCGACCAGCATGTAGTTCACCATTTTCCTTTTCTTTCCCTTCATGCACTTTAGGTAGGCGTGGTGATGTAAGGAGGAGGGGAAAGAAAATAAACAAAGTAGAAATATCATCGTCATCATCAAAGCCTTTTCCTAACTATTTGGGGTAGGCTATACAAATCATGGTCTGCCATTCTGTTCTATCGAGGGCCATACCCTCAATGAGGCAAACAAACTAGAAATATAGAAGACAAAAATAAAATGTGAGATAATATACCCTCTTTCAAGGTTTGGGCGTCCACCCCAAAAAGATCTTTTCACAAGACCCAAAATAAGCCCTTCTTCTCTTCTTTATTCTTTTCTTGTCTAGTTACATATTTTTAGAATAAAACCTTGAAACCTAAAAAACCGCAATCAATATTAAATCCTAGTATTTCATCTTTTAAAAAGATTCAACTTCCAATTCTACCTCTCAATCCTCTACAACAAAAAAAAGACACAAATACCCTAAAAGGAAACTAGAAACCCAAAACGTAAACTTCAATCCCAAAAGAAATAAAAATAAAAATAAAAAACCTTAATTGCATCATTCTCCTAGGGTTGAGAGAAGCTTAACCTTGAGCTTGTTGTAACCATTGCTTCCTTCAAAGGCCACTTGAATAGTTTATGAGGATGTTCCATCATTTGTTAGGTAGTTTGTCTAAACCAATGATCAAACACTTTATATGTAACTTGTAGTGGAACTTTGGGATGTCAAACATAATTTTGATTTCTCGTTGGAGCTCCTCATGAAACTCTGGAAGATCGAACGTGATATCGAGATCACATGGACATTCCTCCAGTCGTGGTTCCTTTTTTTTTTTTTTGGATTCTTTTTTATTAAATATAGAGTTCAAAATGGACGGATCAGTAACTCCTTATGTCATGGTTCTTGTTTCAAAATTTGGTCATTACATATAGGATCAGCATTTGGAGTCGATTGTGGAGCTCGATTTTTCCCTTTAGTGAGATTTTATAACGGATCTACGTGATTACGAGCACCATTTTCTCGTTTAACGCTATTTTCTAATCGTTGCCATCGCTGATTTATTTTGCTGGTCTCTCTTCGAATATCTTATGTGGCATCATTTCTTGTATCTTTAATTTGTTGCTTCACAACCTTCATCATTTGTAGCAATATACCTTGATTGTGAAGTGGTCTAAGGAGGGTGAGGACTAAACTTTTCGTCAACCCGACCCAAGCCCAGGTAAAAGAGGTGGGTTGTGTTAGGTAAGTAGCTAATGTAAAACTTTGTCAAAACTTTCCATGAATCTTGAATCTACGTTATTTGCTTATAATAATACCCTTGATTGTGAGAGTGGGTCTTGGTACCTTCGTTATAGATGAATATTCCAAGTTTTAATACCAATTGATATAGGTACACTGATACCAATTGATGTAGGGTGGAGGGGAAAGAAAATAAACAAACCTGATAAATAAAAGATAAAAAATAATGAGTGAGGGAATATACCCGCTTTCAAGGTCTGTAAGGGATCCACCCTTGAAAGATATTTTCAAAAGACCCAAAATAAGCCATTCTTCTCTTCTCTATTTTTTTTCCTTGTCTCATTATATATTTTTAAAAGAAAATGCTAGAACCTAACTTACTTCCTAAGAAACCCTAATCAATATTAAATCCTAGCGCTTCATCTTTTAAAAAGATTAAACTTCAAATTCTACCCCTCAATCCTCTACAAAAAAAAAGGCACAAATACCATAAAAGAACCTAGAAACCCAAATAACCCCAAACCTAAATTTCAATCTCTAATACAATAATAAAATAAAAATTAAAAAACTCTAATTGCATTAGGTGGAAACTTCCCCAACTGTTCGGCTTGGCTCAGCTCGGGCCAGTAAATGTGGCCTGGGCTTGGGCCTGAAAATCTAGGCTCAGTCTCCAATCTAGAGCAAGTTTGAGCCTGGCCCTACTATTTTTTCCTCTTTTTTTTTTATGAATTTAGAAAACGGGAAAAAATTAATATCTACTGGCATGTCCTGACCTGACTGATATCATTAATAAGGCCGAGCCGGGCTACGATGCCAAGAGCAATACTATGCCTAGGGCACGACCCCTCTGGCCATGTTCAGGCCTGGCCGGTCCTTAACATCCCAGTCTGGGCTCGGGTCAGCTTTGCCTGACCCAGGTGCTGCATGTTGCCACCCTTAACTTTAGGTTTGGGATTTTTGATAATGAAAACTTTGTTTTCTCGTGCTAGCTATAAAAATGTTGAAACCCATGGTATATCTTTCTACCATATCCAGTTAATTGGGAAAGCATGCCCTGCCCCTTCGCAAACTTTCTATTACATGGATCTTAGCCAAGAGCATATGTGGCTCTTCAGCCCCTGAAACTACCATGTGCAACCCATCACCCCTTCTTAAAATAAACAATTTGAAGATGACCTAAAAGCTCAAGAAGTTCTTCAATCTAAAAGTCTTGCAGGTTCCACATATGGGAAAATGGTTGAAAACTCGTCAAAGTTATTTCCCTTCATTTTGTTAGATTGTTTGCTGCACTTCTTTTCCATTCACATATAAATGGTATGCCTCTTCTTATTCTTGCTTGCCTTTTATAGGTTTGCCGAGCCATGTATATGGGAATTTATAGAATCTAGAAAATAAATAGTCTAAAGATTGTAATGGGGTGTTCTATGCATCCAGCTGATATTTGTTATAGGGATGCCTCTTTAATATACATTTAGTGAAATATGTTATGGACGATGTTTGCATCATGGTATGTCTTATGGATGTTTCATGCAATCAAGCAAGTTAGGGAAACTGTTGCATAATGTTGCAGTCTCCCTCAGTGTGTAATCTTCTTAATTTGCAATATTTCCTTTCATCTCAGGAGTTGGAAAAGAACGAGCTGCCCTGGGAGCTATTTTATTCTTGCTGGCATTTCTTTATGCATTTTGGCGAATGGGTATTCACTTTCCAATGCCTTCCCCAGATAAAGGTATTTATGTTTATTTTGGCTGGTCTACTTTATTTTGGCCAATATTACTTTATGCTTCTTGACTGATCTCTCTGTGCTATATAACTGAGAGCGACTATAAATATTCCTACTAGTGTGACATCAAGCCAATTTATGAGCAATGTTTTTGGTTGAAACAAGTCCTCAAGCAAAATGCAAAGAAAGAGTAATTGAACTTCCCTATGAACAGTCTTCATAAGCATCTTGTTTAATTTAGTAAAGATGAATTTAGTGTTTCTTTCTAATGTTTTAAATTCTCTTTTTTTGTCTCAACATGAGTGTTAAAGCTTCTTCATTTGGTGTTTCAGATTTTCTTTTTCCCCTTGCATTATTGACCTAAGGAAAAAAAGTGAGGTCGGAGGTCATAGATACATTCGTAGGATTAGTATATTTGAAGTGAAATAATCTTTTGAGAAGGACGAAGGTATGAAAGGCTTTAGGACCAGATGGTACCCCGATAGAGGCTTGGAAGTGCATGAGAGAGATTGACATATTCTGACTGACCAAGTTGTTCAACAAGATATTGAGAACAAAGAAATGCTAGACGAATAAAGAAAAAGTATCGTCATACCATGAACAAAGGTGATATGTAGAATTGTACGAACTATCGAAGGATCAAATTTACTAGCCATACTACGAAGTTGTGTGAGAGAGTGATTGAGCAACGACTAAGACATGAAACGAGTGTATCAGAAAATCAATTCAGCTTTATGCCAAGGAGGTCAATAATTTAAGCTATTTTTCTACTTAGGCAACTGATTGAGAAGTTTAAGGAAAAGAAAAAGAAACCTCCACATGGTCTTTGTTGATTTGGAGAAAGCATATGATAGGTACCTAAAGAGTTAATTTGGTGGGTGTTGGACAAAAAAGGAGTCTTTAGATGGTATAATGAAGTGGTGAGAGATATGTACGGGGAAATGCTAGCTAGTGTGAGGGCAACTAGTTGAGAGACGACTTCTTAGATATAATAGGCCTTCTGGGGACAATGTTGAGCTCATCTCTTTTGTTTTGGTTATAGACGAGTTAACTGGGCATCTGTAGGATGAGGCCCTGTAGTGTATATTATGTGCGGATGACATAGTTTTGATTGATGAGATTAGAGGAGGCATTAACGTAAAGTTATAACTTTGGAGGTATGCTCTAGAATCTAAAGGGTTTAAAATTCGCCAGACTAGTACAAAATATATGGAATGCGAGTTGGTAGCTATAGGAGTAGAAACGAGGAAGTAGTTAAGATTGATGACTAAGAAATGCCTAAAAGATATTATTTTCAAAATATTGGGTCAATGGTCTAGTAGAATTGAGAGATTGTTCACATGTCGCGCATAGTATAGAGCTAGGTGGGCAAAGTGGAGATGTGCATCCAAAGTTTTATGTGGTCGTTGCATACCAATGAAAGTAAAAGAGACATTTTATAGGACGGTTGTAAGACCAGCCATGCTTTATGGAACGGAATGTTGGGTGGTCAAGAAACAATATATCCATAGGATGAATGTAGTTGGGATGAGGATGTTATGATGGATGAATGGCAAGATAGGAAAGGATAGAATTTGGAATGAATGCATACAAGAGAACTTAGGGGAGGCTCCAATAGGCTATAAGGTAAGGGAAAGTAGACTTAGGTGGGCTGGCCATGTGCAATGTAAACCTAATACAACATGGGTTAGAAGGGTTGATTTTGTACTAGTGGAAGGATTTAAAAGAGCAAGGGAAAGGCCTAAAAGGACATAGATGGAGGTAGTGAGAAGAGATAAGTTGACTTATGGTTGGACTAAGGGTATGGCCCTTGATAGAGCAAAATGGTGGAACACGATTCATATTGCATCCCTAAATAGTTGGGATAAGGCTCGGGTGATGATGAATTAACTCAAGAAACAAAATGGGAATGTATTTTGCTAAGTAGATGCATGGTTGATGTTTATTTAAGATTGTCAGAGAATACAATGTAACATAATGAGGGAATATCATAAACTACCAACTAGTAGTGTGGAGCCTTGTAGTCATTAATGGGCTATTTGCAATTCTTCGGGGGCAGAAGTTAGAACTTAGAACCCTGCTGACAGTCATGATAACTTTCCTCCACTTCTTCGTAGGTACCTTGATGTGGATGGTGATTCCATTAACTCCATTACATGAGCCCTTTGAATGATAGTTTATCCTTAGAAAATTAAAATTTCATGGAAGATTTTTAGAGGGGTGCCTTGATACGTATTTCTATCTCCCATGTTCATAGAAAGTCTAATTGTTAGTTGGGTCTCCGTGCTAGGAGATTTGGAACTCTCAATTATCTCCTTCTGACTTGACCTTTACTTGCTTTTTGTTTATTTGTTTATGTACTTATTTATGTATTGTCGTTCCTTTTAATTATCTTTTTTGAGTAGGTTAGAAGTAGAGTCTTCTTTTCTCACTTTCATTTATTTTTCTGGTTACGTCGCCTTGCTCGTGTGCATTTGCAGTAATGTTTTCTGGTTATGACTTATACTTTTATGCAGCAATTGAAAGTAGGACTATGTGACCCAAGCAAGTATATACCGATTAAAATTTTCCTTCCTTTTTCTTTATTTTACCACGTGGATCACTTACAAGTGTCCTAATACAATAAATGAACCAATAAAAACACAAATAATGTGAATGACTCTCACATGCTGGCCATCAAAACAAAATCTCATTCATAACATGAATCCGAAAATTACATAATACTTGAAAAAATAAGAAGACATGAAATAAAGCATGACCACAGACCTTGCCTCAGGTTACCCCTAAGGACTTTTCACACCCCACACCGGGTCTCCTCCACCAATGGTGCAAAGGATTTAGGTCCAAACTTGTCTCATAACTTGGGAAGCCTAGGAAAAAACACCAAAGAGCACGACATTGGTTAGGGCTAAACCAAAGCACAACTCATGTGCACAACTCAACACATATGGGCCAGGGTGTCCCACTCCTTGTGGCTTGATCGTGCATCCCGTAGGGTTTCTCAACTTCCTAAACCCGAAGTTAGCAAGAGAGATTAGAGAGGGGCGTGCCAGCCCTAGGGTTCAGAGGGAGAGAGAGGGGCTAAGTCAAGGTGTAAGTATTTATAACATGGAGGCTAGGGTTTTGAAGGTTAGGGCTTTGCCATCATTGTGACACTGAATCTTATTCTTTGATCATGTAAACCTGTGAGGTGAAGAGATCTCATCCATTCATTCCTTAGATCAACCATCTTGATAAAAGGAAGGAGGTGGAAACATTATTCTGCAGTTTCTGTAAATCTATTTTCGTCAAATATTGTGTAGAAAAAACAATATATTTATGCAAATCAATTTCAATTAGTCTCTTACACTTTCCTATTTGAAATCAATCAAAATCTTTGCAAAACACTTTCCATAAATTTCAAACAAAGTGCATGGCTTCATTCATAAGCCACCAGAATAGGAAAGAGAGGCGAAGTGGGCGTCCCACTCATATGAGGCCCTTGTGGGCCCCAAGCTCCACTTGTGATGGGTCCAAAATAATCCCGATGGGCACACCTTAATTTATATTTTAGAACATTAAAAGGAATTTTATAAACCATTTAGCATTTTATTTTATTGTCTGATTAAATAAATCCATAAATCTATTAAAAAATTATTTTTCAATAAAATAAAATACTTAGAGAAATCTAAAAATTTATTTTAATTGTCTAAAATATAATTAAAACATAATTAAACATATTTAAGAAGATTTGATGGGAATTGCATCTATAGAGTTAGGATTATAACAAATAAACTACGGACTCCATCTTTTCTAGAAACCGTATCTCACTACACCTTTTCAAATTAGCCCAATAGTTCCTATAACCCAATAACCTTTAGTAGGGGTTCATTATTTGATTATCAAAGTCAGCCAATAAAGGAAGGAGACATAATCCTAGTCCATGGTCCCTCCCTGAGGACAAGTCCATACCCCATTCCAATACTATGCTCTATTGTCCTTCTAACACAGTCCAGTGTTGCAAGGACTTATCTATTCGGCAAATGTACGCAATACACACCCTTATTCAAATGGCCACTTCCTGGACGGCTATTTAGTGTACATGTCGTGTGATGGTAATGATGAGGAGTTTGACCCTTGTCCTCTCCGTCTAACCATCACACACAGGGGTCACATCCAATCCCTTGGCCAACCGCTCCAGGCACAACTTCGACCTCATCAAGGGATAACCCCATATTGAAACCCTTATCGGTTGTGCTCAAAATGCCAGGGCTGCAGCTTTTAGACATCAACTTGAGCCATAGCCAGTCAAAGCTCAGGTGTGTCTCTTCTCAGCATTAGTAATGCCTCATAGTCCAATATGGACCACACTCCCATTGGAGCCAACATTTCACTATAATAATTTCAGTACATGCTCTCATAAAGCCTTTAAATGGCCACATAATCCCGTTACCAATTTGACCTTTCTTAATGGATAAAATTAATACACAGCCTTCCTACAATTCTGTAGTTAAAAGGTTGGACTCATCAGTCCATTAGGTGATGAAATTTAACTATTTGCATATGATTGATAGAGATTAGATAATTCCTTTGCTTGACCAAATTCTAAATTTCGATATAATTAGCTTCTAGATGCTGAATGAAATGCTAGTTTGGCCAGTTTATGATTGAAACAGGTCATCCTCTTGTATACACTATACTTCACATTTTTTTGGGATTTTGTAGTACCAGTCAACCTCCTTTCTTGTGAGCATCCATGATGTTGTTGCCGGCTTGCATTGTCAGGTGTATAACTTGGATGGAAAAGGACATTACCCACTTGTTGCCTGAATAGTAGCATAGAAACTCGAACAGATGACTGAACTTCAGCCTGGGTGAATTCGCAAGCTACCTGATGTGGGCCATGCACTGAATTGTAGACTTCGATTCGTAATGGCAGACTTGCTCAAGTCAAATGACATTGGCAACTCCTACTCGAGTCCCTAAAAGATACCTTTGGTAGTATTTGGAAAGCCTAAGGTGGTCAGGCTTGAGGGTTTGGCTCATTAGGACCATACCGAAACCTACTGCTGACCTGAAAGACACATTTTTATTGGTTTTGCTGAAAAAGAGATGCTTCAAACTTGATTTCAGAGTCCCAAACAGAAAATGTTGAAATTTGTTTTTTTGGAAAATGTTAAACGGTGAAAATGTTGAAGTTTGTTGTTTTTCTTTTCTGAACCATTGATGGGCAACCAACAGTGGAGCACCATGAAGAGCTGATGGTGCACACGTCCTATCATGTTAAAGTTTTGATGGTAATTAATGCAATTTATTTTCTTGAAGTTGCTTGTTTTATTTGAATTTCTTCTCAATAGATGAACCTCTAAGCAAAAGTCTCATGGATCACTTACATTGGAGATTATAGAAAGTTACTAATTTTTGCCGCGTTGCAGTTTGTGCAGCCTGACCCAACATACCTACTGATGGATCTTGTTTTGCGACATTATTTTTATCGAACTGTGGGCATCAGTATCTGTTTTACATATTGGGGTTGTTATGTGTTTTACATTTTGGGATTGCTTAGGAATTTCTAAGGGGAGTCGGTTTGGGCTATCCAAGTTGAAGGTTCCTGCAGGGGGTAATGGTGGATGGTGAGAACAGAAGCAACATGAAGATCGTTGTGGGGATATGCAGGCCAATGCTTGGTACTAGTCTGATGCTGGTAAATGATTCAGATAAATTCATGATTGGAAAGCAGGGTGGCAAAGGACTCCCTCAATGAGGTTAACCAAAGCAAAGGTCAGGGGCTTACTCAAGGAATTGATATTCTAGATGCTTGGCTCCACATGAGATTAGGTGGCCACAAGATCATGGGATGGGGTTCCAGTGGGATTAAGTACTGGAGCCCTTTCTAGGTGTCGGACTTGTGCACGTGAGGCTTGTATATTTGGATGCATGTGAGGCTTGTATATTTGGATTCCTTGGAAATACTTCTGTTTACCTCCAGTGCTTGTTGCATAAAGCTTTAGTAATTTAAATAGAAATAAAAGAAGATTGTCCTCAACCACTTGGCATGAGCATCAGTGTTCGCAAAACCGGCCGATCTAACCGCTAACCGACCAGTTAGATCTCCGGTTTTGGTGATCAACCAGTATTTTATACGTTAAATAAATTAATACTTCCAATTTGTATCATATGCGTTATGTTGGTTTATTGGATAGCATTAACGAGTACCTTTTACCTTAATCAGCTTCGAATCCCGCTAGTGTTCCTTTTTTATAAGAATTTGTTCATAAAATCATTTCATTGGTTCAAAAATATTTATTCTCTTTCAATGAAGTCCTCTATTACTAGACACACTAACCAATATGCCATTAATTACTTAATTGATAAAAATAAGGGCCAATATTATATATAACATAATGTTTTTTTCATTTTCTTTAAAAAAAAAAAAGATCATTTTCTTTAAAAAGAAAAAGAGTTGGTCTAGTCGATTTTTTTAACACTATTTTAATATTCTTTACATTATGGTAAAAATGAAAAACCATTTTGGTCATTGATACTTACTTTATATTTTTCTATCTTTTTCATAAAATTTTAAAAATACCTCTAGGCACAAATCGACTCGTTAAAATCCATTTTCTCATCAACTTTCAACTTCATTTGAGTGTGTTTTGTTTTAATCACATTCTTTATATGCTTTTCATATTTTAGAAGATTTTTTTGTATTTTTTTTATTTTTTCAACACTTTTTTTATCATTCGAGACTTGCCCGGTTAGAGCGGTTGAATCGGCCGGTTTACCGGTTAGGCCGGTTAAATCACTTCCAGGCCCATGTCCGGCTAACGGTGATTTAACATAAAGAAAGAAAAACAAAAAGGCAATGTCTTCACTGTTAAATATTCTAGATTTTATGGTTTGAGTACCCTGGTATTTATCCAAAGAAAATAAAAGACAAAAACAAGAGTAATATCCAGAACTATCTAAGGAGATCACACAACAGGTTTGAGTGAAGAAAATTACCATTCAGAAACCTTTTAGGGCTGTCTTGTATTTGGCTCGATGTGTGCATGTAGTAATCGTTGATGGAATTGCTTTTATCTAATAGTATCTAACTAGATGAATGCTTCTTATTTGCTTCCTTTGTTATGCACATGCAGAAAGGTTGTAATCCTTGACACAGCTTGCGATCTGCTCATGCAGTTTCATTGTAGATTGATTCTGCATAATGTTTCTTTTTAGTGAAATTGATTCTGCGTAGTTTAGATCTCTCTTTCTCAATTGTAGCATTTTGAATATATTCTTTAATGCTACCAACAGTGGGGTTTTTGGCCATGTCATGTGATGCAGCTTTCCTGTGCGTGATTTGCTTCCCAGCGAATTAATTTGTTATAGTTTCTTCAATGTTCATTTGATGGACCCTGTTCCATTTCTTTTACCAGGTTTTTTCACAATGCCGCAATTGGTCAGCAGAATTGGAGTGATAGGTGTCACTGTCATGGCTGTGCTATCTGGCTTTGGAGCTGTTAATCTACCATATAGCTATTTATCTCTCTTCATCAGGTTACTTGAATAGATTACTAGCTTCAAGAGTTGCAATGTGCATTCCTATGAAGATAAAAATAATTGTATATTTCTCAAGATAAAAAGTTGTAGAGCAACTGTTCCTTACAATTTTTGCTGTTTCACTGTACAGCTCATGCTGTTTCGACCACTAAATGAGCTATTCATATCATTTCATAAGTATGGCATATGTCAGTTTTCTGGATCCAGTTTTTCCTGATCTATTATTTTTATTATATTCCAATGTACGATAAAAATATCTTATGGAAATTCTGTTTGAAGGAAGGAAATGTCCTTTTGAGGCACATTGTGGGCTCAGAGTGGGGCAGGGCAGATCTCGAATTAGAGTATGTCGAGGAATTGTCACCCTGAATACAACTGCCATGGGTTCTGAATATCCTCTTCATGACTGAATCCAACTAATTCCCCATTGAAGATTTATTAACATACTCTAACTCTTCCATCAGGACGAGTATTTTCTGATTTGAACAGGAAATCACTCCTATTTGACTGGAATTTTGAACCCCCCAAAGGGATGGTGGCTTCACCACTAGCTTGTTCTCCTCCTGGGTACTGTATGGCCACATTTTTCTTAAAGTTTACTGTGGAAATTTAGTAAAACAAGTTCTTTGCTGAACCCGAAGGGCACCCAGCCACGGAGAATTAAATAATTCCTTCGTCACACTGCCCTCACCCTTGCTTTTTAGCAGGCAAGACCAGGAAAAAAAACGTTTGCTTACTCTGCTCTGTCGTACAACTCCCTCCGGAGCAGCACCTCTAGGAGGCATGTGAATTTAAGACTGTGACTTTCAAAGTTTCCCACTGGCAATTCTGTCTTCCAGTGTTGCTTAATTTCTGCTGATTGGGAGCTTGCTGGCTATGAATCCATGAAAAGATGTAGCTAATGCTGACAATAACTAACCTCTAGTTTCATGCTATCCTCTTTCTTGTGTTCTGACTTTGAGATTATCTGCACGAAACTTTGAAACAAAGGAGAGAGAGAGAGAGAGTGCAAAAATGCACAAGGATGGAGAGAAAATGGTTATGTTTTATTAAACTTGTGATGCCTACCACATGAACCGTTCTGCTATTTGAACTGTGCAATAAGGAAATTGGTTGTTGAGTGAGCTTGCTATTTAGGAAAATAAAGAAAGAAAAGAAAGAGAGAAAAACGGAATTGGGCATTGAGATTGTTTGCAGTGTAGCGAAGTAATAGGAAATCCCAAGTCGTGAATTTAGTCACATTGCAAATTATTTCGTTATAAGTAGAGGGCATTACCATGTAATCCACTTCCGTCATAGATTGAGATGTGGAGTCTTGCTACTTACACTTTTGGGAAATCAATGATAGTCCAAGGATGATGCAAAAGCTTGTAGTAGAACAGCTTGAATCATAACTGATCCAATTGGCTTAGGTGTTATGCAACGACGCCTGTGGGAGAGGTGGCAGGGTACTGAAGTGCATTATCTTGTTCCGCCCCATGTGTATATTGAAATATGTGGTGAACTGCAAGCATATGAAGCCCATAAGGATTGAAGATTTACTGAATGAAATTGTGGACATGGTTTCTATGTCTGTGTAAGTCTTTTGTGAAAATGCTAAGCAATTGACAAGCCTCATATATAGTGTGGGAACTTCTAATGATCCTCCCATCTTTGGAGTACTTCACATTGGAGTCCAAGGGGTCATCAAGTTATCAGCTATCTTTTTTTCTTCGATGGCTATCAACTATTTTTTGAGCTGATAGATTTGCCATGGCCAAAAGAGCACCTGCAAGTTCCTCGAGAATTTAAATGATCCCTCTAGTTGATATGAACTGCCTCATAAAATCTCAGGTTATACAAAAGAAGAGAGTATCAGGACATGTATCTAAGTTCTGCACAGTTTTCCAGGAACTTAGACTCACTTGAGCTAGCTCTCTTTGGTTTTATTACAATCAGTGTTTTAAAATGCGGGATGCAGTCCCAATGTGGTCAAGTGGCCGACGCGGTAATGCAGTTCAATGCGGTCCAGATGCAGGCGCATCACCCCGATGCGATCAATAAATATAAAAATTCTAAAAAATATCGAAAAATAGATTAATGCATTAAAAAATATGGAGGTGATTTATGTGATAGTAGGTATTTAATTTATTCATTAACTCCAATATTATCAATTGTTTAGAGACTATGAATCCCCTGTTAGAAAGTTGAAACTAGAAACTCGAAAGTAACTTTATAGAAAACATTAGAAGACATCATATTATCATAATTCATAAATATCCAAAAACCATAATTACAATTACAAACTTGGGCTTGAAACCCTCGAGATGTTGATGAACCTACGCTCAAACTTCTTCAAAACAACGCCCAAGCTAATCCAAATTGAAAACCCTACCGACAACCAAGAGCAAATTGATAATTTTTGCAGAAACGATTTCGACCTAAATTTTTTTCTCTTCATTTGATCCAAAAACAGACACAAATGGGGCTATTCTTTGTGTTTGGGGGGCTTTAATAACCCCCCAAAACCCTTGCCCCCCTTTTTGGGGGGGGGGCGGAATGACCCAAATACCATGCTCGTGGGCACCTTTTTCGCCCACAAGCTATTCGGTGCATATGTGGGCACATCCCACCAAAGCGCATATGTGCTCCTAGGCGATGTGATTTGGGGTGCATAGCACATTATGCAGCCGCATATGCGGTGATGCGGCTGCATTTTAAAACAATGATTACAATTTTAAAAAAATCAATAAAGAAGGAGCAGGTGCAAGCAAACCAACGAGGATAAAGATATCATGTATGTGTTTTGGTATTTCGGCAATGCCCTCTCATATTGGTTATAGTCTATATTTTAATATCAAATATAGAGTGACCGCCTCCTTGAGGCTTCCCCTATGCTTTTTACCGGGTTTGGACATATTATTACCTCAGAATGTTGCAACTTCAAAAATTGTTAAAATCAAGTTAAATGCTTGTTTCATTGAGTTGTGCAGAGATTGAGTTCATTTCTTTCTCCCATGGTTTGGAACTATTGATCCGAAAGTGTTTCATATTATGTATGTCACTATATCATATCTGTTTCTTTCCAATTATTGAGACGTATGCTTTCAAATGGCATTGTGAACCAGCCTACTAAATGAGAGTTTTGATTACAATTATTAGACTTCTAACCGGTAACATCTTGCTATGTTAATCTTAACAAATGTCTAATGATTACCAACTGTTTAAGACATTAATAGTTGCTAGCTGCTGTTGATGCTGGGCTCCTTACTTTGTGTATAATTTAATGTATTAGGGAGATTGAGGAAGCTGATATCAAGGCTTTGGAAAGGCAGTTGATGCAATCCATAGAAACCTGTATCACAAAGAAGAAGAGGATTATCCTTTCACGAATGGAGATGGAACGTATACAAGGTTCACAAGAGGTAGGGCAAGTTTGATCCTCCCCCTTATTCATTCCTTCTCTAACTCTATGTTGCTTTCTAATTTAGATATTTATATTTGTTTGAATTTTTTGGTCTCATAAGGGTGAGGACTTTAAACTTTCCCTGAACCCATACCAGGCCCGAATAAAAGTGGTGGGTTGCATTAGATGGGCAGCCAACGTAAAACTTTTTCACACCTTTCATGATTCCTAAACTTTGTTATAGGAAAAGATATGGTGACTGTTGGTCTTATTGAGAGTATGACCCTTGATAGAGAAAAATGGAAGAACAAGATTCATGTAGCTAACCCCTAATAATTGGGATTAGGCTTAGATGATGATGATGATGCTGATATTTATTAAAATAACACTAAATTTTAGTTGAATGTCAGAAAGACTGCTAAAAGAAGTAAACGAGGCAGTCAAATATGGCATGAAGTCCTCAAACAGCTTTAAATCTGGTAGCACTTCACATAAAATCTCACCTCATTGTCCCACTCCTCCATAAGGTGGTTGACCTCTCTACGCTTTTGTTTACATGAGCAATTATAGAGAACCTAGATTTATGCCCAACTCTCTTGCACTATTGCCCTCTCTTTTAATCCACTTGTCCACTCTTAACATTTTTTCCATATCCAAGTCTCCGAGGATGAAGAAAACATTAGCATATTATTTGATACCTTTATAATTGCCATCAACTTTAGCATTGTAATTTTTTTGTCATAACTTGAGTACTCTTTCAACGCGACTGTTCCTCAATGCTAGACTAGAGAAATATACTAGACCTCAACATACAGTTCTGAAGCAAACATATGTTGCTTGGAATCTTTCCATGTATACTTGATGTAAAAGGTCCAAAGTGGATTATTTGAGATAGAACCACTGCTTGCATCTTCTTGAATGGGTTCGCTTACTATCTTGATTTCTGAATGTGAAATAGTTTTCTGCTTGATGAACATGGCTGGAATAAGCTTTCCATGAGGACAAATTGGTTTCTTATCATGAAATTTTTGCTTCTCTCATTTCTTATTATGGATCACATTTGCAGAAGTTAAAGGCAAGGTCATTCCTAAAACGTTTGGTTGGGACAGTTGTCCGCTCAGTTCAGGATGATCAGAAGGAGCAGGGTAAGATCTTGTTCTTTCTAATTTAGTTCTTTTGCTAATTGTCCTTTTCATTTGTTCTTCAATGCATTTCAATGTTCACTTTCTAGGAGTTGCATACTTCCTGTGATAGGACAGCTATAGGAGTCTCTATATTTGTGTGCCCTCGCGCCCATTGTGCATGTTTCTGTCTTAGTAACTTCAGATTCATCTTTATTTTTGAATTTTTTATCTCTTATCCAATTTTTGTGGAACACTTAAAAGGCTAATTCATTAAACTGTTAAAAAATGCTGTTAGTAGAGCATATCATAATCATCTTAGACTTATAAAAAATTCATAATTATCTGTCTCTAGTTGGCACCTTTCTACTTGCCTTAAGAACTTTAGGGTACAGCACTCTTTTACTGTTGGAAGTGCATATAGTTTAACGAAAGAGACAGACAATGATGCCTCCAGTATCAAACTTACACAGGATATTCTGTATTTTGTGCTTCATTCTGATCGTGGTCTGTATACATACTGTGTACACCATTCTTCTATAGGAAAAGTTACCAATGTGAATCAACTTTAATGTGTGAAGTGCTTTTTGGCTTTTAATTTTCTAGCCTAGTGTTTTTATTTGATTTTTCTATTGCTGATGATCAATGATGTGTTGTTCATGGTGATTTTCAAAGATATAAAAAGCATGGAAGCGGAAGTGCAAGCTTTGGAAGAGCTCTCAAAGCAGCTATTTTTAGAAATTTATGAAATGCGTCAAGCAAAGGTCCACTCCACACCTCCCAAAAGAACACTATAATTATTCTTTACTTAAGACAATTCTCCCAGGTGTTATCACATGTTTGGTAAATCTTATATACTCGATTTGTTTTTTATCATAAGCTACATTTACCAGTTGCTTCTTTTGTGTAATATCAACTTGGTTGTCTCTTCTTTGTGGTCTGTCAATTGGTTTCTTTAAATTCTGTTGAAATTGGTCTAGAGATTGGAGATTAGCTCTTCTTGGCATCTTCTACAGCTGTTTCTTTTATGATTCATTTTTTTAATGGTAAGATTGGATATAACTTTAATTAATAAGATAGCATTAACTAATGAGGCTAGCAACTTATCAAAAAAAAAAAAAAAAACTAATGAGACTAGTGACAGCATCAATGCAAAGTTAGAACTTTTGGAGGGATGCTGTAGAATCTAGAGATTTTAAAATTAGCCAGATTAAAACATAATATATAAAATGCAAGTTTAGTAATAATAAGAGTAGAAACGAGGAATTAGTTAAGATTGATGGCCAATAAGTACCTAAAAGCGATTATTTTCGATATCTTGGGTCGATAATCCATGAGAATTGAGAGATTGAGGAAGATGTCGCGCATAGAAATAGAGCTGGGTGGAGAAAGTGGAGATATACTTCTGGAGTCTTACATGATCGTTGCGTACCAATGAAACTGAAGGGGAAGTTCTACATGATGGCTATAATACCAGCCATGCTTTATGAGAGAATGTTGGGCAGTTAAGAAACAACAATTCATAAATGAGTGTAGTTGAGATGAGGATGTTGAGATGGATGAGCGGCAAGACAATAAATGATAGAATTCGGAATGAATATATCCAAGGGAACTTAAGGGTAGCTCCAATAGGCGATAAGATGCAGGAAAGTAGACTTAGGAGGTTTGGCCATGTGCAGCGTCCACCTAGAACAACACTGATTAAGAAGGGTGATTTGGTTCAAGTTCAAGGCTCTAAAAGGACAAGGGGAAAGCCCAAAAAGATATGGATAGAAGTAGTGAGAGGAGATATGGTGACTTATAGTCTGACTAAGGGTATTGCCCTTTATAAAGCGGAATGGCGGAGCATGATTCTTGTAACCAACCCCAAATAGTTGGAATAAGGGTTGAATGATGATGATGATGATAAGATTGGATATGTTTATTATGCATTTTATGTTTGGATGCATGTTATTGACTTGATAAGGTCTAAGAGTTTTATTATGTGTCTGGTATTATAAGGGCAATCCCAAACATTTTGCCGAGCGGGGTGATGTCGGCTTGTAACCTTAATGGGGGCAAACAGGTAGTTTGGATCATGGGCGTGGTCGCTTTGGTGGTAGTGGTGGTGCCCTAGCCAATGCGTGCTGGTCGAAGCTAGGAGACATTGTGGCTTGCCCTCTTGAAAGGAGTGGAGCAGGCCATGACATAGAGAGGGGGGGAACCTCATCAGACTGAGCACCTCCCGCTCTTAACATGTTGATGCCCCTTTGTCTCATCAGTTGCCATCGAGATCCACTCTAACATGGACAATCCCTTTTATATGGAGCAAAAGTCTGCTTCATAACTGAGATGGAGCAATCGAGAAAACACTCGAGTAGGCCCCTACACTCAACTTCAGATGGGCACCCTCCTTTCTTTCACATGCCTAGATGCCATACATAGGTTGAAGGAGGGGCTACTGATGCTATTAAGTTATTAACCAAGACTAGGTGGTGCCCTAGCTGATGCTATCGTCCATACATTGCATATCTTAGGGATCAAGGTCCCAACCCTTTTGGAAACCTATGTCCCAACCTTTTGGGAATCGTGCTTCCAGCCGTTTGGGATCTTGCAAGAAATTATTACGAAATGAGTTCCATATGGCAAAAGTTTTGAGGTTCTAGAGTATCCTTAACCAAGAATCATTTAGTATTGGAGTCGACGGGTTGAGTGCCGTTAGCCAGGGTTCCCCTAGTATTGGATTCGCGGCCCTCAACTGCTTTAAACAAGGGTTCCTGACAACAATGATTTGACCCGTCAACTTCCGGGGCTATGGGTAGTGAGTCACTTTTCCGATTTCATAAGGAGGCTGAATAACTTATCACTACTGCTCCAAGGCCCAAGTTGAAGCTGGCTTGTCGCTTGACACCAACTTGTAACTCTTTGTTAATAACTTGGTAACTCTAGATGGTTGCATTTGAATCTCAATGCTACACAAAACTTTGATCCCATGTTGATCGAAGCATGGTTCGGCACACCTATGAACCCTGGGATCTGATGTGGAATCTGGATCCCAAATAATTAGGATCAGCATTCCTGAGTAGCGGGGAGAGAGAATCCTAAACTGAAAAATATGAGATTCCTTGAAGATCCCATGTCTGAAGAACAAGAGTGATATCTTGGAGTAGAAACACCACCTAAGGTGGAAAATTCAGGCAAGGATGAGAGGGGCATCATAACTCCTTTGCTTAGTCAAATGGGATTAGAGCATGTAAACCAAAATGCAAAAAAGAGCCTTGGCCTTGGGAAAATCAGCAAGACCAAACAGGCCTTGCTGATAAAGTGGTGATTGAGTTCGCTATTCAGAAAGACCACCTTTGGATGAAAGTAACAACTAGGAACTGTGGGGAAGGATCATCAAGGTGGCTGGTTAAGGCACATTGGAGTTGGCTATGCCTATCAGGTATTTGGAACGGAATAAACAATCGTTTTGAATTCCATAAGCAACATCAGGATGCAAGTTGGAAACCGAACAAACACGTGATTCGGGCAACACCTGTGTCTTCGGGACAGCCCCTTAAGGATCGCTTCTCAGAGGTGTATTGTTGGCAGTAAAACCAGAACTAGAAGTGGCAGAGGTAACGAAAAGATCTGGGTACAGCACCATATGGAATCCATGTTTCGGAAGGGACTTAAAGGATTAAGAGATTTAAGTGTTTGAGAACCTGAAGGCAGCGCTACAGCAAGTATTTCTCAGGCTAAGTAGGAAGAGTATAGTGGGCCCCTTAGTCAAGGAGATTTTTGGGTGAAGTCAATATACTACTCTGTAAAATGAATTAGTGATGCTGATCGTAGTGTTAGGGAGGTGTGGTACATCAACCTGTAAGCACAGGCCTTTGTGTGGCTGAGTGTACCTGAAAAATCCTCACTGTTGACCACCTAAAGAGTAGAGGTATGTCCATCCCTAACATCAGGTATAATGTGCAAACAGAATAAAGAAACAGTGGACCATTGGTTTTTACAGTGTAATATGGCAAGGATATAGAGTTTTGTTTTAAATATGTTTGATATGTATGGGTAGTGCCTCATTCAATTGAGTGTTGTTTCCATAGTTCAACCCACTATTGCCAAAATTGGGGCTAATACTATGGAGAATGTTCATGGTGGGGGTAATATGGGGCATATGGCATGAAAGGAACAGAAGGTGCCTCAGAGATGAAAAGACATTGGACACAATGGATGAAGGACAGTATCAAGGCCACTGCAACATCATGGGATCAAGAATGGAAAGCATGTTGGCATTTGCCAGCTGCAGATGAATACCAGTGGAAGAACTTTGTCAATACAAACATTAAAAGGCAGAAGAAGGTAAAATGGACTTTGATGGGAAATTCTAAAGGGGATCCTGGTCGGCAGGTGCAGTGTATTGTAGGGGATTACCGCAGAAGAACCCTCTTGACATATTCTTCCCTGTTACATATAGCAACTTCAATGAAGCAGAGGCAGTGCCCTGCCCTTCAGTATAAAGACTTTCTATTCAATCTGGGCTTCCATAATCATAGAAGGCGAGTCGAGCAATGTGATTCCCTGGGGTCAAAAAGAGAATTCCTGCCTGGTGTTTTAGTTCTAACAAGAACTGGGTTAGGCTGAGTCACCTTAGAGCATGCATAAATACTTGGGGAGAGAAACCAATGAAGAAGCCGATGCTTTGGCAAGGATAATCTTAAACCCTTCCTTGATAATTATTTAGTGAGTACTGGGTACAATTATAAATCTTCATGTTTAGTATTTTTGTGAAGTGTGTGTGGTGGTACAACAATAGAGTCTTGTGTAATGGACTCACTTTTGTAGATTGGAAAATACACTTGCCTTCACTGGTTTACTCAAGCAAGGAGTATAGTTTATTGTTTCTTCCTGAGCTTCCTCTTGTCTAAACCTAGTCTTGTATATCTTATTTTGGTGGTAGGGGTGGGCTCGAATCCACCTAGCACGAGGTTGAAACTTGAGACAGCAAGGGCAAGCATGAAAAGTAATCATTGTAAACAATTGCAGAATGAACTACCCTTTGCTTGACTCATAGGTTATATATATGGCAATACGTTTGAAAGCGATGACATAACCATGAAATATATAAATGCAGTGACATACATGAATTGTACAGTTATAATTAACAAGTTGATGATTCTGCTTGCCCTCAAGTTGGAGAGAATGGTTGACATTTTTCATTCTTAAAGTATCATGCTGGTCACCTGCAAAGTTTTGGCAAATGTGTTTACCATTTGAATGATTTAGGGAAGATAATAGATATGAAATTTAAGATTTTTCCCATGGCAAACTCCCAATAATCCTAGATGAAACTGTGTGGGTCTATGTACTATGGTCCTAGTGTCTCACTCAGTTACCTGTGGCATACGATCAGATGGGTGTAGTTAGTAATTGCATGAAAAAAGCAAAGCATGCATATTCCTCCCCATACATTTAATGGCATTTATGCAAACATTGTTTCTAATTTTGGGTAGGGCAGCTGGGCTTCAAACCTTGGACTTTGTGTTTCTGGTCCTCAATGCATGAACCATCAACTCCAGATACATCATAACCAGCCCTGAACCCAACACGCAATAGCATCGTTTCATTCTGAAAAATAACATGCACACATTCTTTTATGCTTGTCATGAACAAGTTCCCAGTTTTTATTTATTTGCAATTTTTGGGACTTGTTTCCATGAAAAGAAAATATATTTAACATCAGCGTATGTAGAGTACCATGCTGAAATTAAGGTTTCAGGTTCATTCTTATCTTTTCCTTTTTATCTCCTGTTATTGGAGCCTTGGGAGGGCGGGAGGTTTAACCTACCCCACTATCCTTCTTTTCCTTTGTTTCTTTTCAAATTATAATGCAACTGTTACACTATTATATCTAGGGAAGGGTTGTGCCCCCTTCCATGGAAACTAGGTGGGACCATGTGTGGCATGATGGTAGCCGTCAAGGGTGCTAATTTTTCACTCAGCCAAACTGTGTGGTATTGAGCCTAAGTCGAACCCGGATTCAGGCGAGGCTAGCCTTCCACAAGCCCACTCAAGAGGAATGGAGCAAACAATCACATAAGGCACCCACAAAGTTATAGGCTTGATTGTAAGCTGCCATGGATGCCCCTCAATGGTCCGGGCAAAGGGTATATATAGCTCCAAGTGTACATCAAAACACTCGTCCTAATTTACATCGGCCATTAAGGCCTGTACCACTATTACTACCAACCATCTGGTGTGGCAGTTAAACCAGCCAATACCCCACCATCAATGACTACCCGCGTGGCTCATTAAGGGTTTGGTCAACCCACTCCACGTGTCATTACTGCCCATGCATGTCACATCAAATATGCATGAACATTACAGCTCTTAATGCCCTCTTGGTCGTCCTCAATAGCCTTCACACATAAGGGTCCACACCTGCCCAGTCAGGTTTATGGTCAGTTGCCTCTTGCGTATGGTCCATACCATTTCTCGTTAGGTTAGGCTGCCCATAACCTTGCCTCAATCCATTGGTCGCATGGGTCCACTAGGTCTCACTGACTTTAGCCATTCGTACTCACTACTTGCCTAAGGCCTTGCTCCAATGTCATCAGTTACTAGCCCACATGTGCTCATGCTCTATGCACCACGCTGCACCAGCCTCACCTCCCACCCAAGACTGGTCAAGGCTCACGGTACTCAACTCCCTCATAAAGGTTTGTCGGGATAAAGAACTGAACTGCCAGGAGAGAGCTAAATCCACCATAGTAGCATAAGTCTGTACAAGACTTGCAGGCCCTTTGCGAAATGTTTTCGTTGCTAAGGTATTCCGTGCCCGCTTAGCCGGCACGCATGAGGCTAAGCAAAGAGGTCTAACTGTGGCCCACAAAGGAGCCATGCTCCCATGGACTCAAAGTATCTAGTCTTTCTTTCATGTCTTTCTCTCTCTATGATTGTTACTCTCTCTCTCTGCCTTTGACTTTATTTATTTCCATGTAGTTAATCAATTCCTGCAATAAAAAAGGAAAGCAAGTAATAGGTCCACAGGGACGATCTAGGGTTCTTACTCTTTCCTATAATTATATTTGAGTTGATAATATTGTGAAATAATCTATGTAATTTTTCAAATTGGTTTAAATTTCCAATTCATTTCAGGAGGCTGCTGCTTTTTCTCGAACATGGAAGGGGCACTTGCAAAATTTTCTAGGCTATGCTTGCTCAGTGTATTGTGTGTATAAAATGTTTAAGGTATGGGCTTATTGAATCTCTAGAGTGATTTCTGTTTTAAATTATTTTTCTACCAAGATGTCAAGTTCATTGTGGTTTATTTGAAAATCAAACAAACATATGGTCGAGAACATTAGGGCAAAAACGACAGTTTCAGAGTAATATCTATCTCTTTTCTTTCACTTTATCTATGCATATGCATGTATTTGATGTATGTGCGTAATTGCGTAGCTATGTAATGCGCTATGTGAATATAAAATGTTTCCTTCCATAGGGTAATGATATATTTAGTTTAGTTCTACTAAGAAATAATGTCTTATGACAATGGAATAATGCAGAAGTTTAGCACAATTAGATTATGTAGCTTGTGAAGATATAAGAGAGGTATGAGTTTTACAAGAAAGCTATTATTACTTTAATTTTTTTAGGTAAGTGAAAGCTATTATTACTTGCCCATTGAATTATGCCCCTAGCCCCTACAGAACTCTTATGCCTAACATACTGCTTTTCTTACCTTCTCAACATTTGTACGTCTTGATGGTGAATATTGTGGATATGTATTCCACCAAAACGAGGATCAGGCTGCCTCTTGTATACAAATTACAATCATAGCAATAGCAAGATGTACTTGGAATGAAAGATACAACACCAAACTATGCATGGCAAACCAAAAAACACTAAAACATGTATAGGAAAATTGACAAGTTGCCTTCTCAATTGGAAATCTCATTGCATCTCATCATGATGATATGAAACATGTACTTTGTGGTACCTTTTTACCATTTATGCATTTAATTTTTGCATTTTCAAATAACTTGAAGGTGAAAATGGAATTTACATTCAGACAACCATTTCTGTGAAGCCTAATAGAAGCTAACATGTTTCTAATAGAAGCTAACATGTTTTTATGCATCTTAGCTTCTAACAATTAATTTGCGCTGGTAGCTATTCAGAAATTGTGATTTCTCAGTTGCATATCCTCATAAAAATTTATTGTTGTTGCCTTTTAACTTTCCTCTAGCCATTGCATAGCTCTCTTTAAAGGCACCTGACCTGTTTGTCTTTTTGTTAATGCAGTCTATACAGAGTGTTGTATTCCGAGAGGTACTCCTTTCTCAAAGTTCCTTTCATAAATTGCTTCTGATACCTTTAGCAAGAATTACACAACTTTATCTTGCAATTAGTCATTTCTAAGATTTATATTAAGGTTTTCATCACAAAGTTGATCTCATCTGCTTTTAGGTACTTCTTTTCATAAGTGAATGATCTTCCTTGTGCTCTGTTGAATAGGCTGGCTCAGTTGACCCAGTGACAATGACAATTAGCATATTCCTGCAGTTTTTCGATATTGGCATTGATGCCACGTTATTATCTCAGGTTTGTCTTGCACTTTTATTTCCAAGAAAGTGGATAGTATGCAACTATTGATATCTAAGTCTTGTTATACAGAAGAAGAAGAAGAAGAAAAAAAAAAGTCATGTCGAGTAAAAAAGGAAAAGAAAAAGTCATGTCATTAGAATCATTGTTGTCAGGACATCAATTGCAGGACCAGTTGCTTATGAACAATCAGTCCAGCAAAATTGTTCTCACCAAACATATCAAAAACAAAAAGATCTCAAATTTAAGGAGATATGATACTGCTATTTGGTTGCACAAATTACTTGACATTACAAAATTAGAAGCATTTTATGTGGGCTGTAAGTTGAGCACCAGTATTTGGTTTTTCTATCACTAGATGAAAAACTTGCCAAATAAGTGATGGTGCATTTGGTTGTTCTGTCCACTGCAGTCTCATGGAAATGAAAAATCTCATTCTTTAATCTTAGTACGAAATATAGTGTAATTTGTGGAAAAGGTGCCTCGGTATGGATTCTTTAATCTCATTTGACCAAATATGATTCCCTTTTTTTTTTTTCTATTAAGTTATTCTTAATTTCTTGTTTTCTCTGCCTATTATGTTTAATGAAGTGGACTAGTTCATAATATGTTCAACATGGATTTCTTTGTTTAGTTTTATTTTTATATCAGGTCAAACCACCGTTGAGCTCTAATTGCACAGGTACAATTGCCTTTATCGAAAAAGCATTGTATTGGGTCCATCCAAAATGACCACAAATGTTGCACATCTTCATCCAACGTCTTTAGGAGGCAGCAGGTTGAATTTTCCAAAACATGATAATGGGTGGCAATTTTGGCCTATATCGGTGTTTTAAAATCTTCCATGGCCTTCATTCCTAGATCTTCAATATTTCCCACACAACTATACAAATTCAATATCGTGATCATCATCCGAGCTTTATCCCAACTATTTGGGGTCGGCTACATGAATTATGTTGCCATTCCACTCTATCAAGGGTCATACCCTCATTCAGACTGTAAGTCGCCATATCTTTTTTTACTACTTCTATAATGTCCTCTGGGGCCTTTTTTTTGTCCTCTTAGAGTCTTCCACTTAAACCAAATCATATCGTGTGATGGGTGTTGTTCAAAGTCAAAATAAATTGGTAATGAGGGGAATGATCACCTGAATTGCACTTCAACATTCTAAGGCTGAAATATGGATCCTCCAAATATACTTCCCGAATAGTTTCAAGATCCATGGTATTCACAGCCAAAGTGCGCAAAAGATAAGTATGTTGGCTTAGCGCATAGGCCCCTCAATTTTGATCCTCTGACTAATCTCGAATAGTGAATGTGAACTCTGAGTAAGCCACCCACTTTGCATGTTGTGCGCTAAGCTTCTAGTTGTGCCTTGATTTGCTTCACTGCATCGTGATCGATGTATAAGAAACTTTTATTGCACTAAGAACCAAGGTCATAGGGCTTAGATAACTGCAAAACAATTTCAACTTCATACGTGTAACACTTTCATCGTGCTTCATTGAGTTTTTCACTAAGTAGAGCAACATGCCTCTTTTCATAATTGAGCAGGGCACCAATCCCCTTATGAGAAGCATCATAATGTACCTCGAAAGCCTTTTTGAGATCTCGCAATGAAAGCATTGGATGATTTTCCTTCTTGTCTTGAAAGTTGTCAAAAGCTTCGCTTGACGTTGGAGTACAGGAGCAATTCACCTTTCAAGCACTATGTGATTGAGGCCATGATAGTACTGAAATTTCTAATGAACCTTCTGTAGAAAATAGCAACTCCATGGAAACTTTATGCTGCTGACACTGATTTTGGGACATTCTGCTATGATGTGCACCTTCTCAAGATCCACCTTTACCCCATTTGAAAACACAAAATAGCCCAAGACTTGATGCAATTGGTCAAAAAGTTACAGATCTTGAGATTGATGTATAACTTCTCAGCCCTTAACACTATTAATATCTAGTGCAAATGATCAACATGGCCATTGCCATCTACAACATAAACAAGTATATTATCGAAATAAACTACCACAAATTTGACAATAAAATGTCATAATTCCCGTGTCATCATGTGCATAAATGTGTTGGTGCATTTGACAGGCCAAAAGGCATCACCAACTGCTCATATAACCCACTCTGTCTTAAAAACAATGATGTGAGGACCGGACTGGTCTGGATTTTTTGACTTGTGAACCGGTGCCAAGACCGATCCAGTTCAGGTAATGAACCTGGGAGGACCTTGAACTGGCAATGAACCAGTGAAACAGCCGGATGTTTTTTTATATATTATGGTAATTTAAAACAATCATAATGTCAAACAAAGAGACTCATACAACATGACTTGAACAAATAAACTTACCTGAAAATATAAGAGAAGGAAAAACCCTAATATTTTTGGGTTTTATATTTGTTTTCTTTTTATTTTTGGGTTTTCTATTTCTTTTCCTTTTTTTTTTTTTTTTTTTACATATTTAGTTTTAACTTTTAATGTTGTAATTTGTTAGGGCTTAAAGAGTGACTTCAAAAATCCAAAAAAATAATAATAATAAAGAAATTTGTTTGGTCCAAAATTGTAATTTCTCTTTATGGTACTTTATGTTTTTAAACTGTAATGTTTATTCGCAGAACTTTAGATTAGTTTATTTTTTGTAAAAGTCACTAAAACCAGAAAAAAAAATGAAATGCAAAAATACAAATGGAAAATTTTGTTTGGGCCATTTTTTTGTTTTTCTACTATTATTTTTTCGATTTTTGGTCCGAAATATGCACAAAAAGATCTAAAAATCGAAAAAATAAAAATGAAAAACAGAAATACAAAAGGAAAAACAAAAACAAAAACAAACAACGATAGCAAAAACAAAAAATTTCTTTTTTTGAGTTTTTTTATTTTTATTTTATTGGGATTTTTTTTTTTAATTTTCTATTCTTTGCACTTTGAATGCTTAAAAATAAAAATAAAAAAATCAGAGCACGAAAAGTTATGACCTTTTTGTTTTTTGGCTTCATTATAAATTTGAGTTATTGTATTATTTGAGGGGTTATATTTGTTTATAATATTTTTAAAAGTTTTATTTTTTAGATTTTTACATATATTTTGTATTTTCCTCATTATGCTATTTTGATTAATTATTTAATTTCTTAGACCGATCTAACCAGTGAACCAGTCCAGTTCGGCTGGCCTAACTGAACCAGTGCCTTCGTCGATTCGGTCACCAGTACGGTCCTAACAACATTGCTTAAAAGTGGTCTTCTACTCATCTCGTTCGTGTATGTAAATTTGATGGTAGCCACTTCGCAACTCAATTTTTGAAAATACTAAAGCTCCAGCCAGCATGTCAAGCATATCATCCAACCATGGAATAAGGAACTGACATTTAACTGTGATTTTTTAATAGCCCTAATTTCTGCATACATTCTCCATGATTCATCTTTCTTAGGGGTAAGCAAAGTTGGTACAACACATGGACTCACCCTTATGAACCCCTTTGCCAACAACCAATCCACCTGCCTCTGAAGGTCATCATGTTCTTTAGGACTCATTATATAGGCTGGTAGGTTAGGTATGTTTGACCCAAGTATGAGGTCTATATAAGGCTGCATAGACAAATTGATTTCTCTAAATGTTGTCAAAATGAGAAATTCAAAGTAGCTTCCTTTCTGCCAAGGTTGAATAAATAAGAATGATATGTCCCCAAATAAAACGTAAAATTGTCAAGAGGCAGAAATGATGTTCCGATCCACTTCTGTGTAAGTCTTATCTGGGATGCCAGGTTCATTCAAAGCCTAAGATTTCATCTAACACCATCTCTATACTTTGTTCCCATGTTCCTTGGCACAAACACTTCAATATTCAGAGCTCTTGATCCTCTATGGTTGAACAATCAAATATCCTTCACAATGTATACATTTAGTTTATGTTATTAACACGTAAAGTTTTACAGTTTAATTTTCTTCATTTACATCATTTCCTCCCAATTGTTGTCAAAACACATTAACCTGGAATTGAACTTTGTATCTGACTTCTCCATTTTCTTGATTATTGTATGTTGCTTTGCAATTGGGGTGTGGCTTATCTTGGTGTTACGCTCTCTTTCTTGTGTAGTATATATCCTTGATATTCATTGGCGTGCTTATTGTGATATCTGTGCGAGGCTTCCTCACCAATCTCATGAAGGTAACTTTTCTGTCTCATGCACGTGTACCTAGATACATGCATGAACACATCTGCATATCTCGTGTATGCATGCAGTCATATATACTCATTCTCATTCATACAACACATGGATGCACATTTAAGTTCTTTTCTTACACATGCGTGTTGGAATGCATTTGCAGTTCTTTTTTGCAGTCTCAAGAGTGGGAAGCGAATCATCCACAAATGTTGTTCTCTTCTTGTCAGAGATCATGGGCATGTATTTTGTCTCATCAATCCTTCTGATAAGGAAAAGTTTAGCTAACGAATACAGGTACGCAATCTGAAAAGATGTGTTTCTGCTTAGAAGTTCTATTTATTAAATTTAAAACAGAAAGCAAAAAGCAATATATGTACTCTTTGCCCAGCTTGTCTAGAACTTGATCACCATCATCCGAGTCTTATCCCAACTATCTAGGGTCCACTTGATCTGGTTTGAATTAGTTTTGTTAGTTGAATGATCGTCAGGGAATGGCAGTAGTAGAATGTACCATGACAGTTTACACACACATATAGAGAGAGAGAGAGACCTCAAATCTTGCTGGAAAACATAGTTCCAATACCAGAAAACCTGCAAATCGATCATCTTCACCTCGATGATCATGGACATGAAAAATAGTGGATTTCAAGCCCTAAAAGTGGCCCACATCGTGCAACACTTTTTTCCAATTCAAGTGTTCGCAGATTTCCCTGAACTGTACCCATTTGTGGATTCAAATTCCACAATCAGTGGTAGAAATGGATTTAGAGCCATCATAAGGTGTTGAGGTGCTATATCTTGTTTTGCATCTGGTTTTGAGATGCCTTAACAAATTTCATAAACGCTTGTCTACTAGTAGCTAAAATAGGATTGATTTACTTTTGGAAAGAAGATAAACCTAGTGTATGCAGGCAAACTGAACTGAGCATTCACTTTGCCTGTTATTGTCCAGGGTGGGTTTTAATGGCATAAGTTAGCATTTGGCAAGTTTCTTTTTAGTTCTTACTTCACAATGACTTTTTTCAATTATGTTTTTAGTTTTGATCTGTACCATTTTGCTTATTAATTGGGCTATTTTGTTTATATCCTCGTTGTTCTATGGCTTGGCAGGTTGACCATAACAGATGTGTTGGGTGGTGACATTCAGTTTGATTTTTATCACCGTTGGTTTGATATAATATTTGTTGCCAGTGCTTTCCTCTCTCTAATATTGCTCTCTGCACATTATACCTCTCGTCAGGCTGATAAACACCCCATTGATTGATTTTTTTTAATTTTTGCACTTTCACAGTTGTATCAATTTTTTCCTTTTCTTTTTTGGAAAATTTATCAAAACAACCATAAGATATGAATTATTCAACATTTTACACATCATTTGATTTATTTTCAAAATACCGATCAAAAGATGCATGATCACGACATGGAATAATTACAAAAGAGTAAAATGTTAAATAGTTTATCTTATGAGTAGTTTGATAGATTTTTCTCCTTTTACATATGCGCTCTCTCTCTCTAGTTTCTTATTTAAGCTGCAAAGTTCAAAAGACGGCATCATCTGATACAATGGTGTGAAAATTTTGATTAATGAGTTTTATGTTCAATTTAGGGGGGCATTTGTTTCATTGAAGAGTGGTTTGCCAAAGTGCGGCTTCCCCAAATAAAGTCGTTTTGATGTTGTTTTGGAAGCCGTGGCTCCTCTGCCTCATAATTTTCAACTGCTTTCGAAACAACATTGCACTTTCTGCAGGCAATTGTGGGAAATGTAATAGTGATGGAAGCTGCGGCTTCTATGTCTTCTAGTAAACAAATCTGCACATAATGTCGGTTAAGCTGGAAATTTTAGAACAAGGTATGCGTAATACAGTAGTGTGAAAAAATAGATCCATTTATCTGATGTTTCCATTTTAACTTAATGTGGATATACTTTTTCACATCCCACATCTGTGCCAAAACTCGTAAAATGAACCTTCCAGGAATGGCACTTGTATATGTGAGGAAGGAGAATCTCAAAGTAACTTCAGGAAACTTTCTTAGTAACTTTCCAATGAAAAATAAAACAATGGCAAACAAAAGTTCAAGGGCATGTTTGGTTTTTACATGAAAGAACACCCTTTTGTAATCAGGTGCGGGAGTTTTTATTTTTTGTCCCACTGTATTTTTTTTCCATTAAATGGCTGTTAATTATGAAAAAAAAAACTCTCATATTAAATCACATGGGGGAGCTCGTTTCGGTAGTTATACAGTGTAAAAATACTTTAGGAAAATGTTTACACACCAAATGTGGCCTCAGGATGGAGCATTCACACCTTAAGAGATCAAAGTTTGCCAAATAGTTGACTCATGTCCTTCAAAGGAGTTAATTTTTTGGGATACTAAAATTGTAGGTGAAAATATTATAAGCGTATTTTTAGATGTATTTGTTATCATTGATAACTCATTCATCATCATTATCGTTGAAGCATGTTTTCAACTAATTGGGTGTGGCTATGTTCATACTGGTCTGCCAATTTGCTTTATTAAGGTTTTTAAGCGAGGTTACTAGTCATCATATATTTTTCACTACTTTCAACTGTCTTTTTGGACTTGTCCCATGTCTTTTTTTAACTTTCTACTTGAATTAATTTGCACCTCGTGGTGCACTGGATTTGAATCACATGATTAGCCCACTTAAGATTATTTTCTCTCATCTCATCTTATCATTGATAATTAATTGTTTTACTAAAATTAATTTTGATAATGAATTGTCTGTTTGTGAGTGTCAATCAGAGTTATTTGAGATAAAAGTGATAAGTTTGAACAAGTGTACATTTTTTAGTAGTAGTCTATTAAGAATGATTTGCTGAAAATCACATGCAAAAAAAAACTAAAAATAAAATGAATTCATTGAAAAAGTAAGATGATTAAATAATATTACACATTATACAAGACACGTACCAAATAGCCAGCAAGATAATATTATACAGTGTATTAGTTTTAAATGAGATGATCCATTCTAAATAAAATTAAGGGAAATTTATCACAGTACACATAAGAGATTAACAATGTAACTTTACCCACATCTTTTGGTTTCATTGCAAAGCAGCCATAAAAGAACACATGATTTCAAGTTGGAATAATAGCAAACTAAAATTGTTAAATAACTCGTCTCTTCTTGTTTTTTGATAAATTTCCCTAAAATTAATTGTCATCCACACAGGCCTTGGCAATAATCTTTTTTCGAACGTCAGGCCTTGACAGTTATCAAGAAGATATCTCATTTTGTAACGGCTGTTTCCTGGACAATATTGATCTCATTAAAGGAAGGAAAACAAGTCGTTTTTCGATAAATTGTATATATATTTGATTGGGGGAAAATATTGTATGGTTTGGAACTAGCCGAAAAACACTTGATTTGCTGTTTTGGAATGTGAAAAACATGAATTATCTGAATTCAAATCGTCTTCCACACAATTAAAAAAAAGGGATGCGGTTTGCATAAGGTTGCAACTCTATACAATCCAATTAAGGAGCATTATAGCATGCTATGCAAGACTGGCAATACCATATGCTAACTCCATGTTTTTTACTTTTTCCTTTTTTTTTTGTCTTGAAATTGATCGCCCTCACCAAACATGATCTTCAAAATTTTCAGATATCAATATGCCCCAATATTTTTGGTGGGTGCTCGATCACGTGTTGTAGGTGGTTGGGGCATAATTCCTTATTTTCTTGAGATGCCGTTTTTCTTCTAGTGCGGGCTTTGTATCGTTGCGTGAAAGAAGATTTCTACAACTCTCACATACATTCGGTCATTTCTTGTTTCTTATCATATTTATTTAGAAATTTCTCTTTTTGATATGGAAATTTGTTTCATCGGGCTGGACCACATTACTACATATGTGGTCCATAAAGTGTAAAGCATCCATCTCAAAGATGGATGCAACTAGGTGTTCCATCTAAAAACAATGGACACTAACCGTCCAAATGTTCTTTTTACTAGAATTATTATTTCTAGCTTTTAAAATTCATTTATTTTTTCATATTCATGATCTCAAAAATTAAGTGTTAAAATCCATCTCAAAAATAGATTTATTAAGAGGCTAGCATTTCTACATGCGTGGGCTTGCCCGCATAGAAACCGGGTCCTTATGAAATTTTACACGAGGAAAAACGCTACCAATATCAGTATAAAAAGCCATATATCCTGAAATTGCACCTTTTTATTTATGGGGATGGTATACTATACGACCATTTTATCTTTAGGGAAAGTATATAATGAGACCATTTACTTTTGGTACAAGGTAGTCACAATTAATCTTGACTATTGGATGTGAAATTGGGTGGCCGCATTTATTTCATTTGCTAAACTCAATGTTCAAAAAAAAAAATTTCAAACTTTGTGGCACACTCAAGCCATGAGATTTCACATTCTATGGTGGTAAGTAATTGTGACATCGCTGTACTAGAGGTAAATTTTCTTATTTTATACAATCCCTTATCTTTATTATTTTTTAAAAAATTTGAGTTTAAAAAAATAACAAACTCATAGCCATCTGATTTAAAATAGGGTGTGGTTATATTAGATTGCAACTTTAAACAATCAAATTAAGGCGCACTTCCAAATCTTACCATAAAGATAATTTTGGTGTCAAAACTTTTTAAGATGGCTTGATAATCTATTTTCGCATCTAATTATACAATCTTAAACTTAAAAAACGGCTCAAATCATGTAATTTTATAGATACTTGAAAATCTTGAAACTTGACGGCCTCGATAATGTGTTGTGAAATAAATTGTCTTCAAGATTTGAAATATTTTTTTATTTTCGTATTCATACTCTAGATGGTCACTTGGAAGGTTTTTCAACATCACAATAATTTTTTATAATGAATTTTTGAGATCCATAACTTCTTCGAAATAAGTAGGGGTACTTTCGTCCTACTAAAATATGCCTTTTTTGGGTTTTCGTGATGTTTCGCGCCATTTTATTGCATAAATAACGGGAAGGAACGTCACTTCTCTCAAATTTTCTCCGAGTGTAAGTTTAGAGGAAGATGATGAATCAAGTGACAAGAGGAAGATGATAAATCAAGTGACATGAAACCCTAGTTTTTCATTCTCACCAATCTCGATATTGAAACCCTAGTTTTAGAGAGTCGTGAAGGCCAGAGGTTAAGAAGAAGCAGAGAGATTTCGAAAACCTAGTTTCAGGGAGCTTTAACTTGCAGAGGATAAGAAAAAGCGGATCAATTGAAATTGTTGTTTCTCAGAGTAAATAAATGAAGCAGCGGGTAAGAAAAGCTCGATCTAAAGATACACTGTACTCTCCTGTGGGATCAACACCTAAGCATGGCTTGATCAATCCTGCAAGCTCACCTGGATCCTTTGCATTTGATATGGACATCCTGAAACCGTCGAAGAAGAAGTATAGCCCTGATAGCCATGGAAAAGGTCCTTCTCCTACTCCTGTTCAGAGGTCAAATGGAAATTCGAGTAAAATGTCGTTCAGTTCAGTCTCTGAATTGAAGGATCATGCCTCATCTCGCCTAGAAGACCTAAAGAGAAGCCTTGAAGCTTCACATTCACAGTCGATCAAAGATGCAGAGGCCAATTCAGCCAGGCTTTCCAAAAGGATCAAGGTATTCATCCTATAATATTGAACTTCAGTGAATTTCAACTGAAATTGGAGTACTTCTTCCAATATTGGTTGTTCTGTGTCCTGATTAAGCTGGAAAATGCCAAAGATTGGACATCTAACTCATTCCAGAATTTGACCAAAATTGGGGAAACATTCCAACGAAACTCAAAATTTTTGGTTAAGTTTCGCTTGATTAATCATTATGAATCTTCTTTGACTTTTTTATTTGCCTCTTTTGCTTTCTTTTGTCTGATTTGAAGGCCCCTGTGCTTATCTCCTAGATCTATTGACGAGAAACTAAGAAATTGTCACTTGAGTTTTACCACAGTATAGCCATTTTCAAACTGAAATTTAAAGAAAATAGCATGCGTGCTTGTGTTCCTCTCAGAGACAGAGAGGCAGAGGGAGATATAGGTTTGTCTGTTCGTGTTTGTGTGTATAAAGAGAGAGAGACATGATTGCTTGATATTTTTGTGGGAGACAGGATTCTTGTTGGTGTATTTGTGTTAGAGGGAGAGAGAGCAGGAAATATCCACTTGTTGCGAACACTGCAGTTAAATATCTCACATGAATTTCTTTCTTAGCTCCAGAGTCAGACCTGTTTGCAAGTGATGGAACAATCTGAGAAGGATTACAAGAAGGTCTCTGATAGGATAAGCCAGGATATGGAAGAAATGAAGGCAAACTAATTTTGTTTCTTAGATTTTACGCCCTGTAAATCAATCTCTAACAAAATTCTCTTTCACTTTTAATCCATTCTTCATATGTTTCCAATAGGCTTCATTTGCTGAATTCATGACAGAGGCTCATGCTACTGCTTCCCGAGGTTCTCTCTCTCGCTCACCTGTTTTTAATATTGTCCCAATGTTACATTTATTTCATATTGCATTTCTTATTATTGGGGAAAGCAGTGTGTAAGGTTTCGATACCTGAAATTTCGGCTTCCATTGAGAAAGCCATTGAACAGCTACGCCACTCTTACGGACTCACCTCTGCTTCAAGCTGCAAAGCTTAGCAGCCTTTTCCACAAATCACTTCATGGTCAGCTCTCTCTCTCTCTTTATATAGTACTTATCTCCATGTAAATTTGTTACTTAACAGTCTACGGTTCATGTATTTGGCAATCTTTGATTGGTTTCTTAACTATCTTTCCTGCTGGATTAGAGATAAGTGGGGGGCCATTTTCTCCAAGAATCAGCGGGCATGATACACGTATTACGAAATGTAGCTGCTCTCCTAGAATTGCATTGGATTACTACATAATGCTAACTCCAAAAAGAAAGTGTAAACTGACTATCTTTACTCACACTCTTTTACCCCTTGCTACTGCTTGCTAGTAATATGAGTACCACCACAAACTTCTCGCTCTAATGTGCATGCTTTTTTGCGCAAAAATGACCATGCCCAGATTTTGGGGGAGTTTGTCATTGTGTTTAATAAATTTCTTGAGTCCACATCAACTGATCTACATGGGTAGTGTGCCATACACCAGTGGTGCGTGCATTCTGTTGCATTTCTCTATAGCTCACCACATGCCAAAACCCTTTTGGTGATCATTTCCGCTTCATGCCCGTTATTACTGCTCAAAATTGCCTTAAGCGCGCCACATTTTTAGTTAGCCGTTCGAGAGATCTGCATCTTGGCTCTCTTGTCCTCCCCTTTCTCCAAGTTTGGGATACTTTTACAAAATTCCCATTTATCAGTTCATAGAAATTTTACTAGGAATAAGAAATCGGTGGAGCTTCCATTAACATGTAAGAATGAGATTCTTGTGCAATGTCATGCAGATTGTGTGTATTATTTTTAGACCAAAACTACTGGTTAGGTACCAAAAACCTCTAAAATTTTAATGTTTTAAATTAACTTTGATGCTGTATTAATTATTTGAGAGCTTCTCTTAGGACATGGATGATAATTAATTTTTTCTTGAATAAGACTATCTTATCTAAAATAAATCTAGATAATATTATGCTATTAGGTGTTTGGTACTCTTGTATTATGTGTATTATTAATTTAATTTTTAGATTTTTTTTTGTGATATCTAGTTATTTTTAGCTATTTTTGGCCAAAATTAATAAATTAATTTTAAAAAATGGGAAACTAATAAATGAGTATGCAAGAACCCTATATTAACAAACACAAGTGGTAATAGAGATTACAAAGATACAAAATTTAAAATTTAAAAAAAAATTAATAATAATAATAGTGAAGAGTAAGAGATCCCATTCATTTTGAATGTGAAATGAATTTAGTGGTCAACAAATACATACTCATGCATGAAATAGATTCTCAATATTTATATATTTTTTAAAGAATCAAAGTATACGATACAATGCCCCAATTTCTTTGAAAACATAAGAAACTTGAGTTTTAAGAAATTACAGTGATTTTAAATTAAAAAAATTACGGCTGAAACTGGCCAAACTAGCCGATTCTCCGAGTCAGAACGCCTCTATGCTAATCCGACATGGTTTTTGGTACGGTAGATCCAGGTCACCGGTCCATATTTTTAAACCTTTTTAATGAAATGGTGATAACTTGTAATTTTTCAAAACAACTAAAATGGACAGCCACAAGACATGGATGATCATAACTCGTGACTTAAAAGAGTCAGTTTCTTACTCTACCAATGGGACTCGAAAGCACATATTTTTACAAACAAACTCTGATTCTTTTACATAATTTAACTCTCTAAAGAAGGACAACTCTGGTGCTCATCTGAGGTCTCCCTGTTCTAGTGCATTCAACAATGTGATACAAGTATTCGTTCTTGTATTTTCACTTTTCGGAAATCGTAAGAATGAATTTGCTAGGAAAACTTCATGCATTTATGCAAGCGGCCTTTTATTAATAAGGCCGAATATTGTCTAAAAATAGCACATTAGTGTACCTAAAAACAAACGACATCTTCACAATTATTCTTAATTAAAGTATTATTTCACTGCCACTATTTCGCCCATCTGCACTTTTTCCAACAGTAGATGCCCCGGTGTGCTGTACACCTTACATAGGATGTGTTTTGTATAGTTCCCCATGGGTGCTTCGTTGAGACTTAAACCTGAGAAGATGTTAAAAGAGGTGGCACGCCTGAATAGGACGATGTAAGTATGGTCCAGTATTTGAAAGCTTGGGCACGGACAAGCACTCACAGGGGTTTCGAACCTGCCTCGGTACAGTCTTAAGAGGGTACGCGAAAAAGTGTTGGATTACTCGGCGAGCCAAACTTGGACTTGCCTAAGTAACTCAGACCCGCTACCCTGGCGATATCTTCAACTTGGGTGGTCTAACTCGAGAAACTTTTAACAAATATAAAAGATATAAAAATATAAAAAATAAGAAATTTATTTAAAATATATCTATTTTTTACTTTTTATTATTTTGGCCAAAATTTGAAAGTGCTCTTTGGCTATGAATTTTGTTTTTACACTTTTTATTCTTTTGAATTATTTTTAAAATATCTTCATCACAAATTGATTATTTCAAAATCTATTTGTTACTGTTTTAATCTCATTTAGATGTGTTTTGTTTAATTTTAAGAAAAAATTCATATAGAACCTTAATTTCTTATATTATTTCATGGTAGACTCTCTTTCTGTTTTTTTTCAAGCGGCATAAAGAAATCCCTGACCATACCCTTTCATCTTTTATCTCCCTCTTTGACTTACTTTTGATCATAAAAATTAACTTCAAAAAATATTTTTATACCATTTCAACCCAAAAACTTTTTTAATGGGTGGAAAGGGACAAAAAAAAATTAACAAAGTCTTTGGGTTGAAATGGTAGAAAAAGACAGGGGTTAATTTTTATGGTAAAAAATCAATTAAATAGGGAGATAAGAGATGAGGGTTTATGGTAAAAAATTAATTAAATAGGGAGATAAGAGATGAGGGGGTGCGGTGAAATCTTTAGAGGTTTACTTATACCGTTTGAAAGAAAAAATGAAGGAGGGTCTATCATTAAATAATATGAAAAATTAGGGTTCTCTATGAAATTTTCCCATAATTTTACTTCTATGTTTTAGAGTTTTTGGATATTTTTATATTTTAGCACTTTTCGTTTAGCCGAGACATGGCCCCAACGCTGCGGAGTTACTCTGACTCCGGCCGAGTACTTGGCCTGAGTTGATCTTTCCAACGCTGCATACAAGTGCCTTGGTAAAACGAATTCCGCCATGGAACCATCAATATGAACCATAAATGGTATATGACGAGTTTCGTGAAATTTATGACGCCTATACCTAGAATAACATACTGGAGGTATGTAAGACGAAATTGCACATATCCGAAATGAGTAATTTACATATGGACACAAAATAAATAAGAAAATACAAAAATGGGCCAATTTTAGATAAAAATTATATGGAAGTTCAGTCAACCTGTTTTTTTTTATTTTTTTCAAAATTATCCTTCAGTTTGAGGATGTCTTCCTCGGATTGCTTTTTTATTTTGGTTTGTTGGGCTTAGTTTATCCTCGGATCGCTCTTGAATTGAGCTCTAGCCTAGTCTAGAGAGTGGTCTTAGGTCCCCATCCTTGGACCGCTCTTTGTTTCTTTTTGTAGAAGAAAAGAGCGGTTCGAGGATGGGACCTCGGACTATTCCTTGGGCTGACTCAGGTGAACCAAACTATAAAAAAAGGGTAAGAGGATGTCATCCTCGAACTGAAGGGAAATTTTGAACAAAAAAAAAAAAATATGAGGGGTTGATTAACCTTTTGCATAATTTTTACTCAAAATTCGCCTATTTTATATTTTCATATTTTTATTCATATGTATATTACTCGATCGAAATTGTAGAAACTTTAACAGATTATGGTATATATGTAGTTTACAAATACAAGGAAAATTGCTTCATGCAGTGGGTCCCACATTTCGATATTTGCGGTTCCCGAGGTATAAAGCATCCATTTTAAAAATGGATGCAAGTAGGTGGTCCATCTAGAAATAATTAAAATTAACGGTCTAAATATTTTATTAATAAAATTAGGGAAATTTTTATATAGAGCTGAGGCTCTAAACAATCAAATTAAAGTGTAACTCAAAAATTTCATTTGAAAAGGTTGTTTTGATATCCAAATATCGTCGAAATAATCATTTCGACATCAATATGCATGGACATCAGAAAAAAAAATGGATTTCAAGTTTTGGAAACGGTATATTTTGTGACGCATTTTGGACCGTTAGTTTTCAAGATTTTCAAGTTTTCATAGATCTGTTGATCTACACTATTTTTGAAGCTTTAAACTGTATAAATAAAGATAAAAGTATATTTCAAGGCTGTCATAAAGATTTCTATAAAGATTTTCAGTATTGAAACCGTATTTTTCAACATTATTTGAAAGTAAGCTTTAATTTGATTTTTTAGAGCCTAGGCTCTATACAAACCGCTCCCATAAAATTATTATTTCTAATTTTCAAAATTTATTCCTTTTTTTTAATATTCATGATCTCCATGTAAGATATTAGTCCAAAAAAATCCATCTCAAAGATAGATTTTTAAGAAGCCTCATTTCTACATTCATAGAAACCGTGTCCTGAATACTATAACCTCCGCGTCGAGTCTTGCGGTCTTGTCTTGTTATCATGTGGCATGCTGATTGTATGTTACATGGAAGATTTTGTAAAAGAATGAAAAAGAGTTGTCGACACGAAAACAAAGGGAAAATGGAAAAGTTTTTTTTTTTTTTTAATTTACAAATATTACTTTTAAGGTTGGTTAACTCGCGTCTTTTTTATTTTCTCCACTTGAACCGTCCGTTCCCAATGTAACCAACATTAAAGCGGCTTTGTTTTTCTCATTTTGGGATCTCGGTTGGATGGTCTAAATCTCGGACCACTCAAGCCCTCTGACCAATATATTGTGGCGATGGGGTACAAAACTATCAGTCTGACGTCCAGAACCTTGGACAGCTTAAACCTTGCTGGTCTAATATTTGGGACGTCAAATCGTCCACACTCCAAAATTGGAAAAGAGAAAAAATAAACACAACAAATACCGCTTGCCAATATGGCAAAAATATTAAAGACGTGAGTCGACCGATCATCTGCAAAAATGTTTATTAAAAGGAAAAATTATTTAATGAGTCGGGGGTTCTGCATATGCGTCCCCGACGTATAAAACATTCATTTCAAGACATTCATTTCAAGATAAATTATAGGAAAAATTACAAAAACTTCTTCAGAATATATTGCTTACTCAACTTACCCATTAGTCGCCTTTTTTTTTTGATCTTTTTCTCTTCAACAAATTATCTTCGCAAAACCCCCCCAACCCAAAAAAAATAAAAAAAGGTTCAAAATACCTTTTTGTCTTCATACCCCTTCTCTACGCACCCAAAGCTTTTCCAATGCGTTCCAGCACACAAGCTTTGGAGCCAAAGCGCTCCGGCAGTTAAATCAACCCCTTCGGCAGTAAGCCACTTCGATCTAGTGGTTTAGGACATCACTCCGATGATACATTCTACACTTCGGCGATATCTATATGCACTCCGGCAATACTCTTTTGGAGCACATCGCTCCGGCGGTGTGTCAACGAGCTCCAACATTGTTTAATCTCACTCCGACAGTGTGTCAGCACGCTTCAGCATTGTTTGATCTCGCTCCGATAGTGGCTATTGCGATCTGGTAGTCATTTCAAAACGGTCCGGCGTTATTGTGGCATTTTTTAAAAAAAAAGTACAACTTTTTCCTTTGAGGTCAACAAGTTTAAGACGAGAATGTCCTTACCATTTCTCTACACAAATAAAAATAAGCTTTTTGAACTATCTCATTCTCTCTTTACTCTCTCTTTCCATCTTCACATGCCATTTCTCTCTTTTTCTACCTGTTATTTCTCTCTCGTCTTTCTCTATCAACCCTCTCTCTTTCTCTCTCTACTTGCTCTCTCTCTTTCTCGTTCTCTCTTTTTCTCTCTTTCTCTAGATCAATACATTGTTCAGCACCTAGAGTGTTGGACCGCCTCTAAGGGATAGAGGCTTATTTGGATAAATACTTGCCGCCTAGACACCCAGTATGCCGAACCGTGCATTGATTTGCGAGAGGAGAGAGAGGGGCAAGTAGAGAAAAAAACAACAGGACGGGTAAAGAGAGATGGCATATAGAGAGAACTACAGCGAGTAGAGAGAATAAGAGATATAAAAAAGCTCACATATATCATATTTTTGTTTGTGTAGGGAGGGTAAGGGCATTTTCATCTTAATGTGAACTTTTTTACTTGGGTAAGTACGAAAACAAAAGTGTTGAGGCTTAGGGTGTTAGAGAAAAAAATACCGAGGGTAGGAATTTTTAGAAATTTGATTATGGGGGAATCTATAATTTTAAGACTAAAAAATGATAGAAATTAATTATCAACATATTTTTTTTATAAAATTATTATTTTTAATTTTTAAAATTTATTTTTATATTAATGATATCCATGTTAGAAGTTATAAGTCAAAAAAAATCCATCTCAAGAGTCTAATGGAGGACTCATTTCTACATGGAACTTCTTACATTCGTGTCCGTACGTAAATCAGTCGTCAAAAAGCTGCCAATCCCCTGAAAGCTACCAGTCAAATAGAACTTTCCACCACCGCCCTCGCAAAATAGGATACCTTCGCTTCTAAGCTACACTCCAGTATATATAAGTCTCGCTCAAACCGGTACCCGAGTCAGAAGTTAGGAACAGAAATAAATATCACAGTGAGAGAAACATAACATCAAAACGATGGAGACAGAGATTGTGGTGATCCCCTTTCATGGCCAAGGCCATATCTTTCCTTGCATCGAGCTGTGCAACCAGCTTGCTCGCCTTAATCTCAAAACAACGGCTCTGATTCCATCCCCGATCTCCTCCTCTCTTCGCCTTCACCCCTTGGTCCAAATCATGGAAACTTCCACCCATTCTCCCCCTCCTCCACCTCCACAGTGGCCGGAGAACTCCCCTTCTCCATCTTTTCCAGCCATGTTAGACCCTTTAGAATCCATCTTACTGGAGCGAGTAGCTGCTGGAAAATCACTCCCGACTGTTGTAATTGTTGATACCATGATGAGTCGGTTGCTCGAAACTTGCCGGAAATTCAAGATTCCGGCTGTTAGTTTCTTCACTTCGGGTGCTTGTGCGGCTGCCATGGAGCACGCTTTATGGATGAATTCACCCGATAAAGTGACACAAGGCCAGGTTCTAACCCTAAATGGACTCCCTGGCGAGATGGCCCTAAGCTCGTATGAGCTTAAACGCTTCTTTTTCCGTCCTCCTCATCCTCCTCCAAATCCCACCAGTATTGAAAGCCAGAGGGTTTTTGGCAACAAAAACCAAGCATTTCCTGGTTGGGAATCGAATCCACCCCCTTTGCCGGAAAATATGAGCCTGTTCCACAAAAAGATGCCTTTTGACAGGAAATTGCCGCCCCCTTTGCCGGAAAGTATGATGTCATCTGCCGGTAAAATGTTTTCTGGCCAAGGACCGCTCCCGCCACCACCACAGCCAGGAGGGCCACCCCGGTGGATGGAGGAAACGCAGGGCTCTGTCGTGCTGATGATCAACACGTGTAGCGATCTAGAGCGTCCATTTCTCGATTACATGGCTGATGTGGCAGGAAAACCGGTCTGGGGCGTTGGGCCCCTCCTGCCATCAAGCTTCTGGGACTGGACTCATGGGGAATTCCACGATTCTGCCGTACGCGCCACTAGGGATTCCAGCGTCAGCGAGGAAGAGGTCCGCCATTGGCTGGACAATATGCCACATGGATCGGTGCTCTACGTGGCATTCGGCACGGAGGTGGGGCCTACAAGAACAGAATTAGCCGAACTGGCGGTTGCGCTGGAAGAGACACACCGGCCGTTCATCTGGGCCATCCAGCGCAATGCCGGCCGTCGGATGCCCCCGCCACCACCAGGAATCGCAGCCGATGTCGAAGAACTGCGCCCACCACCACCAGGAATCGCAGCTGAGGGCGTAGAAGGAGTCGACAACATGAGCATCTTGCCGGAGGGCTTTGAGCAACGTGTGGGTTCGCGTGGGCTCGTCATCCACGGGTGGGCACCGCAGCTGATGATACTGAACCACACTGCGACGGGGGGGTTCCTCTCGCACTGCGGCTGGAACTCGATGGTGGAAGCTGTCTGCGCTGGGGTGCCACTGCTGGCTTGGCCCATACGTGGAGACCAGCACTACAATGCCAAGATGGTTGCGAGCTGGCTCAAGATTGGCTCAATCATCATGGATACAGAGATGGACGGGGAGATCTCCAAGGATGTGATTTTAGCGGGGATCGAACGAGTGATGTCAGCTGTTGAGGCCAGGAGGCAAGTTGAGTCCATTAGGAAGATCTTCTCTGGAGGTTTTCCGGCTTCATCTCGATCGGCTCTGGATGATTTCCGGCAACTAGTGCAGCAGTTGAACCAGCAAGAATGATATAATGTTTTTTATATGTTTTCTAGTGTCAAATATCCTCTCTCTTTTCTTTTCTTTTTTTTTTTTTAAGTATAAAATGCATCTTAATTCTATCCATTTAAAGCTTTTTATGCTCCTTATACTGCATAGAAGTTCTATTCAGCTGTTTAATTTTGATAAAGAGAGCCACTCATCGTTTGATCTTAAATCCGATGTCTTAAAAGATTTTATTTTTAATTTTTTTTATATAAATTGTATGAATATGAAATTTTGTATGTGCCATCTTCTCATTGGGACACACTTATAAAAAATATTAAAAATTATTTTTTGATAAAATATAATGACCAAAGCACCTTTTGAAACTTTCAAAAGTATTTTGGTCACTTTATTTTATTGTAAATATTTTTAGCTAGTGCGATTTTAATAGAGGAATGGACGTCCAACATTTGGGATCAAAACAGTTTATACAAAAAAAATTAAAAATAAAATAGTGTAGAAACATGATATTGTGATTGAGACAATCTTAACCTTCCATTCAAAATGGACGGTTGGATAAAGAGGATAATAAAACTTCTATGCTGTAGAAGGAGCATATAAAATTTTTCTTAAAACGTTTAACCTTAAATAAACTTTTTCTATATATTTAAATTTTTTGTTTTGAACAGAGTGGAGAAGAAGCGGAGCAATGGAATACAGGTCTTGAATAGTCGAGAGATGGATTGTGGAAATTGTGATGAGAATCCATCATCTACTAACTGACTTTTGTGGCTATCTATTTTGGTAATATAAAGAGACAACGATACAAAATTCAGGGTACCATGTATTATTGACCTCAACAACTTATGAAATGATTCTATCTCTCTTTCACATAATCGTCTCTCTCTTTCTCAAAATTTCATCTCTCCTTAAAACTCAAACTCCATCTCTCTTTCTAAAATTCTATCTCTCTCTAAATCCCAAACTCCTTATCTCTCACATATAAGAAGATGTGCTCGTGTTCGAGTTCAAGTTAAACCCTTTGGTTGGTAAACTCATCGAGAAGCGAAGAGAGAGAGAGAGAGGTGAAATTTGAATAGGGTGTTATTTTAGTGTTTTTTTTTGTCAAAGATTTATAGTCAAAAGGGCCCATGGGGTTCTAAGATAAAAAAGATAAAGACTTTTTGCGTACTTAATATTTTCAATTATTGGGGCTCATGAGATATTAAAGTTAAAAAAAATGAACAAGGAGATATTTTCCTTTGTTTTTATCTTTGGGTGTTTGGTACTTTACTTCTCTGCAAAAAAAAAAAAAAAATCCTCAATGAGGTTTCAGTGTAGGTTATCCCTAACTTATCCTTTGGTATATTTGGCTGATTAGTTTGTTTGTAAAATTTGGAAAGTGAGAACTTTAACAATTGTTTCATGCAGGTTGGACTGCATTTGTACAATAAACGGTTCAGAGCAGAGGCATAAAGTATTCATCTTAAAGATGTAAGCAAACAGGTGGTCCATCTAATAACAATTGTAACTAACTGTCCAAATGTTTTTTTAATGTAATTATTATCCGTAATTTTCAAAAATTATTTGTTTTTCATATTCATGATCTCCATGTTGAAGATTATATATTCTCTAAAAATTAGAATCAAATTGTATTTAACAAATATATTTATTACTAAGCCCTCATTTCTACATGTGCGGGCTTGCTCGCATGCTGACCACGTCCAAACTTAAATTTCGTGATATAAGTTGACTTTGCAAAGGTGGATGGAGGAAGGCTGCATATACAAATGTCGCACCAGATCTTATTAACTTAAGGGATAGTATAGGATGAGACCATTTACCTCTCATACAAGGTGGTCACATTAATCTTGACCATTAGATGTGATATTAGGTGACTGTAATTATTCCATTGATCAAGCTCAAACTTCAAAATAATTTTTATTGAACTTTGTGACGCATCCAAGCTATCAAACTTCTCATCCAATAGTTGTAATTAGAGGTCATGATTACCATAGTCAACACAAAAAATAAATACGATCGTTGGCAAATAGAACTTTGTATATGTAGTTGTCCTCCATCTACTTTTAATGTAGTTGGATTTATCCAGGATTCTCTCACTTACCATGCCAAAATATATCATTTAGGGGCTCAAAACCCCTTATAAACCATTGACGAGGTTAGAACATCCTAATTAACAATAGATGATATACTATTTAAATATTTTAAAAAATAAACTGCCCTTTTATAGGGTTGCAAACCCTTAACAAGTAGGGGTGATTTGTCACCTAGGAATTTCCAAATAAATAAAGGAAGTACCCTGCTTGTTTATGGTAGGTCCAATTATTGAAATGCCCTTGTTTATCTAGGTGTTATGAATCCTAAATATGACCAATTTAACTATTTTTGAAAAAAAATAAAAAAATGGAAGAACCACCTCAGTGTAATAAAAATGAAAAAGCGTGCATCCTATGCTCCAGCGGGAACAAACTATCCACTTACTCCCTCGGGTAGAATACTTGCTCTAGATTTTGTTTTTTTGCTTTTTTTTTTTTTTTTTGTTTCTTATTTGAAATCTTGGGACCTACCTGAAAATCACCAAATGATTATGTTTGATTTTGAATTTTGAGTTTTCTAATACATAGATCACATGCTTAAAATGGACCCTTTCTATTCAATTTTGAGGCATTATTTATCTCAGGCCCTAAGGGAATGCGATTTGAAATTTATTTTATTGAATTTTACATAGGGGATTGTACACATCAAGATCGTTTACCTTTGTTACAAAGAGGTCATAATGGCTTACAACCATTTGATGTAAAATATGATTCACAAAATTCAATAATTTTTTCGTTTGAACTTTGAGCTTGGTCAATTGAATAAATGAAGCCCCCCAATTTCGTATCCAATGGTCAAGATTAAGTGTGATCACCTTGTACCAAATGTTACGTTGAACCAAAGGTAAATGGTCTCATTATATACTTTTCCTTGATGTTGTAGATTGAGAAGGTTGTAACCCTAAAATTTGAGGTCCTAAAAATGTTTATATATTAAATTTTAGGAAAAATTATGTATATATCCGTTATATTTACCGTCATTAAGAAAATACCTCAAAGCTTTCATTATTACACCTATATCAATTTTTTCAGCTTCATAGTATTTTTTTAAAAATTATAGAATTGCTCATTTCGATTTTTCAAAAACCGAAATTTTTTAATATTTTAGTATTTAAAAAATCAAAATTTAAAAATTACCATCAATTTTTTATTTTTCAGGGCTTTTGTGTACCGGGTTCTACTTAGCTAAAACAAATACGGAAGCCCAAATAGACCCAAAAAGAATCACCCCAAAATATAAATATTTATTTTATTAGTATTTATTTGTATAATATAATATAATACAAATACACAAATAAATTAGCAATATAAATAGAAATATAAAGAGGGATGCATTGAGGAACCAAGTTCCTATTTTAAGTTCGTCATTTTAGCTGAAACTTTTTTTTCTTGAGCAGAAGAGAATAAGGAACTTTTAGATTTCGTGAATCAAACATGAAACTTGTAAGGGGAATCTTCCTCACCTAACTTACTGTTATCAATCACGGCTTTGGTAGGGGTCTTTTTAAAGCGACGTTTTCTTTACTACTGTGCATAAAGTTTCGGGCATGTTGGTCATATTCCTGGTTATAATTTTTTGGCGCCAAAATGAGGAGAATCAGGGTCCTGAGGTTTTCTGCAAACCCTAACTCTCAAATGCTTCATCTTCAATCGTAAATGGCGGGCTCTGAAAACCCAGATTCTCGAATGCTTCTGATAAGAATCAAGCATTCAACCTTACCCAAGTGAGCACATAACAGCTTCTTCTGGATAGAAAACCACCATCTTTCCAAGGTTGTATATGTGATCGTTAACAGAGCGCTCTAAAGAAACTAGTTATCTGCAATATTTAACCTGAAGCATCTAAAACGCGGCCTGTTTAAACCATGTATTTTCCCTTTTTTTTATTGCAAATCCCTGCAGATAATCTCTGCAAATTTCATTTATTATGTAAGCTTCTCCGTAGACCTATAATTTGGCACATGCGAATCCTCTTTCTTACAAAAACTTCAATTTAGATCTATAATGGCGCCCTCTGCGACAACTGATTGGCCTTCTCCATCTGAAATTGGTGATAATGCCCTCCAGGTAATAGTAGTTTTGTGTATATTGAACTCTACAACCGTTATTCTTCTTCTTCTATTCTTTTGAAGCAACACTTTGGCTTGCTATTTTGTCTTCCACGGATCTGGATTATGTTTATTTTAAGTAGTTCTTAGTTCCATACTCAATTTTGCACAATTTCCTGTAAAAATTATATATAAAAAAGTAGACATTTATTTTAATTTCCCAAACAATTTTTTAAAGTTTGTTACGTGTCATTTTCATTTTTTTGCATTACTTTCATGTTTTTGTTGTTCTGAACATTCATTGCCAAATTTATCTGTTACAATTCATTTATATATGCATATTATTATTATTTGAATAAGTAAATAAATAGCATTTATCTGAAAAGTGTTCTTGTGGTCTAATTGATCAACAAATTTTCAAAGGTTTTTTTTTTTTTTCCCTTCACAATTTCCTCTTTTTGGTTATTTTTTGGTAGCTGCAATTCCAACTTTTTGTTTGTTTGTTGGTTGGTTTTTATCACCAGAATATTGCATGGTCTCCTAGTTTCATATATTTATTTCAATGCCTTTCATATTTCACTTATTAATTTTAAAATCTTCTGATCTTTGTTTTATAATACATCAGTGTGAATGCCTTTTTAAAGTATATGAAGTGAGTAGCAGCGTATGTTTAATTAAATTCTAATATTTTATGTTTCAAATGTTTGTCCCCTAACCTTCACTTGTTTCAAATTATGTATTTCTATGTAGCCTTGCTTTGTTCTCCACAAGGCTTTGCCTCGAAAATATGAGAAAAGGTCAAAGGAATTTAACAGTGATGAGGATGAAAGTTCATATGAGAAGTTGCGCAGCGAAGCTTTCAATTTAGTGTGGTCTAGAATTGAGACTGCAATCAAGGTTAGTCTTCTACTTTTCAGTCCTTTAATCTGCTTTATTATGATTGCTGTATTTTTTTCTTGACAATTTTATAAGTTTCTTTCTGGGTTTGCAAATTTTCCTCCCAACATGCACCAAAATATATTACTTGTGGCCTGGAATCATTGACTCTTGTGAAAAGTTATCCTGAATTTCCACTGTTTCAATGAGCTGAAATTAAGTGAAAGTTTCTTGGAACTCTTTTCGGGTGTGTTTGACATATGGAGTTTTTGGGAGTGAAAGGGACTCTCCCACAAATTATGGAAGACTGCTCTTCTATCATTTTTGATGGAAGAGAGGTCTTCCAAAAATGAACCCATTTTAACACTAAAAAAAAGCTGCATGCCCTTCCACTTTACAACTTCCACACAGTAACATCAAACATGGAAGTGGGACATTTAACTCCCACTTCCAGAAACTTCCACTTATCAAACACGCCCTTCATGATTCAACCACATCCAGAAACTCAGTCATTTTTCTTCAGTTGCTATATTGATAATATTGGATGAGATTTGAGGTTGCTTCACGGATAAACAGAAAACTGAGATATCTAGCTATGGTTTTTATCACTTGCATTTTCCTGAGTTGTGGAAATTCAAACTTCTCCTCACTATTTTGGAAACTGGGAGTTCCTGCTATGCCACGTTTCACTAATCTGACCTTTTTGCTTGGATTGTTGCAGTCTCTGCTATTGTCAAGGCATACACGTATTTATTATCATAATCATTTGTTTCCCTTGCTTGTGAAAGAGCTTAAGACACAAGAAACTTATGGTCTGACATCCATCTCTTAGTTCAATGAGTCTACCATCTGGGGTACAATGGTCATATCTATGATGTAAGCAACATTCATTTTACCCGAAAAAATATGGGGTGTTACAGTAAATGACCATTTCATCTGACTGTCTCTGTTAATTTGGGCACGATCAAAAGTTTTCTGGTATTCAACTAGATTGGTTGACTTTCTGATAAATTCACCTACAAATTGAAAAGTTTGCACCATTTTTTTATGGTGTGGGGTTGGGATATAATTAAATGAAAAATCAATCAAACATTTGCTGGAGTTGAATAACTCTTCTTACTTAATTATGCTGGAATCTTATATCCCTGATAATCAATAAAATAAGTTTGAACATATTTGGTAGTGATTCATTTTGTTTTACCCTTAAAAGCTTTTGATGTAAAGGATCATCCATCTAAACTTCACTTTCTCAAAGCTTGCACCTTGCCAGGCTCTTTGGAAGAGCTCCCAAGTGTATATTATCAACCCTCTCTTCTCTAAAAGTTGTAGAGATTCCTTGGTTCTAATTGTTGGGACAACAAGATCAGCTTTCTCTTTGTTTTTCTACGATGATGTGTTTTTACTGTATACCACCTCTATAACCCTCTAGATTCCTTTGATTTGGTCTTGTTTTGGTGGTCTTTGTGACTTTTCTTGACACTTTTTGCCAATAATTGAATTGGGACCTATTTTTTGGCATATTCTCATTCAATAAACTGAATTGGGGCCTATTTTCTGGCATATTCTCATTCAATAAGCTTGAGTGTCTCAACTTTGAGTACTTTATTGAATTATTTATTATGTGTTTGTACGGGTATCTATCTCTCTCTTTATGCCTAATACTTTGACTTGGTGGACTTAAGTTTGAGCCTGTACCCTGATGGTTTATGATCCTAAATCATATTTGGAGCTTTTAGGCCTTAGAAGGCTGTTTTGTGTAGATGCTGCTTCTTTTACCTTATCTCAGAGACGTGTGTATCAGACCTAGGACATATTCATTGAACAAAAAAGAGATGATTTTCCCTCATAATATGTGTATATCGTATTTTTGTGCAAAGTATCACCTTCAGTAGTGCATCAGTCATACCTGAGAAGGGGAATCTTTGGCATCTTAAACGATTTGAAGGGGATATTAGTCCTTTATAGAATATGGATGCTGCTTGGTAATTTTTTGGGAAGATATAGCATACAGATAATGCATATGCTAGAAAATACACATCCAGGCAATGGTTGGTAGAGATGCGCAGTGGCTCTGCCAGCTGATCTATCGTGTATCAAGTACAGACCACCTCCACCTTTCCTTTTGAGAAAGGATGGTGGATGCACTTCTTCTCAATTTTCTAACAATCATATAATGTATTCATGGACCCCTTATTTTTTCAGTTTCATCTTCAATAGTAAATCTGGTTTCTGCCTCTGTTTTTTTTTTCATGGTACTGGTCTAACAATTCTATTATCACTATTAAGATATCCATTCATCCTTAGAAATTGAGGTCATTATTTATCTCGAGATTTATTTGACCTTATTTATATTAATTTTAGGATGTTTTAAAGCATAGTACTTCTCACCTTTTCAAAGAACTACACAATTGGGTTCATGAGTCCTTCTTGGCCATTAAATCATCAGCAACATGCTCCCTCTCAGAAGTGACACGTCCTTACCCCCTTTTGGTGGATAATCTTTGCAGACAACTCTTTACAGCCTTCGTGTTAACCAGTAAGTTCCTTTTAATCTGTTACTATTATTACTCATAATGTTGTTTTGACATTGTTTTGTATTGCATCATTACCATAGGGAACCTAGGGAAGGCAAGACATGCCATGTGAGTCACATTTCAATCACTCTCTGAGAACCAAGATTTGTTTTTTTTTTTTCGCTTAATCTTTTCTAATTTCTGATATGCTCAGCTCACCTTGTTGTTCTGTAGTTCATTTATTTCTTACCTAGATTTCATGAAATGTGAATATTGCTCTATGCTTTCATGCTTTGGAAACGATAGATCTTGTGTACTAACTTTAATTTTTCTAGAGATCAGTTTTTAATATTTATTAAGCTCATTGACAATATTGCATGTAATGATAATGGAGAACCCACTTCTCCTTTTTGAGTCCTGCCAATTGTGCTCTAGGAGTTAACTATGCTCGTGAGAAATCTCCTCATTGAGGTGCACAGGCATCTTTGTATGAGCAGTGGCCAATGCTCACCATCTGTGTCTGAAATAAAGTTCCTAGAATTTTAGAGGATCCTAATTCCTTTCCTTGTACATGCTTGGGACTGACGGCTTTGGATTGGAAATCATTTACATTCCTTCCATTACTCAGTAAAAGTCATTTATTTGGTTCCTTAATTTCCATTACTTTATACTACTATATATTTAATTACTAAGAAAAAAACGATATTACCAGCTTGAGTCACTTCTTCTTTGAAATATACAAATGAAACTTTCATTTAATGTTATGTTCATCCTAATTGTATTTTTTCAAGTTAGTAGACAAGTTGTAGATCTTTAGTTTTTGGATGTCTGGCTATATGCCTATATTAACAGAGCCTTATAAGATAAGTAGCATCATTGGTTTCATGTGGATGTTAATAGTTTGTGGCATACGGTGATTCGAGGGAAGTCCGGGTATAATTTTTTTTCGCTTGTGGAGCTTGGGGTGGGTATGATAGCGTTTGCAGGGTGAATGATATAAGGGTTGGGGATGGGTGTAGAATTCAGTTTTCTCGTGCCATATCTTATGCTTCTGCCCTTCACTATTGCTTCCCAAAGTTGAAGTGGATCATTATTAAATAGGTCATTCTCTGAGGATTCAAGGCCTGGGCTCATTGGCTAGGGTGTTTGGGGTCTCAATATAACATCTCATGGTTGAGTCCAACTGCTAACTCCCAACTTTCAACAACCCCCCCCCCCCCGGCATTCCCTCAGGGGAAAAAAGACCTCTCCCACTAAAAAACAAAAGGGAAGAAAAAAAGAAAAAAAGTGTCCTTCACTACTGTTCTCCCAAGTAGGCAGATGCCTGTGTGCCCATCTTCATGAGCTTTGACATGATGTGCCCCATCTAGATTGCGGTTTTCTCATTGATGTTTACCCTTGTTACAACATTGATTGCGACCTGACCGCGTCCACCATTGCAGTCTCCAATTCCCTGGCTTTTGTGCTATGCCACTTATCAAAAAGGATAAGAAATTGTACTATGTCAGGAGATGAAGCAGACAGTATACCATTTAATCTTCCACTGCTCTTCTGCGTGATTAGAAGTTTTTAATTCTTTGAGTTGTATCCATTGGTGATGTGGAGCCTCATGAGCTATTACATTCATCAGTTTGGTGTGCATCAAGGTCATCTGCTATGGAAGATGTGGCTGTGTCAACTTCTAGATCATTTCACTAGAGAGGAAGAATATGAATTTTCAGGGATGGTGATTTTCTCACTTACATACTGTAAGCCTGCAAAAGGACAAAGAATGGCTAACTGCCCTGGAATGTACAAAGATTGGGATATCCTTGCAAGTATAAATTATTGTGCTGCCCTTACACATGTACTGGTACATGTCTTAACGGATGTTAAGAAAAGTTTTGCACAATGAATTTTTATATAATAATTATCATTTCAGTGCTTTGCTCTCGTATTTGTGAATCTCTCTTATGTAAATCTTCAATGAATTTTAATTTGGTTCACACATTTGTGATTCTACTTTTTCCTTTTTATTGTAGTTTATTGGCCGTTCCTTTTATCCTCTGTCTGATGATAATTATCTTTTGCTTGTGTTTCTCAAAAATGGTGTGTTACAGAGAATATTGAGATTGTGGATGATCTTCTCACATTTAAAGAGCTCGGGGTGCATTTGAAATCTCAAGGATGCCATATTGTGAATCTTTCTTCACACGAATTTTCTGTAAAACATGGAATTGCTGGCTGTTTTCGAAGTTTGCTAAGACAGCTTGTCACGTTTGCCTCAAATGTATGTTGTTCACCACCTGTATGTGACAATCTCAATTATTGTACTTGAAATTGATTGTAATTGTATCTTATGTTTGGTCCATGTCTATTTTGTTTACAGACACCTGATATTTCTATCCTGGCATCCTGGTATAGTGAAGAAGCTAACTATGACAAACCAATTGTGGTTATAATCGAGGATGTGGAGCAGTGTAGCAGTATGGTCTTGGCTGAATTCATTACTTTATTAAGGTGTTCTCTCTCTCTCTCTCTCTATTGTATCCGGTCATTCATCATGAACGTATCCATTAGTATATAAATGCGAACTTAGACAAATTTAACTCAATAGTGATTCACTTCGGTTGTCTTTAAAATCGGAGATCATTTCATTGTCACAAACTTTGGCAGATTCTTCACTTCTATACTTGTCTTATTTTATTCTGACTGTTTATTTAACTGTTGTACCTTGTGTTTCAAAACTTGGTGACTTGGGCTTGGACCTGCCCAAGTCACTTGGACCTGGTACCTCACTTAGACCTAGCTGTGTCTCACGAGGGCAGGGGCCCTACCATGTTAGGTTCTCAGAAACTTGGCCGACTCTGACCCCTGACCCCGACGAGTTGGACTTTTTACTTGGGCTTGGGACCTTGGCAAGTCAGGACCCAAGCCGAATTTAATCACACTGACTGTACCCGTAACTGTTTCTGTGTCATCTTTGAATGATCGTCAAACTATTTATAAGAGAATCTAGTTTCACCACTTTCTTTCATCCATATGCAGTGGAATATAAGCACTGGTGCATGCTGGTGGAGGCACTATGATAGTTTTCTGGCTGCAATGGACTGAGGTCATGCATAAACATGGGAGTTACAGCTGTTCTGATCAGTAGCCAATTACTTGATTGGAACATGGAACCTCTCAAAGGCATCTCCACATAGTCAGAATATTGGATTGGCAATGGGGATGATATTAGTGAGTCTGAATCAAGAGTAGGGGTGCAACATTTTCTGCATTAAAAAAACCTCAGTATTTGGGCACACAACATGCTCAAATATTTGCAGTTACAAAGTTTATGATACCTAAGAACATGACATTCTCAAACCACTCTTGCAATATAGAGACAGGTTCAACACTTGATGTCTTACCATATCGAGTGGACTCTGACTATAATGTGCAACCTGACTTCATTAATCAATATGACAACTTATCTTCCATTGGTTAACAACTATAATGTAAGCATTAGTTAATGGCCGTGCCTAGGAAGTGATGAAGCTCCTGAAAGGACATTGTCTGAATTCTCTTCGGCATCGGAAAGCCTATATGATGTTGATTCCAAAGGTGTTGTAGATTCTATGTTTTGCCATCCTATGCTGTTCTTCATGTTGTAGGAGGATGAGATGAGCTAATTCGATACAATCAAGCCTACTATCCCTCCTGATTTTATTTTTAGATAAACACTCTTTGATATCCAACAATTTTTAATTTTTCTATGTTATTACACTAAGTAATGAGCTGTGTATCATGTTTTCTTTATTTTTCTCTAATTTCCATTTCTTTAAAAAATATTCCATATATATATATATATATATATGTAATTTTATAATTGAATGCAATTTCACAGTGTTCTCCGCAATACTATCCAGTTGAATTTGCATGTTACTATGCCTCATGCAATATACTTTCTTTCTTTGCATCTCTTGCAGAATTTGGTTCTATTAGTTCAATAGCTACTATTGTTTATACTAGCTAACTCTTATATTTCTCATGTGAAACACCTTATTCTATTTATGTTTTCTTATACTTCAGTTATCTTGGTTTCCTCTTCTAAATGCGTGGGCCTTCTTTTTAGTGAATGGGTGGTTAAGATACCAGTTCTCATGATTATGGGAGTTGCAACCACTGTTGATGCCCCTCGTAAGCTACTGCCCTCAAATGCACTTCAACATTTGCAGCCTAGAAAATTCACCTTGGGATCCCCTGTTGAGAGACTGGATGCAATCATTGAAGCTGCCTTTGTCAAACCATTCTATGGTTTTAATGTTGGTTACAAGGTTGCATTGTTCTTAAGAAACTATTTCTTACGGCATGATGGGACAATAACATCCTTTGTGAGGGCTTTAAAGGTATGAAACTAGATGTCTCCTTATTTGTTAGCTTATTACCTTTTATGCATGCAAGTCTGAGGGCTTTCAAGGTATGAAATTAGATTGTCTCCTTATTTGTTAGCTTATTACCTTTTATGCATGTAAGGCATGACTTAATGTTGCCTACTTAATTGCTTTGATCCTTTTGTTCAGATTGCATGCATGAAGCATTTCTCGATGGAGCAATTGAGTTTCTTGTGCAAAGGCATAATTGATGAAGATAGTAAGGTTCATTTGTTTCTCCTTTCTCTATATATGCTTTTGGGAGTCGCCCTAACTCAAAGTCAAATACTAGACAAAGATGCGGGAGATGTTTATCTTATTTTGGGAATATCAATCAAAATGAGAACTGATTTTGTTTCTTTACGATTTGTTTCTTGGATGGAGCATATTCAGTGTCATCTTCACTTAAGGTTCTATGATTCAAACACCATTTCATTTTTTTTGAAAGCCTAGGGAGTGGATTTCAGTGACTTAATTACATATGTAATATCTCTTTTGTACTGATTTTATAATCAATAGAAGCTGGTTACATACAAATATAGGTGTTCTCTTTGGTTTTTTGTACCATTGTATTGGGACTTTTATGCAGGTTTGGGAGAAGACTTGTCAATCATTGCCTGAAGGCCTCCTAAAGTATGCTGCCAATATTTCATCTATTAAGAGGTATGACATGAATATTTCTGATATTTTGTGTTATCTTTTTTTATGATTTTTTTCTTTCTTTATGATTTTCTAGTTTAGGCCACCTAGAGCAGCTTGGCAGTATTCATTCCTGCTTGACCTTTTTATTGTTTTTCCTGGTTAGACAAGTTTTAATCTTCAATTAACTTTGTCAAAAATTCTATTATGTGACCAGGAATAACATTGATGGAAACGTTGGTGATGCTTTAGCCGATGGGATATCTGAATTGATGAGATTAAGAAATAATTGGAGCGCTGTGGTTATGGTAAGTCCAGTTTAGACCCATCAATGTTATAAATTGGTTCTCTTGAATTGACCAATTATGGCAGATGGCTGTTGAAGACTCTTTAGGTTTTTTTTTTTGTCTGGTATTTTATAGTAACATTATTTGGCTTCGAACACCATTAATACTTGAGAATTAGAGTTACATGTCATGGATAAATCCATGGCCCATGAACTTCATCTATATTTGAAGTCAAAGTGCGCATGTAACGCGTGAAGCATGCATCTGGCTTTGCATATCTTTTGGTTTGGCCCGAGTTTTGCTATACTCACATTATTAATGGCAAGGTTATCAGATGGGGATGCAAACTAGACACACTGGGAGGTCCACTGTGCTGTGCGCCTTGGTGCAGGCGCATCACTTTCACTTTGGTCAGTAAATTTAAAACAATTATAAAAAATATAAGAATCCAAAGAATAACATGAATATGTGATAGCATGCATTTTAATTTAGTATTGTCTCTAATATATCCACTGTCTGAGTTGCTGATAGCCTGATAAAGAATAATCTCTATCTCTATCATCTAATGTGATTAAAATTTAAATTATATTGATCCATCCCGTTCATTATATTAAATGAAACACAAGAGAATATGTACTATACCAAGATACCATCCAAGCACTTAAGAACTAAAATGACATCTAGCAACTAAGCACATTGTAGCATATAGCCAAAACCCAAAATGCCAATTACTAAAGAGTATTTCACAAGTACTTAGCAACCAATGACGAAAAGTTTATGCCAAAAAAAAATTCATCTGAAAATCCTTTAAACATAGCAGAAAAATAAACTGAACTTTTGCCTAAAGACTACACGAGTTTTATCGAAAACTTTGGAATCAAAAGAAAATTTGATTCTTGATTTTTCACTTGTATCTCCTTAGAACCATGTAAAGCCGTTTATAAGTGGCTTTTGGGGTGGGATATACCTTGACCAGACTCATTCTCCCCCCTTTTCTAGGGAAAAATTGACCAAATATCTCCTCGTGGGTATTATTCTGCCCATGAGCAGGCCAGTGTTCGCAAAATCGAACTGGAACGGTTAACTGGACATGGGCTTGGAAGCAGTTTAACCGGCCTAACTGGTAAACCGCCCGATTCAACCTCTTTAACAGGGCAAGTCCTAGGCGGTCAAAAAAGCGTTGAAAAAAAAAAAAACAAAAAAAATCTACTAAAATATGAAAAGCATATAAAAAATGATTAAAACAAAACGCATTCAAATGAAGTTGAAAATTAATGAAAAAAATGGATTTTGACCCATTTTTTATATTCCAAGGGCTATTTTTAAAATTTTCTAAAGGATGGGAAAATATAAAAGTGAGTATTAATGACCAAAACAATTTTTAATCTTTACCACAATGTAAAAAATATTTAAAAATGCATTACAAATCAAATTCCTTATTTTTGAGAATTTATATACATTTGTTTGATTTTTTTTTAAAAATACCGGTTGATCACCCTAACCGCCCAAAACCCGAACCGGCCACTGGTAGGTTCCGATCTAACCGGGCAGTTAGCGGTTAGATTGGGCGATTTTGTGAACAATGGAGCAGGCTCCAGCATATGCAGGCACATCACATCTCCTCACACGGGCAATGTACCGCCTATACGGGCACATCATGATAGCCTGCATAGGCGGGCATAGTCAGATGTGCTCTTGGTGCACTGCATATGATAAATACGATTAGTGCCCAAGCCTGCTTTATTGTTGAAACTTTGTGAATGCATAGTATTTCTCTTGTATTCTTGATGCTCAGACATGCTATATTGTTGAAAATTTTGTGAATGCGTGGTAATTCTTTTGCATACGTTGAGATGCTGGTTACCATGAATTTGTTTCTGTGCATCCTAACTTGGCTTCAATTTTAGTCCTGTATTAATATTGTTAGCAAGCAAAAATGATAAAAATGACGAGTTTTCCATAAAATATCAGTTGTCAGGTCTTTCATATGTTGCTGAGGTCAATTACTCAAGAATAAATACTATAGTAATGGAATCGCTTAATTCTATATGCCACATCGAATGTATTGTATGGCTATGCTTATCTGTAATTGATAAACGTGGCTAAATTCGACTTCTTGAAATTTCCCGGGAGCCATTTGATGAATCTCTATCAAAACAAATATATTTTCTTGCAGTGCTTATTTGAAGTGGGAAAGTATGGAAAAATCCAGCTACTTGACATCTTCTGCGAGGCACTTGATCCATCTTTACCAAATTGTAAGGCATTGAAGCGCTGCTTGGAAGAAGGGAAGGATCACAGACAACCTTTACGTAGGGATGCTATTCTGCGTGATAGTGAATCTTTGAATTCAAGGGAAGGAACATTCATTGCGCAGGCAGTACGGAAGGTGAGGTGTGTGCTCGCACTCTTCGACTTGCGAAGGATCGACTAGTTCACAAATGTTATAGATGCATGGCTGAATATCTTTATTTGAGGATCTTTTTGAAAGTTTTGTTGAGGATTTTGCTGCATAACTTGATAGCATGTTTAGACAAATTGTTTACTGGAGTTCACTTGAAACTAGCATTTTCGAATTTGAGTACCAAGACAAAGCTAGCATCATCAAAATTTTGTACTGGGGTGAAGCAAAATGTTAAAAAATCAGTCCCTTTAATATGCATATGTATATTAGTTACTTGTGGATTGGTTGATGTCCGAACTTGGGCTCGAATTATTTTTGTAGGATTAGTGGTTCCTTCAAATTCTCATTTCTTTAATCTTTCTTGTTTAACTATTATTCAGTTGAGTATTTTGATTGACCAGAGATCTGCCATCTGCATCATTACATCAACTGCTTAAGTTTTGGGCAAGACATACAGAAGAAATTGCTGAGGTACACTTTATGATTACACCAAATTGTTTTGTAAGACAGAAGCTTGTCTTCTTGTTACTCAATTTTCACACTGAAAAAAATGTTCATAAATGTGTTCCTTGGTGTGATTGTATGTAGCCTTATGTGATTATTATACATGGAAGCTTCTTAATATATGAGTATATATGACTGTGCATGATTATTTATAATGTCGAAGTTTCTGTTCATCCATTTATACTTTTCAAGTTAGAGAGATATACCTTAAGTACAATACTGTGTTCTCATTGGTAATCTTCCCAAGTCTTGATAGATTCTGATAAGGAATTTTTGCATGCAATCTGATAATGCTCTACAGTTGGCTGGACCAGAATATTGAGCAGCAACAGCTATCCAGTTGTGGTGATAAAGCATTACATATAAAATTTTTCGTTATTCTCTCACTATCATGTTTTTTTGCTTGCAGGAGTCTCATTCTTGAATTTTAATGAACCTATACCATGTATATGAGAATATATGGTTAGATTAAATTTTTTTGGTGTGGATCAATTACATTGTGAATGGGATAGTTTATATTTTGGGAGCATGAATATAAACAATAAGCTGTAATTTCTTTTGTATTCGTTTGATAAAATTGGATGTGTCTTTACAATAAAATGTGTCTTTACAATAAAATACAAATGAAAATATAAAGAATCTAAAAGTATGTTAAATAGTCAGATATTGAAAAAGTAGTAGAGTAACTCGATTATAATTACATTTCATGAATAAGAGTAAAATTAAGGACCTGTCTAGGCAGACAAAATTCTAGGAAAAAATGCTCTTTTTTTTTCTTCCAAAATCCACCCGTTTAAGATCATAAATCTTCTAGCTTGGTGCACCTCTTTTCACGGGTGAGGACGTTTTTAAACATTGCTTATCTACAAACACCAGTGAAACACATGTACGGCTACAGCCAAAAAAAAGAGAAAATCTCGATTCTCTAAAATCAGGTGACTCGGGATTGCGCAAACGGGGCTCTTTCTCTAAAAGCGGGGCTATTTCTTTGATATTCCTATCACCCCGTCCAAACAGGGTCTAAGATATGACGTATAATGATGTTAAAAAAAAGTAAAAATCAAGATGCATGACCCACAGTATCTAAATTATGACATATAATGATGTTAAAAAAATAAAAATCAAGATGCATGACCCATCTTTGGATATAAATCTAAATATCTCCGTCGTTTTTTTTTTTTGAATAAGTTGACTATTGTATTGTATTATTAAGAAAGAAAGTACAAGCAAAATCATGTAGAGAAGGCAGCCCCTTAACAGGGTGCCTTGTACAAAAATCCAATACAGGCCCAAAAAATGCTCTAGATCAGAGAAAGGAAAGAAAAGAGGGATCGCAGGTCTAATGTGCCCACAGTCCCCGTGGTGGGGTTACAGCTTGCTCCTTCTCTAGCTAGAGCATCAACTACTTAGTTAGCTTCTCTGAAAGTGTGTTGCCAAGTGATGCGCAAGGAGCTGCAGATGTGTGTGATCTCATAAAAAATGTGGTGAAGCCTCTAGGGGCATGAGGCTGTTCCCGTGGCCCAAGAAATGATATTTCTGGAGTCGCCTTCAGCTACCAGGTCAATGCTCCAGCTTGTTGAATTTTCGAAGCCCCTTTAGCAACGCAAATGCCTCGGGAGTAGTGGAGTCTGTGGTGCCAATGGGAGAGGAGTATGAAAGAAGAAGAGATCTCTCAGAGTTTCTATATAAGCCCTCTATACCAGAGGGTCCCGGGTTGCCTAGAGAGCAACCATCAAAATTGAGCATAATATGCCATGTTTCAAGAGGCCTCCAAAGAGAAGAATAAGAAATTTTCATGGCCTTGAGGTACAATAGGGCCTTCCAGTTATTAAGGAGGTTGGCAAAAGAGTAGTTCTTGAACATGTTGTGATTTTGGGCTCAAAAGGCCACCAGGGTTCTGCTTTTGTCTATCACGCTATGGATTGAGGCTTTCTCAGCCCTGAAGATCCTACTATTCCTTTCGAGCCATATCGTCCACAAGGTGGCAGCAATGGAGGCCTGCCAGAGACGGTTGCCAGATTTGGACCATGGGGTGTAAAGACAGGTCGACAAGAGGTGGGGGCTAGACCGGGGGGTGACCCATGTCCAATTGAAAACTTGAAGCAAGCTGGTCCAAAGAACTGAGGCTACGGGGCAGTGGATGAAAGAATGCGTGTTAGTTTCTTCGGCTTCTAAGCACATGGAGCATCTATTGGGTAAGGAAAGGCCTCTTTGCTGAAGTTAACTGTTAGTGCGCTTTCGTGAAGGGTGACCCAATAGAAGAGTTGAATTGTAGGGGGATAAAAGGAAACCAAGCCTTGGCCACTATTGAGGGTGGGGCAGCGAGAGTAGTGGGGGACGATGTTATAGCAAGATAGAAAGAAGCCACTGTGAAAGACCCATATGGGGCAGTGGACCAGATGATCTTGTCTTCCCCAGAGGGCAAAAAGAAGAGCGTGTGAAGCATAGCAGAAAGCGGCAAGAATTCCTCCATCTCGTTGTCTACAAGGGGTCTTCTAAAATTGGGGTTCCAAGTTCTGATAAGTCCAGAGCATGGAAAATATTCAGCCACAGTCGAGAGGGGTTACGGGCAATGGTGAAGAGATTCGAGAACTGGTACTTAAGAGGGAAACCACCTATCCAGGTGTCAAACCAAAATAGCGCCCTGTTGCTCTCCTAGGATGGTAACGGACGGGATTGAGGAATGGAATGTGGCTGTGTAAGAGAGACCTCTAGAAACTTGAGACATTTCCAGTGGTCTTACAAGTGGGAAGCCAAGCATTGTCCCTGCAACAATATTTGCGATGAATCACCTTTCTCCAAAGGTGGTTGGGTTGGGTGGCATAACGCCACCACCATTTGCCGAATAGGGCAATATGGCAAGGTCTTAAGTCGCGAATGCAAACCACCAAGTGCTTTGGGGGAGCATACCTTAGCCCATGAGATAAGGTGGAATTTATGACCCCATATCCCGACCATAGGACCCCTCATAAACTTTTCCAGTCTAGCAATGACTGCAGATGGCATATGGAAGAGGGACAAGAGGAATAATGGGATGATAGAGTGGTAGCCTTGATGAGGCTCAATGTCCCAGCAGGAGAGAGGAACCTCCCTTTCCAACTGGTGAGTTTTCTTTCTACTTTGTCAATAATTGAGCTCCAATGGCTGAGTCTCGGCACACTAAGGTACAAAGGTAGATAGAGAAAGCTGGAAGGGAGTTCAACATCTACACATCCTCAGTGGTCGTCTAGGCTTTGAATTAGAGAGATGTCAGTGCCGACACCCATCATTTTTTATTTTTCCATGTTAACTCTGAACCCAGTGGCTAGCTCAAAGCACTGGAGAAAAAGCGAATTTTGAGGGCAGGCGTCGCAGAACAACAACATATTGTTTTCATATTGAAGGTGAGATGTGGGTCCCAGTTTGCTAGTGTGGAATCCAGTGAGGAAATCTGCTTGGTAGACTCGAGAGGTGGAGGCGCTAAATACCTTGGCCACTACTGTGAAGAGGAATGATGACAAAAGGTCACTCTAGCGTAGGCCTCTCGAGGATTGGAAATATCCTTTGGGGAGCCATTGATGAGAACAAAAAAGGAGGGGTTGGAGATGCAGCCTTGCATCCTCTTTCTCCAAATAGGTCCAAAGCCCAACCTAGAGAGGTTCATCGAGGATTCTCCAATCTGTGTGGTCATAAGCTTTCTCGCAGTCAAGTTTATTTATAAGACCTGGGATTTTGGAAAGGTGGCGGGGTGGATGCATTCATGGGCAATGACGGGCCCGTAAAGGATCTGGCGGTCCTTTACAAAGGCCCCGTATGTTGGTGGGATAACGTAGCCAAGAACAGCCTTGAGGTGAGAGGCCAAAACCTTTGTCCAAATTTTGTATGAGCTATTAATCAAGCTAATGGGCTTGAATTCTTGAAGCTCTTCCGCTCCCTCAATCTTGGGTATGGGTGCTATAAAGATAGCTTTCATGGCTATGGATGATCCCACATGCATGAAACTCCTCGAAGAATGCCAAGATATTAGGTCTCAAGGTATCCCAAAAATACTTGAAGAGAGCAATAGGGTAGCCATCTGGGTGCACGATCGGAGCTAAGGTCATTGATAACACCTAAAATCTCTTTCTCTGAGAATAGCTGCTCTAGTGAGGCAGCCACGGCAGGAGGCAAGTGGAAAAAGAGAGATCCACCATGGTAGGTCTAGAGCACCGAGGGGTAGAAAGGAGATGGGAGAAATAATCAATTGTTGCTTGCATCTACGAGATGCGGTTGATCGAGAATGTGTTCCCCCACTTTCAGAGGTGTGATGGAGTTCTCACGCCTTTGACAATTAGCAATTTTGTGAAACTAGGCTGTGTTTAGGTCGCAAAGTTTGAGCCATTTGACTTTGGCTCTTTGGGACCAGTATATCTCCTTTTTGCGGAGGAGGAGGTGGTAGTCAAGCTTTGCTTTGGCTCGGAGCTCCAACTCAGTGGGAGAGAGGAGACATGATTCCTCAGTGGGATCCCATTAGTGGATAGGCTGAAGCAAAGCTTCCTTTTGGGACCCAAAGTTGCCAGGTAATTGGGAGGGAAGATTTGAGAAGTTGAAGCCTCTTTTGTAGTTTAAACCCTGCCCAACCATGAACCAAGGTGGAGAAGGATTCCCATTGAGAACAAACCGGTGAAGGGAGATTAGCCTCTTCTAACTAGGCCATCTTGAAGCGAAAAGGCTTAGGCCCCTGGGTGACAGCCTGAGTTTCAAGTAGGATGGGGCGATGGTTCAAAGTTGGCTTGGGGAGGACAAGGGAGTGGGTATCAGGAAAAGTGTGATCCCATTCAAGAGAAGTAAGAAATTTGTCAAGCTTGGAGAAGATTGGGTTTGAGGAGTGGTTGGACCAAGTGTATTTGTCTCCTTCAAGAGGGATTTCAAGAAGTTGGTTATGAGAAATGAAATCTAAGAATTGAAGCATGATAGGGTGATTCTATCATTGGAATTGCGCTCGTAGGACCACCTGGTGACGTTGAGGTCACCCCTTAGGCACCAAACAAGGGAGAGCAAGGAAGCAGCGAATGGTAGTTCCTGCCAAAAGGTTTCTTCGACATTGTTAGAGTTGGGTCCATGCACCACTGTACATTTTTAGAGAAGGCCATCCAAAATTCTGGATTGGGTGACCATGATGGAGAAAAGGCCTTTGAGAGTCGTAACCAAGGAGTGGATGGTTAGGTCTTAGAGGACCCAGATGCCACTTGATGCACCATGTGCTTTGAGTGCAACCCTTCGACAAGGCCAAAAGCCGAAGTTTGCCAAATAAGGGAAAGGGTGGGAGAGGGGAACTTGGTCTCCATTAGACCTAGGAGCGAAGGTGAACACTTGATGTTAAAGTCGCGGACAAAGTTCCGCTTGCCTGGGTGTCCCAAATTCCGGATGTTCCACAGTAAGATATTCATGAAGTGGGGAGGGGGGCGGGGGCTCTCCTACTCTAGCGCTTAGGTTGCTGTCGAGAGGAAGAGGGTTGGACATCAGGGGAATGGGCAGAGGATTCTCTTTCATATTTGATTCCAAAAACAGGTTAGAGAGTTCTCGACTAACCCTGGGGCCTGCTGTTAATGACTTGCCTATGGATTTTTTGTTATTCCTGACATAGGCATCTGCTCTGATAAAGGCTTTTAGGGTTTTTCTTGGGCTGTCGAACTTGAGTCCCATCACCTTGAGCACCTCATGAACGTCACCTTGGGCATTATCTAAGTCTGTTACAAAATTAGAGTCCATAGTTGCCGCCGATTGAGATTGTGAAGAGTCCTCACTTGAGGGAGAATGTAGACTAACCTATTGATGCTGAGAAAGGTTATAGTTTAGGAGTGGTGGGGGAAGTAGATCACCTTGAGGGATGTGGAATGAGGTCCACCCCGGGGGGGTAGGTGGTGAGGGCAGAGGTAAGGGGGTAGCTTAGTGAGGGAGGGATAAGAGGTCTAAGGGGTCGGAATAAGGGTTCAGAAGAAGGGTTGAGGTTATAGGGTTGGAGTTGTAGCATGTTGATGACTGGTGATTGCTCTGTAAGAAGTCGGGGCCATGCAAAGTAGAATGGATAGACCCAGACGAGGGGGAAGAGAGATCCACCAGACCGAGGGAGGGCAAAGGGAGGTTGGTTGGTGGAGCAGCAGAGGTAGGAGGGCAGGAAAGAGGGGTAATTAGGGGGTCCAAAAAAGAAGGGGAATTGGTGGAGGGAGTTAGAAGGTAGGGGGTGCAAGAAGAATAAGAGGGGGAGATGTGAGGCGTGTGAGAAAGACTAGTCGAAGAAGGCCCAACCAACTAAGGAGCCATAGCAAGAGAAGTTGGGGGAAGGGGTGACGAGAGGGGGTGGGAGAGGAGGGAATGACGAGGAGCACAGTGGCAACGAAGGAGAGAAATTGGGGCTAGCTCCCAAAGGAGAAAGGGTGGAGATCGGGGATGAAGAGGGGAAAGGCTGGAGGCAGCGGTTATGGATGGTGCAAGATGGGCTGCTGGCAAGGTAACCTTGGGAATAGGCGAGGGGGGTAGGTTGATGGTAATGGAGGAAGTTCCATTTGGGGTAAAGGGGCCAAGGATCAACAACAAAGAGGGAAGGGAGCAGGGAGGAGAGGCATTGGACGACTCAGAGTTGGCTGTGGGGAAAGGGGCATCAGGAATGTGCCGGGGGGGGGGGGGGGGGGGGGGGGGGGGGGGAGGGTGGGGAGGGGGAGGCAGAGTCGTGTGGAGGGAAGGTGAGCCAGTTGTCAACTGTAGGGAATTTGAATTAGGGGAACCTTATGGAGGGAAGGTTCTATCACAACCGTCTGCAAGGTAGGAAGGAGGGGTGGGAGGCGTGTTGGGCATGAAAGGGGTCTCTTCACAACTGGGGACACATGGTCTCTCAGCCCTGGCGGCAAGATGTCGATCATGTGATCAGGCAGTGGTGTGCCAGAAGGAGCCATTTAGGCCGTGTTGTTGTCACTTGTACCAGATAAGTTAGAGGATGGAGGTTGAACCGGTGGAGGTCCCCTCGCCCTCAGAAAAGTAGAACCATCAAACTGTGCCCTATGGTTCATGACTTGGCAGTTGCGATGCTTTCGCAGCTGACACTCGCGTGTGACTGTAGTCCAACCTTCTTGGCCTATCGAATGATGGTGAACTGGCGACGTAGGGATGGGATTTTCTTGCTCTAGGACATGGCGGGATGAGGTGGGAGAGGCAAAAGATCAAGCCATCGAAATGCTCGTCAATTTCGAGCCACATTGAAGAGGGAATGAGGGAAGGGATGAGTTTCGACGAATAGATGGATGGAACCAAGAGGCAGAAAGCCGGAAGATCTCCAGTGGATGGATATGAAGGCTCCATAGGAGTCTTCAATTCGTTTGAATGTATCGACATGCCAGGCTTGGAGGGGGATGTGGGAGACTTTAAGCTAGATTCTCTGTGGTTTGGCTGTACCCATTTCCTTATTCCAGTATTGCAGAGAGAGCGATGCTCATTTGAACTGAGGGTTAGTGCTTTGAACTGCGCTATGGAGGCAGCCCTCAGAAGGATAGGAAAAGAGCAAGCCACCCGACGAGAGTTTATGGAAAATGAGGTCGAGAACGCCTTAAAGCTCTCTACGCCATTTTTCAATTCCTATGGTGTCCCCTCTGGGTTGGTGGAAGTGATCCACAAGAGATAATCTCATTGCCTCTTCGATAAGGGTGGAGTGAGGATCCCCTGCTGGGATTGACAAGGGACCAATGTGGTGAGGAGAAAGGGAGTGAGATGGAGAAGATAGGGAAGAGGCGAGGGGATTGGGATTAAGGGATGGAGAGGCTGTATGGGGTGCCTGAGGAGGGGGCGGAGGTTTGCGAATTATATGGGCATAGGTTTCATAAAAGAGGGGAAGGAAGAAGGATTAGAGAAGGGGAGAGAGTGCAGGGGGTAGAAGGTTGCAGAGGAGGGCAGGCAGGAAGTTGAAGATGTAGGAGAAGAGGATGAAGATGCAGGATGAAAGAGGAGGGATGATGGGAAATGAAAGGCTGAGGTGGGTGACAGGTTGAGGGAAGAGGTTGGATGGAGAGGGAGGGACGAGGAGGAAGCATCTCCAGAAGACATGTCATTCAGTGGTCCAAAACAAAGATTCATCAGGTCTCACTAGTTGAGCTCGAGTCAGGTCTGACAGAAACAGTCAAAATCTAAAAAGAGAATGTAAAAACATTGAGAACTGGCCAGATTCTGCCCGTTCCCATGGTTTTGGTTCCAGACTTGGCAGCCTGCTGAGTCCAAGTAACATGGGTGAGTCTGAGTCAGACTTGCTGAGGTTTGATGCACTGATTTTGTGGGAACTATAGTGTTTGTGAATAAATGGTAAATCAACTTTGTATATGATCATCTGCTTGAAACTTGAAATGCTTAATACTGCGCTAATATTTTTCTTAATTATCTAAACAAATATGGAGCAAAACTCACATTTTTTCTTTAAGATGTAGCATACAATTATTTTTTAGATTTGTTTGAACCATGTGCTTCTCTAGGTCAATCACAAAGTTCAAGCGCTTTTGTCAACATTTGAAGTTGAAGTTGATGGGCAAGTTGTCAAACAAGAAGAAAATGGGATGAAAAGGTAAACTTAATGTACTGCAGAACAATTTTGCAATTAATCAGTTAGAAGTCTTAATCCTCTCTGTTTAGATACTATGTTCAATGCAGAGTAGGTTTTGAGTCAATCGCCTACAGTTCTCATAAAAATGTCTTGCCATCTATTGACGGATTATTAACTGATCAAATCTTGGTCATCTTCTCAATGGACTAAATCCCATTTGCTTGTTGCTTGAATGATCCGCAACAGCTGGGTCAAATCTGGATTTTTGATTATATTTACCACAACTAATTACATTCTTATACAGAACGATACCTCTGTTATGTATTACGAAAGATGAATTGTTTGCACTCTTGCTTGGCAATCCTGCTCGTTGTTATTATCTCGTTGAATCTAAATAACTCCAACAAGAATGTCATCAGCTTTTACTGATCAGACAGATAAGGAAATTATAGTTATTTGATAACTTGTGCAGCTGCATGAATAGTTATATTAATTATCAATTC